>NC_068441.1:50009952-50052452 GCF_023373465.1 Oncorhynchus keta
AGTAGTGATGTAGTCAATCTCCCCTCCACTTTGAGCCATGAGAGATTGACATGCATATTATTAATATTAGCTCTCTGTGTACATCCAAGGGCCAGCCGTGCAGCTCTGTTCTGGGCCAACTGCAATTTTCCTCAGTCCCTTTTTTTGTGGCTCCTGACCAAATGACTGAACAGTAGTCCAGGTGTGACAAAACTAGGGCCTGTAGGACCTGCCTTGTTGATAGAAGGTAGAGTACCACTTTATTAGCTACCGTTGTATCGATATGTTTTGACCATGACAGTTTACAATCCAGGGTTACTCCAAGCAGTTTAGTCACCTCTAATGTCCACATTATTTAATTCAATGTTTAGTTAAGGTTTAGTGAATGATTTGTCCCAAATACAAAGTTTTTAGTGTTAGTTCTAAATATTTCAAACTTGAATCTTTGCCACCTACTCTGAAACTAACTGCAGCTCTTTGTTGAGTGTTGCAGTCATTTCAGTTGCCGTATTGTCTTTCATCATGTGGTCAGATATACTTGGACGTGTATTGTCAGCATTTGTTGCAGACATGTCATGAATAAGTTTACTCATCTTGCCAATGAAAAAAATCACTAAAGTAGTTGGCAATATCAGTTGGTTTTGTGATGAATGAGCCATCAGATTCAATGCAAGTTTTCCCTCAACGTTTCATTTAATGTGCTCCAAAGCTTTTCATTATCATTCTTTGACATTTATCTTTGTTTCATAGTGTAGTGTCTTCTTCTTTTCATTCAGTTTAGTCAAGTGCTTTCTCAATTTACAGTATGTTTGCCAATCAGTTGTGCAGCCAGACTTATTTCCCATTCCTTTAGCCTCATCCTGCTTATACCATAACATTTTTCAATTCCTCATCAATCCACAGGGATTTAGCAGTTTTTATATTCATTTTCTAAATGGGTGCATGCTTATTCGTAATTGGAATAAGCAATTTCATAAATGTGTCAAGTGCAGCGTCTGTTTGCTCCTCATTACACACCACAGACCAGAAAAACATCTTGCATGACCTCTTACAGACTATATTAGGGCCTTTGGAACGTTGGCTTTCCTAGATATGGCTACTATATTGTGATCACTACATCCGATGGATCTGGATACTGCTTTCAAGCTAAGTAAAAAAAAATGTGATCAATACATGTTAATGATTTCATTCCTGTGCTGTTTAAAATGACCCTGGTAGGTTGACTGATAACCTGAACCAGTTTGCAGGCACTAGTTACAGTTTGAGTGGGCAGCTTGACGAAAGCCAGTCAACATTTAAATAACCTGTAAAATATACCTAATTTCACACATGTTATCCAGATCCTGAATGTTACTTTTCTTAAGTCTCTCTTAAAGTGCATCATACATATAGTATTTACATGAAATCCCCGTGGGTACTAAAAGAAGATCCTACCATTATCTGACCTATGTTGGTTGAAAGAGACACCTGTTAATTGAAATGCATTCCAGGTGACTACCTCATGAAGCTGGTTGAGAGAATGCCAAGAGTGTGCAAAGCTGTCATCAAGGAAAAGAGTGGCTACTTTGAAGAATCTCAAATCTCAAATATATATTTTATATAATTTTTTTAGTTACTAAATGATTTGGGGCAGCAGGGTAGCCTCGTGGTTAGAGCATTGGACTAGTAACTGAAAGGTTGCAAGTTCAAATCCCCGAGTTGACAAGGTTCTGCCCCTGAACAGGCAGTTAACCCACAGTTCCTAGGCCGTCATTGAAAATAAGAATTTGTTCTTAACTAACTTGCCTAGTTAAATAAAGTGTTATTCAATAGTTTTGACATCTTCACTATTTTTCCAGAATGTAGGAAATAGTAAAAATAGTGTGGTCCTTCTGTAGCTCAGTTGGTAGAGCATGGCGCTTGTAACGCCAGGGTAGTGGGTTCGATCCCGGGGACCACCCATACGTAGAATGTATGCACACATGACTGTAAGTCGCTTTGGATAAAAGTGTCTGATAAATGGCATATATATATATAAAAAAATATATAAAAAAAAAAAACAGGAATGAGTAGGTGTGTCCGAACTTTTGACTGGTAGTGCATGTTGTGATGAATGGTCTTTCCTGTGTTGTGTGTCCCATCCAGAGAGTTGATCCGCTGTCTGAAGTGGTACATGGACCGTTCTGCAGAAGTGGTGAAGCAGGACCACATCCAGGAGGCCATGAGGGTAGGAGAACATGCTCCACTGGAAGTTGTCCCTGTCCTTTTGACCATAGACACGGGGTGATGGGGAGGGGGAGGGGTCGGGGGTGCTGAACATTTCCTTGACCATGTCTGTGACCTGACCAGGGAAGACAAAAACTCTGGGCCCTTGTTAAATAAAATACAAGGCTCAACATTATTTTTTCCCTGGTCAGAAATATGCTGGTCATTAAACAATCATTACATACACAATACCTGAACAGTAAAATTTAAATTGAATGTGTTTCGGAGGCTACTCAGTAAGCTAGTTGAATAAACTATGAATAAAGTTTAATCATATCAAATATGCCACGATGCAATGTAAAAGTGCTCCTTGTAAATCATATATTGTATCTGCATTAATCCAAATTATAAAAAAAAAAACGGATGACAGTCTGCACCACCATTCTGTCCTTAGAAAGCATGTCTGGTTGCATCCATGTCCCATGGGTCTGTCTGTTTATCTGTCTCTGGGATGGTCCTCCTCAACCTTTATGTCTGGAAAAACTATCACAGTTCACTGAAAATAAATAAGATGTTTTATTTATTTCAAAAATATCACACCTTTCAAAGGCTTCTATGTCGTTGTTTCCCCTCCTCTTAATGTATGATAAAACAATCATGGTAGACTGAAACCCCACCAGGGTTTTATTACTTATCTTAATCAAATGAATTGTTTTCTAGGCCTACATTTAAGAAGGTAATGCCTTTACACGTTGTTTACAGAACCTTGATTTCCAGTTTTCACAAGTGAACAAGACTTGAAAAGTATAGCAATGTGAGACTAACATCTCTATACCCTCGTCTCCTCTCCGCCCTCCCCCTCATACCCCAGGCTCTGGAGTACCTGTTGAAGTTCATTATCCAGTCTCGGATCCTGTACTCCCGTGCTACCTGTGGTATGGAGGAAGAACAGTTCAGAGCCAGCATCCAAGAGCTCTTCCAGTCCATCCGCTTTGTCCTCAGTCTGGACAGCCGCAGCTCTGAGACACTCATCTTCACACAGGTTAGAGATCTACATACGCACACACACACAAACATAAAGTAGGCTAGCCTAATAGTAGCCTAGCAGTAGCCTAGCCTAGCAGTAGCCTAGCCTAGCAGTAGCCTATCATAGCAGTAGCCTAGCAAGAGCCTAGCATAGCATTAGCCTAGCATAGTAGTAGCCTAGCATAGAAGTAGCATATAAATAGCCTAGCCTAGCAGTAGCCCAGCCTAGCAGTGGGTCAATGTTGATTAGACTCTCACCATGGTGCAGTTTTCATTACTGATCTTCTTTCCTGACATCAAGATATCTTAGATACTGTATGTGTGTAACTCTGTCTTTAATCTCTTTTGAAGGCTGTGTAGAGAATGACTGACTTTTTAGTCACCTACTTCCAGACTTCAACCAATTCACCATTGATTAATTATTCCCACCAGGGAGTGAAGAGACTAGCTTCTGTGTGAGGACGTTGTATTGTTGGCATAATCCTCATCTATCCCATCATTACATCAGTTATATCACTTAACTCTCTTTTCAGCTCTGAAGCTGCCAAATGTTGTTTTTCAAATCTAACTACAGTAGTTAGTATATCTTTGCTATTTCAGTTACTTTACAATCTATAGTTTGTAATGTTATCTTTTTGCTTAGTTTAATGTAAATTCCTTAAATTAATTAACCTGTGCCACTATATTGTCTTCATTTGCCCCCCTTTGCACACTTTTGCAACTTCCTTATGTACATGTTACCTCCTTATGTCCCCCTCCTCCGGGACCTTCCCTGTCCCCTGACTGTCCTGGTCAGACCCCTCAGGTCTCCCAGCCTGACTCTGGACAGGGACAGCCCCCCGGCCCCAACAGCTGCACTCAGGCCTGGAGCTCCAATGCTCCTCGCCCCTCTCCTCTCTCAGTAAGTAGCTACAGCCCTTCCAGTATTGGCCGTCCTCTGACAAATGTGTCCTCTGATCAATTCCGCCAGTTCAGTCTGCCATGAAGCACTTCCCATTCCGCCAAACGACTCCTTTTACAAACAACAGGAAATCCACCTACCACTTCTCAAATCACCAACCAACCCCTCTTTTCAAACAGGAAATCCACCTACCACTTCTCAAATCACCAACCCACCAACCAACCCCGTTTTTACAAATTACTACTCAACCAACCCACTTATCTCCTCCTAAATTACCAATCAACCCATTTTTCTAACAGCAAGAAAACTCAACCTCCCTACTAATCTGCCTACCTCCTCCCCAAACCACCACCCCTTCTGCAAACTACAAGAAATAATCAACCTACGTCTCGGCCACACCCTCAACCATGTCACCAACCAATCCACAGCTGAAATGAAGCCTTACACATGTTTTTGGTTTCCTTCCTTTGTGTGATTGGTTTGTTATTAACCTTTCCAGTCTCCTACTGTTTCATCATCACGTCTGCTCTCCAACCATTCACCTACCTACAACTCCATCACGTCAATCACCTTCCTTTGTGTGATTGGTTTGTTATTAACCTTTCCAGTCTCCTACTGTTTCATCATCACGTCTGCTCTCCAACCATTCACCTACCTACAACTCCATCACGTCAATCACCTCAATCTGTGTTATGTAATGACTCTGTGTGATGACTCTGTGTGATGACTGTCGTGCTTCTAGAAACATCCACACTACTTTCCCCAGGACTGTCTCATTTGGACTGTAAGGCCATAGGTGATCCATGGTACCCAGTAGCTAAAGTATCAATAATACCATCTATGAATGGGGAAATCTCTCATCATTTCTGATAGGATCCCTCAATTTCAAACCTCCTAGGTACATGGTGCATATGTCGGATCTTAACTTGATTACTCTTATGTTGTGGAGAACCTTCCTTTTGAGCCTTGTGAGAGGCAAATAGCAGATATCTTTCTCTCGATGTGTGGGCAGTTGAGTCATTGGGATCAGGGCTTGCTATCTAAAATAACGCTATAGGGCTCGCTATCTACAGTAACGCTATAGGGCTCGCTATCTAAAATAACGCTATAGGGCTTGCTATCTAAAGTAACGATATTATAGGGCTCGCTATCTAAAGTAACGCTATAGGGCTCGCTATCTAAAATAACGCTATAGGGCTTGCTATCTAAAGTAACGCTATTATAGGGCTCGCTATCTAAAGTAACGCTATAGGGCTTGCTATCTAAAAGAACGCTATAGGGCTTGCTATCTAAAGTAATGCTATTATAGGGCTCGCTATCTAAAGTAACGCTATAGGGCTTGCAATCTAAAGTAACGCTATAGGGCTCGCTATCTAAAGTAACGCTATAGGGCTCGCTATCTAAAGTAACGCTATAGGGCTTGCTATCTAAAGTAACGGTATAGGGCTCGCTAGCTAAAATAACGCTATAGGGCAGCTAATGTCCAATTACTGTAACATTCAAATGTACAAAATTGTCTCTGAAGTGCAGCCATACACATCAACAACTGTAGTTTTATACAGCTTAATAACACCAGATAGATATTAACAGTACTAGTTCCTCCAGACAGTACTGGTTCCTCCAGACAGTACTAGTTCCTCCAGACAGTACTGGTTCGTCCAGACAGTACTAGTTCCTCCAGACAGTAATGGTTCCTCCAGAGAGTACTAGTTCCTCCAGACAGTACTAGTTCCTCCAGAGAGTACTAGTTCCTCCAGACAGTACTGGTTCCTCCAGAGAGTACTAGTTCCTCCAGAGAGTACTAGTTCCTCCAGACAGTACTAGTTCCTCCAGACAGTACTGGTTCCTCCAGAGAGTACTAGTTCCTCCAGACAGTACTAGTTCCTCCAGACAGTACTAGTTCGTCCAGACAGTACTAGTTCCTCCAGACAGTACTGGTTCCTCCAGACAGTACTAGTTCCTCCAGACAGTACTGGTTCCTCCAGACAGTACTAGTTCCTCCAGACAGTACTGTTTGTTCCAGACAGTACTGGTTCCTCCAGACAGTGCTAGTTCCTCCAGACAGTACTAGTTCCTCCAGACAGTACTGTTTGTTCCAGACAGTACTGGTTCCTCCAGACAGTGCTAGTTCCTCCAGACAGTACTAGTTCCTCCAGACAGTGCTGGTTCCTCCAGACAGTACTAGTTCGTCCAGACGGTACTATTTCATCCAGACAGTGCTGGTTCCTCCAGACAGTACTAGTTTGTCCAGACGGTACTATTTCCTCCAGACAGTACTAGTTCCTCCAGACAGTGCTAGTTCCTCCAGACAGTACTAGTTTGTCCAGACGGTACTATTTCCTCCAGACAGTACTGGTTCCTCCAGAGAGTACTAGTTCCTCCAGACAGTACTAGTTCCTCCAGAGAGTACTAGTTCCTCCAGACAGTACTGGTTCCTCCAGAGAGTACTAGTTCCTCCAGAGAGTACTAGTTCCTCCAGACAGTACTAGTTCCTCCAGACAGTACTGGTTCCTCCAGAGAGTACTAGTTCCTCCAGACAGTACTAGTTCCTCCAGACAGTACTAGTTCGTCCAGACAGTACTAGTTCCTCCAGGCAGTACTAGTTCCTCCAGACAGTACTGGTTCCTCCAGACAGTACTAGTTCCTCCAGACAGTACTGGTTCCCCCAGACAGTACTAGTTCCTCCAGACAGTACTAGTTCCTCCAGACAGTACTAGTTGCTCCAGACAGTACTGGTTCTTCCAGACAGTACTGGTTCCTCCAGACAGTGCTAGTTCCTCCAGACAGTACTAGTTCCTCCAGACAGTGCTAGTTCCTCCAGACAGTGCTAGTTCCTCCAGACAGTACTAGTTCCTCCAGACAGTACTGGTTCCTCCAGACAGTACTAGTT
Source organism: Oncorhynchus keta (assembly GCF_023373465.1). Classification (NCBI taxonomy): domain Eukaryota; kingdom Metazoa; phylum Chordata; class Actinopteri; order Salmoniformes; family Salmonidae; genus Oncorhynchus; species Oncorhynchus keta. Next base: position 50,016,933 of record NC_068441.1, read on the forward strand.
CCTCCAGAGAGTACTAGTTCCTCCAGACAGTACTAGTTCCTCCAGACAGTAATAGTTCCTCCAGAGAGTACTAGTTCCTCCAGACAGTACTAGTTCCTCCAGACAGTACTGGTTCCTCCAGAGAGTACTAGTTCCTCCAGACAGTACTAGTTCGTCCAGACAGTACTAGTTCGTCCAGACAGTACTAGTTCCTCCAGACAGTACTAGTTCCTCCAGACAGTACTGGTTCCTCCAGACAATACTAGTTCCTCCAGACAGTACTGGTTCCTCCAGACAGTACTAGTTCCTCCAGACAGTACTAGTTCCTCCAGACAGTACTAGTTCCTCCAGACAGTACTGGTTCTTCCAGACAGTACTGGTTCCTCCAGACAGTGCTAGTTCCTCCAGACAGTACTAGTTCCTCCAGACAGTGCTAGTTCCTCCAGACAGTGCTTGTTCCTCCAGACAGTACTAGTTCCTCTAGACAGTACTGGTTCCTCCAGACAGTACTAGTTCGTCCAGACAGTACTAGTTCCTCCAGACAGTGCTGGTTCCTCCAGACAGTGCTGGTTCCTCCAGACAGTACTAGTTCGTCCAGACGGTACTATTTCCTCCAGACAGTGCTGGTTCCTCCAGACAGTACTAGTTCGTCCAGACGGTACTATTTCCTCCAGACAGTGCTGGTTCCTCCAGACAGTACTAGTTTGTCCAGACGGTACTATTTCCTCCAGACAGTAGTAGTTCCTCCAGACAGTGATAGTTCCTTCAGACAGTACTAGTTTGTCCAGACGGTACTATTTCCTCCAGACAGTACTGGTTCCTCCAGACAGTACTAGTTCCTCCAGACAGTGCTGGTTCCTCCAGACAGTACTAGTTCCTCCAGACAGTACTAGTTCCTCCAGACAGTACTAGTTCCTCCAGACAGTACTGGTTCCTCCAGACAGTACTAGTTCCTCCAGACAGTACTGGTTCCTCCAGACAGTACCAGTTCATCCAGACAGTACTAGTTCCTCCAGACAGTACTAGTTCCTCCAGACAGTGCTGGTTCCTCCAGACAGTACTAGTTCCTCCAGACAGTACTAGTTCCTCCAGACAGTACCAGTTCGTCCAGTGTGCTTGTGCGTGTGCGTGTGCGTGTGCGTGTGTGTGTGTGTGTGTGTGTGTGTGTGTGTGTGTGTGTGTGTGTGTGTGTGTGTGTGTGTGTGTGTGTGTGTGTGTAGGTCAGTCTGTGTGTGTGTGTGTGTGTGTGTGTGTGTGTGTGTGTGTGTGTGTGTGTGTGTGTGTGTGTGGGTGTGTGTGTGTAAGCGCTAAGGTGTGGAGAATCAGAGCAGGTGGTCAGTCCAGTTCAAGTGTTCAGCAGTCTGATGGCTTGTAGATACCAACTAGGCTCAGATTTTCTATCAAATACTCCGATACCGTCTGCCCGACGGTAAGGGTGAGAACAGCTTGTGGCTGGGGTGTGTAGGGTCCTTGATGATGCAGGCCTTCCTCAGGTACTGTTTCAAGTAAATGTCCTGGATGGGTGGGTGCACGGTCTCAGTGATGTACAGAGCCGTCTTCACCACCCTCTGGCCCCTGCAGTCGTAGACGTGGTAATTCCCGTACCGGGCCATCAGGATGCTCTCGATGGTGTAACTGTATTATTTGGAAAGGACCCGGGGAGTCATGCTGAATTTCTTCAGCCGACTTAGGAAGTAGAGACTCTGTTGCGCCCCTCTTGACAAGAGGTGGTGGTGTTGTTGGTTCAAGTCATCGGTGATGTGGACACCGAGGAAAATGTGTGACTCTTTCTAATGCAGTCCCGGTGATGTGGATCAGGACATGTTCCCCCCTCTGCTTCCTGAAGTCAACAATCAACTCCTTTGTTTTGATCACGTTAAGGGGGGAGGTTGTTGTCATGACACCACACTACCAGTTCGATTACCTACTTCCTACAGGCTGACTCGTCGTTGCTGGTTATCAGGCCTACATCTGGGGTGTCGTCAGCGAACTTGATGATGGAGGTGGTCTTGTGCAAAGCCAAGTGGTGAACAGGGAGCAGCAGAGGACTGAGGACACTGTGTTATTAAGATTCAGTGTGGAGGAGGTGTTGTTGTCAATCCTCAAAGCCTGTGGTCTGCCCATCAGGAAGTCCAGGATCCAGTAGCAAAGTGTAGGGCTCTGAGCTTGGTGTCCAGACCCAGGGCTCTGAGCTTGGTGTCCAGACCCAGGGCTCTGAGCTTGGTGTCCAGACCCAGGGCTCTGAGCTTGGTGTCCAGACCCAGGGCTCTGAGCTTGGTGTCCAGACCCAGGGCTCTGAGCTTGGTGTCCAGACCCAGGGCTCTGAGCTTGGTGTCCAGACCCAGGGCTCTGAGCTTGGTGTCCAGACCCTGGGCCTCTGAGCTTGGTGATGAGCTTGGAGGGAACAATAGTGTTAAACACTGAACTGTAGTCAATGAACAGCGATTGGACATTAGCCATCAGGGTACTAGGAAGAGGAGGCCGTCCTTTCAGCAACAGGTAAGTTCGCTGTGCTGGGAACAGAGGAGTGGATGTAGTATTCCTGATCTGGGAGGCTAAGAGATAAGTGTGTAGCTTCTGATTCACGATGCAGAAGTGGTCGTAGGTCGTAGGAAATTATTGCACGAACATTCTGACCAAACAAAGTATTATTTAACAAAGAAATTAAAAATTTTTAAAAAGCAAAGTCGAGCAGAAACCTGGAAGACGCGCGTGTACCCTCCTCGGGGACACCATTTTATCAATTCCAGCTGCACCTTGGCGGCAATTCTAAGTATTTACATATCTATTCAAATCCTCCTGGTGCAGGATTATTTTCCTCCAGCGACTAAATGGGTCATATTAAGATCCGACATCTGTAGTTCCTTCACAGGCCTGACAGTCTGTTTCACACCACCCCAATCACCCACACCACACTCCCGAGCCGTCGGTCCAGTGTGGAGAATGGAACTGGTCACTCTGGCTCCCTCCCTATCTCTCATCTCTCTCTCACCCTCCCTCGGTTTCTCCCCAACCCCCCAGGCGGCGCTCCTGAACTCGTTCCCGGCCATCTTTGATGAACTGCTTCAGATGTTTACAGTCCAGGAAGTGGCAGAGTTTGTACGGGGCACGCTGGGCAGCATGCCGAGCACCGTACACATCGGACAGTCCATGGACGTGGTCAAACTGCAGTCCATCGCTCGCACCGTCGACAGCCGCCTCTTCTCCTTCCCAGGTATTTACCCCTTAGATGACATTATGAACGGAAGCTCTGAGTTATAACCACTTTGACGCTTTACAGCAGTCTTTTGTGTTTGGGGTTTCGGAGTTTACGATATTTCCAATAGCACTAATATTACAATATGTAAGTAGATATGAGATCCACATGGAGGTGAATGGATGACATACTCATATTATCATTAACTGCTGTATTGGTTAGTTGTAGGTAAATGCTCTAAAACTTTTTATCTCCCTCTCTGCTTCCCTCTCTCTCTCTCTCTCTCTCTCTCTCTCTCTCTCTCTCTCTCTCTCTCTCTCTCTCTCTCTCTCTCTCTCTCTCTCTCTCTCTCTCTCTCTCTCTCTCTTACTCTCTCTCTCTGTCTCTCTCTCTGTCTCTCTCTCTCCCTCTCTCTCTCTCTCTCTCTCTCTCTCTCTCACTCTCTCTCTCTGCTTCCCTATCTCACTCACTCTCTCTCTCTGTCTCTCTCACTCTCTCTCTCACTCTCACTCTCACTCTCTCTGTCTCTGGTTCCCTATCTCTCTCACTCTCTCTCTCACTCTCTCTGTGTCTGGTTCCCTATCTCTCTCACTCTCACTCTCTCTCTCACTCTCTCTGTCTCTGGTTCCCTATCTCTCTCACTCTCTCTCTCTCTCTCTCTCTCTCTCTGGTTCACTCTCTCTCACTCTCTCTCTCTCTCTGCTTCCCTCTCTCTCTGCATCCCCCTCTCTCTCCTCTGCTTCTCTCCCTCTCTCTCTGCTCCCCCCCCCCTCTCTCTCTCCCTCTTTGTATCTCAGAGTCTCGTAGGATCCTGCTTCCTGTGGTCCTCCATCACATCCACCTCCACCTGAGACAGCAGAAAGAGCTGCTCATCTGTTCTGGCATCCTCAGCAGTATCTTCTCCATTATCAAGACCAGCTCTCTGGTAAACTATTCTAGGCTCTATCTTCTCCTACATCAAGACCAGCTCTCTGGTAAACTATTCTAGGCTCTATCTTCTCCTACATCAAGACCAGCTCCCTGGTAAACTATTCTCGGCTCTATCTTCTCCATCATCAAGACCAGCTGGTAAACTCTGGTCCGTACCATACAAACAGAGCAGGTAGGTTTACACAGCCTGCCATACCGATATATTCATGTATTTTCTATGTATTCATATCTCCCCCTAGGACACCCCGGTGCAGGAGGACATAGAGATGATGGTCGAGTCTCTCCTGGATGTGCTACTCCAGACCCTGCTGGCCATCATGAGCAAGTCTCAGTCCCAGGAGGCGGTAAGAGGACAGCGCTGCCCACAGTGCACGGCTGAGATCACTGTTAGTAACTAACAATCTGCTTCTACTATCTACGTCATCCTTTCCTTGTCATCTCCCATCCTTAGCTCAAGGGACAGGCAGTACTCCGTCTTGGCAGACGTTGGAGGAACCTAAGTCCCTCATCCCTCTCTCCATCTGTCACTCCACCCCTCCAACACTCCTGTCCCTGCATGTCTCTCTCTCCCTCTCTCTCTCTCTCTCTCTCTCTCTCTCTCTCTCTCTCCATCTCTCTCCTCCTCTCAACCCACACCTCCAACACACCTGTCCCTGCATATCTCTCTCTCTCTCTCTCTCTCTCTCTCTCTCTCTCTCTCTCTCCCTCTCTCTCTCTCACTTTTTCATATATTTTCAATCTGAGTTTAATTATTTTTGGAAGAGTATAGTCATATGTTTTCATAGTCAAATTAAATATATGCTTTCAGCAAGGCCCAAAATGTTTAATCTTGTTTAATGTTTCATGTTTAAGCTGTATTTGTTTGATAACAATGGCCAGTTTTGAAACATTTTGATAAACTTAACAATGTTCGGAACCCAGGAACCACAGTTGAATGCATTAACTAAAATAAACTAATTCAAACTAACTTACTGTACTGTCTGCTTTGAATCAAACCCCTATCTAGTCATTTCTCTCATCTTCATTATCCTTACCCCCCCCCCTTCTTCCCACCTGTGTTTTGATTGGTCATCGGGTGGCTCACGGGGCACTGTGATTGGCTGACATGCGTGTGCCTGTGCTCTCATTGGCAGGGAGAGTATGTGTCCTGCCTCCTATCCCTGCTGCGTCAGATGTCTGAAATCCATTTCCAACATCTGCTGGACAACTTCCAGAGCAAAGAGGAGCTGAAGGTGACAGACACACGTTTATAGATTCTGTGTTACAGCATTAAAATGGATGACATTAAAATGTCACTGGCCTACACACAATACACCCTCATGTCAAAGTGAAATGATGTTTTCAGACATTTTTACAAATCAAACCAAATGAAAAGCTAACATTTCTTGAGTCAAGTATTCAACCCCTTTGTTTTGGCGAGCCTAAATGTCAGGAGCCACAATCAGCTGGATATGGGATTTGATTTCTATAGGCGGGCCTGTTTTGTTTTCCATGGGACTTCCTGTGTGTACGCGCTTACAATACAATGATTGTCAAGTGGTTTTAATCATAAAAAAGTTCAATTAAAAAATGACAAAAATCTAAAAGTTAAAACTCAACTAATGAGAAGAGCACCAGCCTTTTCCAGACGGACACACTGATACACTGTGATCCATTGGCGGCTAAAGAAATTAGAATAGATCTCCTAGGCCAATGCAGCAGGAACCAAATCAAACCAAATCAAGTCGCATTCATCTCTCTGCTACGCCTGTCTTCCTCCCTTTCCATCTGTCTGGACTTGAGCTATTGCTAGTGAAGTGCAACATTGTATCAACTCAGCAGGTTGGCGTGTTCAGGCGTACCCGCTCCCTCAACATTATCAGTCCTCCCGAGTGGCGCAGCTGCCCATGGCGCTGCAGCGACTGTGCTTGAGGCATCACTACAGACCTGGGTTCGAACCCAGGCTGTGTCACAGCCAGCCAGCCAGCGTTTCCACTCTGAGACTGAGCGTTTCCACTCTGAGACTGAACGTTTCCACCCCGAGACTGAACGTTTACACTCTGAGACTGAACGTTTCCACCCCGAGACTGAACGTTTCCACTCTGAGACTGAACGTTTCCACTCTGAGACTGAACGTTTCCACCCCGAGACTGAACGTTTCCACTCTGAGACTGAACGTTTCCACTCTGAGACTGAACGTTTCCACTCTGAGACTGAACGTTTCCACTCCGAGACTGAACGTTTCCACTCTGAGACTGAACGTTTCCACTCTGAGACTGAACGTTTCCACTCTGAGACTGAACGTTTCCACTCTGAGACTGAACGTTTCCACTCTGAGACTGAACGTTTCCACTCTGAGACTGAACGTTTCCACTCTGAGACTGAACGTTTCCACTCTGAGACTGAACGTTTCCACTCTGAGACTGAACGTTTCCACTCTGAGACTGAACGTTTCCACTCCGAGACTGAGAACAGTAAATGACTGTAATACAATCCCTGAACAGAAACGAAGGTCACCAAATGACAGGGATTAACGGTACATATACTAGACCTGCTGGTTACGTATGTAATGGTGAATTTATTTAAAAAATATATCTAAACAATGAAACAATAAATAATAGAAGAGTAGGTGGGAGACAGTGGAGTACATTCTGCAGAGCTGAGCTGATCTCCAGAATCCACTCATCGTACTCTGTGTCATAAGCCTTAGTCAGACTGGTATCCAGGCGATGACAGGTTGCTTTTGTTATGCAAATGATACGGCGCCAGCTTTCATAGCACACACCGGACGTGAGAGTCATTGATAAACCTGACACACATATTACTGATATAATATGGCCCACATACAACTAAAATAATATTGCAAATTATTATAGACAGATTATCATACTGTTCTCCCTCTCTCTGTCTCTCTTTTTCTCTCTCTCTCTCTCTCTCTTTCTCTCTCTTTCTCTCTTTCCCTCTCAGGAGTTCCTGTTGAAGATCTTTTGTGTGTTTCGTAACCTGATGAAGCTCAGTGTCTTTCCCCGGGACTGGAACGTGATGAGGCTGCTGACCAGCAAGTATGTTGTCCTTAACACACACACACACACACACATTGACACACCTCCATCCATCCCCTTTTATAGACACACCTCCATCCATCCCCCTTTTATAGACACACCTCCATCCATCCCCTTTTATAGACACACCTCCACCCATCCCCCTTTTATAGACACACCTCCATCATTCTCCCCTTTAATAGACACACCTCCATCCTTCCCCCTTTTAATAGACACACCTCCATCCATCCCCCTTTTAATAGACACACCTCCATCCATCCCCCTTTTAATAGACACACCTCCATCCATCCCCCTTTTAATAGACACACCTCCATCCATCCCCCTTTTAATAGACACACCTCCATCCATCCCCTTTTATAGACACACCTCCATTCATCCCCCTTTTATAGACAACTCTCCATCCATCCCCCTTTTAATAGACACACCTCCATTCATCCCCCTTTTATAGACAACTCTCCATCCATCCCCCTTTTAATAGACACAACTCTCCATCCATCCCCCTTTTATAGACACACCTCCATCCTTCTCCCTTTTAATAAACACACCTCCATCCTTCCCCCTTTTATTGACACACCTCCATCCTTCCCCCTTTTATAGACACACCTCCATCCATCCCATTTTAATAGACACACCTCCATCCTTCCCCCTTTTATTGACACACCTCCACCCATCCCCCTTTTATAGACACACCTCCATCCTTCTCCCTTTTAATAGACACACCTCCATCCATCCCCTTTTAATAGACACACCTCCATCCTTCCCCCTTTTATTGACACACCTCCACCCATCCCCCTTTTATAGACACACCTCCATCCTTCTCCCTTTTAATAGACACACCTCCATCCATCCCCTTTTAATAGACACACCTCCACCCATCCCCCTTTTATAGACACACCTCCATCCTTCTCCCTTTTAATAGACACACCTCCATCCTTCCCCCTTTTATTGACACACCTCCATCCATCCCCTTTTATAGACACACCTCCATCCATCCCCCTTTTAATAGACACACCTCCATCCATCCCCCTTTTAATAGACACACCTCCATCCATCCCCTTTTAATAGACACACCTCCATCCATCCCCCTTTTAATAGACACACCTCCATCCATCCCCTTTTATAGACACACCTCCATTCATCCCCCTTTTATAGACAACTCTCCATCCATCCCCCTTTTAATAGACACACCTCCATTCATCCCCCTTTTATAGACAACTCTCCATCCATCCCCTTTTAATAGACACACCTCCACCCATCCCCTTTTATAGACACACCTCCATCCTTCTCCCTTTTAATAAACACACCTCCATCCTTCCCCTTTTATTGACACACCTCCATCCTTCCCCCTTTTATCCCCTCCATTTTTTATAGACACACCTCCATCCTTCTCCCTTTTAATAGACACACCTCCATCCATCCCCTCCACCCATCCCCCTTTTATAGACACACCTCCATCCTTCATCCACCTCCATCCATCCCCTTTTATAGACACACCTCCATCCTTCTCCCCTTTTAATAGACACACCTCCATCCTTCCCCTTTTAATGACACCTTCCCCTCCATCCATCCCCTTTTATAGACACACCTCCATCCATCCCCCTTTTAATAGACACACCTCCATCCATCCCCCTTTTATAGACACACCTCCATCCTTCCCCCTTTTATTGACACACCTCCATCCTTCTCCCTTTTATAGACACACCTCCATTCTTCTCCCTTTTAATAGACACACCTCCATCCTTCTCCCTTTTAATAGACACACCTCCATCCTTCTCCCTTTTAATAGACACACCTCCATCCTTCTCCCTTTTAATAGACACACCTCCATCCATCCCCCTTTTATGTTTTTTCTCAGACAGGGTGGAATAAAACATCTTTAATCCTGGATGCTAACTTTAGACTGGTACCCAGGCTATGACTTTAGACTGGTACCCAGGCTATGACTTTAGACTGGTACCCAGGATATGACTTTGGACTGGTACCCAGGCTATGACTTTAGACTGGTACCCAGGCTATGACTTTAGACTGGTACCCAGGATATGACTTTAGACTGGTACCCAGGATATGACTTTAGACTGGTACCCAGGCTATGACTTTAGACTGGTAGCCAGGCTATGACTTTAGACTGGTACCCAGGATATGACTTTAGACTGGTACCCAGGCTATGACTTTAGACTGGTACCCAGGCTATGACTTTAGACTGGTACCCAGGCTATGACTTTATATATCCTAATGATGTTAGACTGGTACCCAGGCTATGACTTTATATATCCTAATGACGTTAGACTGGTACCCGGGCTATGACTTTAGACTGGTACCCAGGCTATGACTTTAGACTGGTACCCGGGCTATGACTTTAGACTGGTACCCAGGCTATGGCTCTAGACTGGTACCCAGGCTATGACTCTAGACTGGTACCCAGGCTATGACTCTAGACTGGTACCCAGGCTATGACTTTAGACTGGTACCCAGGCTATGACTTTAGACTGGTACCCAGACTATGACTTTAGACTGGTACCCAGGCTATGACTTTAGTTTTGTTTTATTTCCCCCTCTAGCATCATAGTGACGACAGCCCAGTGTCTGTCCCCGGCTCTGAACAAAAACTTCACCGAAGCTGACTTTGATTTCAAGGTTTGTGATTTTGACAGAGTCACACGCACACACACACACACACACACACACACACACACACACACACACACACACACACACACACACACACACACACACACACACACACACACAGCACACAGCACACAGCACACATAAAAACCTAGGTATGCTCGAACGCACACACTATACAAGCAAGCATGCAAACACGCACACACACACATGCACACACAGACATACACACCACACACACTCACACACACAGCTTGCCTCCAACAGCTGTGTCTTTACTGCACCCTGCAGCTCAGTAGTAGCTGAGTACCCAGCAGGTGCTTATAGAGGTCGGCTCTGTTTCGGATCGATAATTTTTTTGAAATAATCACAGTTTTCAATTATATTTGTAGACATTATGTGGTTTGAATGCTGTAGCTACACAGACTAAAACAATACAAGTCCCATGATGGTAGTGACTGTCCATTACTGCTCATCACTTATTAGCCATCATTTATTCACATTACTTAAACAAAATATTTCTATTTGATAACTTCATAATTGTATTTATAAGTCATCATCTCATCTCTATAGAGCTGCTGTCTGCTGTCTGACAGAATCACTAAGTCATCTCATCTCTATAGAGCTGCTGTCTGACAGAATCACTAAGTCATCATCTCATCTCTATAGAGCTGCTGTCTGACAGAATCACTAAGTCATCATCTCATCTCTATAGAGCTGCTGTCTGACAGAATCACTAAGTCATCATCTCATCTCTATAGAGCTGCTGTCTGCTGTCTGACAGAATCACTATAGTAGCAGTTGTTTAAAAAATCCTGAAAAATAGCCGACAGTTTGGTTAATCTCACAGCTCTCCTCCCCTCCTCTTCTTGCTCCTCCCTTCCTCTCCTTCCCCCTGCTCCTCTCCTTTCACCCTCTCCTCTCCCCTTCCCCTGTCCTCCTCATCCTTCTCTCCTCTCCTCCCCCTCTACTCTCCTCCTCATCTCTCCTCTCCTCCCCCTCATCTCTCCTCTCCTCCCTCTTCTCTCCTCCCCCTCTCCTGTCCTCCTCATCCTTCTCTCCTCCTCATCCTTCTCTCCTCCTCATCCTTCTCTCCTCTCCTCCCCCTCTACTCTCCTCCTCATCTCTCCTCTCACACACCCTCTCCTGTCCTCCTCATCCTTCTCTCCTCTCCTCCCCTCTACTCTCCTCCTCATCTCTTCTCTCCTCTCTTCCCCTCTCCCTCTTTCCTCCCTTGTAAAGGGTAAATTACATGATTAATGAATAAAGGTTGTTGCAGATTGAGAAAATATCTACTCCCTAGTGTGGAAATAGTAATGAAGGAATGTCTTGCTTGACTCAGGACATCTACTAAACATGATTTCCATTTTGATTTAAAGGGATGTTAAGTGGATTGAACCAGCTGGTAAATAAATGATAGAATGTCGTAGTTTGTAGATTACAGATCTGAATTTGATTCGGTAATGGATGGTAGAGTAGAAATGACATACCTCATAAAAACATAAACATTGTAAGTGAAAAGATGATTAAAATGTTGTGTGAATATAATACTTTTTTAAATTTGACCTACAAATTGATGAACATTGTACATGTTTTGGTTCTTATTTAACTTGAACTTTTAATGCTAGCATATATATGGTCTGTGTGTGTCTCTGTCTAGGTGTGGAACTCATACTTCAGTCTGGCTGTTCTCTACATCAACCAGCCCAGCCTACAATTAGAGAACACCACACCAGCCAAGAGGAAGAATGTGTTGGACAAGTAAGACGACTCACAGAGTTGCTGCTCACTCACTAACATCATTTACTATTTTTGTCTGTACACAGCAGCTACAATGTTTGCTGAAAAGGAGCTACTACCTACAGTGTTTGTAAAGGAGGATGAACTTTAAGTCACTGACTCAAGATCTGGCTTGAAGGACCACTTTGTGGCTCTCAGGTAGCCCAGGGTTCAGGTAGCCCAGGGTTCAGATAGCCCAAGGTTCAGGTAGCCCAGGGTTCAGGTAGCCCAAGGTTCAGGTAGCCCAAGGTTCAGGTAGCCCAGGGTTCAGGTAGCCCAAGGTTCAGGTAGCCCAGGGTTCAGGTAGCCCAGGGTTCAGGTAGCCCAAGGTTCAGGTAGCCAAGGGTTCAGGTAGCCCAGGGTTCAGGTAGCCCAGGGTTCAGGTAGCCCAAGGTTCAGGTAGCCCAGGGTTCAGGTAGCCCAGGGTTCAGGTAGCCCAAGGTTCAGGTAGCCCAGGGTTCAGGTAGCCCAAGGTTCAGGTAGCCCAGGGTTCAGGTAGCCCAGGGTTCAGGTAGCCCAGGGTTCAGGTAGCCCAAGGTTCAGGTAGCCCAGGGTTCAGGTAGCCCAAGGTTCAGGTAGCCCAAGGTTCAGGTAGCCCAGGGTTCAGGTAGCCCAAGGTTCAGGTAGCCCAGGGTTCAGGTAGCCCAAGGTTCAGGTAGCCAAGGGTTCAGGTAGCCCAAGGTTCAGGTAGCCCAGGGTTCAGGTAGCCCAGGGTTCAGGTAGCCCAAGGTTCAGGTAGCCCAGGGTTCAGGTAGCCCAGGGTTCAGGTAGCCCAAGGTTCAGGTAGCCAAGGGTTCAGGTAGCCCAAGGTTCAGGTAGCCCAGGGTTCAGGTAGCCCAGGGTTCAGGTAGCCCAAGGTTCAGGTAGCCCAGGGTTCAGGTAGCCCAAGGTTCAGGTAGCCCAGGGTTCAGGTAGCCCAAGGTTCAGGTAGCCCAGGGTTCAGGTAGCCCAAGGTTCAGGTAGCCAAGGGTTCAGGTAGCCCAGGGTTCAGGTAGCCCAGGGTTCAGGTAGCCCAGGGTTCAGGTAGCCCAGGGTTCAGGTAGCCAAGGGTTCAGGTAGCCCAAGGTTCAGGTAGCCCAGGGTTCAGGTAGCCCAGGGTTCAGGTAGCCCAAGGTTCAGGTAGCCCAGGGTTCAGGTAGCCCAGGGTTCAGGTAGCCCAAGGTTCAGGTAGCCCAGGGTTCAGGTAGCCCAGGGTTCAGGTAGCCCAAGGTTCAGGTAGCCAAGGGTTCAGGTAGCCCAGGGTTCAGGTAGCCCAGGGTTCAGGTAGCCCAGGGTTCAGGTTGCCCAAAGTTCTGGATTTTATTAATATAATATAGATTATGTGAGACTAACACCATTTACATGAATCTGTTAACCATGATTATCAAGACTCATTTTCTCTGAAAGATGTTTAATTTGACAGTGATGTTGAGAGTGATAGCAGGTGTATCAGACAAGACTCAGTGACCTACTTTCAGAAGCCATCAAAAGGTCTTTCCTTAATACCTCAGGATGTGTTATCTCTCTGTCCGTGCCGGTTCACACACTCTCTCTCTCTCTCTCTCTCTCTCTCTCTCTCTCTCTCTCTCTCTCTCTCTCTCTCTCTCTCTCTCTCTCTCTCTCTCTCTCTCTCTCTCTCTCTCTCTCTCTCTCTCTCTCTCTCTCTCTCTCTCTCTCTCTCTCTCTCTCTCTCTCTCTCTCAATATCAATTCAATTCAAGGGCTTTATTGGCATGGGAAACATGTGTTAACATTGCCCAAAGCAAGTGAGGTAGATAATATATAAAGTGAATATATAAAGTGAAATAAAAATTAACAGTAAACATCACATAAGTTTCAAAACAATAAAGACATTACAAATGTCATATTATATATATATATATATACAGTGTTTTAACACCCTCTCTCTCTCTCTTTTTGGAGGGTTTGCCTAATTTTTCATAAGGAAATTACAAACTACAGAAACCTTTTTTAACCTCAAATACACTACAAGTTTAACATGACCTGATTAAATTAAGATCCTACATCTATATGGAGCTGTTTCCCATAGAGACACCAGAGTTACCTCCCAAATGGCACCCTATTGCCTTTATAGTGCGCTACTTTTGACCAAGGCCCATTTGGTCGTAGTGCACTAAACAAGGAATAGGGTGCCATTTTGGATGCAACACAGAACACCAGCTATCGGTCTTTCAACACTGTTGAGCTGTGCTGCGTGTAGAGTTTGGATCAACACTGGCCTTGCCTGCACCAGTCTGTAGGCTAGCCAGCCCGATGCCTGTCTGTGTTCAAAGCTTTCATAACACATTAGCTAGATAAGACAACTTGTGTGTGTGTGTGTGTGTGTGTGTGTGTGTGTGTGTGTGTGTGTGTGTGTGTGTGTGTGTGTGTGTGTGTGTGTGTGTGTGTGTGTGTGTGTGTGTGTGTGTCTGTGTGTGTGTCCGTGTGTGCGTGCGTGGGTGCGTGTGTGTGTGTGTGTGTATTTTAAATGTGTTGGCCATGGCAGGGGGTCTCTCTCTTTGCTGAGCCCATCCCAGGCAATAATCCCAATATGCTAAATCTAGGATTATCTTCTCCCATTTAGCCAGGGTTTAGTTTATTTCTGCACACATCACTCTCTTTCTGTCTAATTGTCTTTCTCTCTTAACTTACTTCATTTTTTTCCCTTCTTTCCTTCTGTCTTGTGTTATTTCTTCCTGTTTCTCACGTTGCCTTGTTCACTTCCTGTTTCTCACGATGCCTTTTTCACTTCCTGTTTCTCACGATGCCTTTTTCACTTCCCGTTTCTCACGTTGCCTTGTTCACTTCCTGTTTCTCACGATGCCTTGTTCACTTCCTGTTTCTCACGTTGCCTTGTTCACTTCCTGTTTCTCACGTTGCCTTGTTCATTTCCTGTTTCTCACGTTGCCTTGTCCACTTCCTGTTTCTCACAATGCCTTGTTGACTTCCTGTTTCTCACGTTGCCTTGTTCACTTCCTGTTTCTCACGTTGCCTTGTTCACTTCCTGTTTCTCACGATGCCTTGTTCACTTCCTGTTTCTCACGTTGCCTTGTTCTCTTCCTTTTTCTCACGTTGCCTTGTTCACTTCCTGTTCTCACGATGCCTTGTTCACTTCCTGTTTCTCACGTTGCCTTGTTCACTTCCTGTTTCTCACACATGTTCTTTTAGAGGAGAGTGCTGTATGAGGCTTAAGGCTTACTCCCCTCACACTTGAAGCACACACTGTGTAGACTTCTGTAATTCCGTGATCATCGTGGAATGATGCTCTTCAATCTCAGTACATTTCCTCATCTGTTAACTGTGGGAATACCAATATCCTATAGATAGAATATCCAATACATTTCCACTGTGCCACAGCCAGAGATCTCTGTATGTAACTCTATACCTGTTGTTTTGTTGCTAGGTATGGTGACATGAGGGTGATGATGGCCTACGAGCTCTTCAGCATGTGGCAGAACCTTGGTGAGTACCCACCATCATTCAGCCTATATTTATTGGGTAGGGAGGGGGGGGGTTACCCACCATCATTCAGCCTATATTTATTGGGTAGGGAGGGGGGGGGTTACCCACCATCATTCAGCCTATATTTATTGGGTAGGGAGGGGGGGGTTACCCACCATCATTCAGCCTATATTTATTGGGTAGGGGGTTACCCACCATCATTCTGAAACTTAGTGACATTTATATTTATTGGGTAGGGAGGGGGGGGTACCCACCATCATTCAGCCTATATTTATTGGGTAGGGAGGGGGGGTACCCACCATCATTCAGCCTATATTTATTGGGTAGGGGGGGGTTACCCACCATCATTCAGCCTATTTTATTGTTACCCACCATCATTCTGAAACTTAGTGACATTTATATATATTGGGTAGGGAGGGGGGGTACCCACCATCATTCAGCCTATATTTATTGGGTAGGGGGGGGGGTACCCACCATCATTTAGCCTATATTTATTGGGTAGGGAGGGGGGGTACCCACCATCATTCAGCCTATATATATTGGGTAGGGGGGTTACCCACCATCATTCTGAAACTTAGTGACATTTATATATATTGGGTAGGGAGGGGGGGTACCCACCATCAGTCAGCTTATATTTATTGGGTAGGGGGTACCCACCACCATTCAGAACCTTGGTGACATTTATATTTATTGGGTAGGGGGGGGTACCCACCACCATTCAGAACCTTGGTGACATTTATATTTATTGGGTAGGGGGGGGGTACCCACCATCATTCAGAACCTTGGTGACATTTATATTTATTGGGTAGGGGGGTACCCACCATCATTCAGAACCTTGGTGACATTTATATTTATTGGGTAGGGGGGTACCCACCACCATTCAGAACCTTGGTGACATTTATATTTATTGGGTAGGGGGGTACCCACCATCATTCAGAACCTTGGTGACATTTATATTTATTGGGTAGGGGGGTACCCACCACCATTCAGAACCTTGGTGACATTTATATTTATTGGGTAGGGGGGGGTACCCACCACCATTCAGAACCTTGGTGACATTTATATTTATTGGGTAGGGGGGTACCCACCACCATTCAGAACCTTGGTGACATTTATATTTATTGGGTAGGGGGGTACCCACCACCATTCAGAACCTTGGTGACATTTATATTTATTGGGTAGGGGGGTACCCACCACCATTCAGAACCTTGGTGACATTTATATTTATTGGGTAGGGGGGTACCATTTACCACCATTCAGAACCTTGGTGACATTTATATTTATTGGGTAGGGGGGTGACATTTATATTTATTGGGTACCCACCACCATTCAGAACCTTGGTGACATTTATATTTATTGGGTAGGGGGGGGTACCACCACCATTCAGAACCTTGGTGACATTTATATTTATTGGGTAGGGGGGTACCCACCACCATTCAGAACCTTGGTGACATTTATATTTATTGGGTAGGGGGTACCCACCACCATTCAGAACCTTGGTGACATTTATATTTATTGGGTAGGGGGGTACCCACCACCATTCAGAACCTTGGTGACATTTATATTTATTGGGTAGGGGGTGAATTCCCACCATCACTGTATATGTCTCCCTTTTATACACTACATGACTAAAAGTATGTGGACACCTGCTCGGCGAACATCTCATTCTGAAATATTCAGCATTAATATAGAGTTGGTCCCCCCTTTGCTGCTATACCAGCCTCCACTCTTTTGGGAAGGTTTTCCACTAGATATAAGGGCACGAGGCGAGACCCAGATGCAGACACGAGAGGCAGATGGTTTGAGTCTTTGATATTTATTAATAAACCAAAAGGAGTAGGCAAGAGAATGGTCGTGGACAGGTAAAAAGATCCAAACCAGATCAGAGTCCAGGAGGTACAGAGTGGCAGACAGGCTCATGGTCAAGGCAGGTAGAATGGTCAGGCAGGCAGAATTGTCAGGCAGGCAGGTACAGAGTGGCAGACAGGCTCATGGTCAAGGCAGGTAGAATGGTCAGGCAGGCAGAATGGTCAGGCAGGCAGGTACAGAGTGGCAGACAGGCTCATGGTCAAGGCAGGCAGAATGGTCAGGCAGGCGGGTACAGAGTCCAGAAAACAGGCAAGGGTCAAAACCGGAAGGACTATAAAAAGAGAATAGTATAGGCAGGAGAACGGGGAAAAAACACGCTGGTTGACTTGGAATGTACAAGATGAACTAGCACAGAGAGACAGGAAACACAGGGATAAATACACTGGTATAGAGAGACAGGAAACACAGGGATAAATACACTGGTACAGAGAGACAGGAATAAATACACTGGTACAGAGAGACAGGAATAAATACACTGGTACAGAGAGACAGGAAACACAGGGATAAATACACTGGTACAGAGAGACAGGAAACACAGGGATAAATACACTGGCACAGAGAGACAGGAAACACAGGGATAAATACACTGGTACAGAGAGACAGGAAACACAGGGATAAATACACTGGCACAGAGAGACAGGAAACACAGGGATATATACACTGGCACAGAGAGACAGGAAACACAGGGATAAATACACTGGTACAGAGAGACAGGAAACACAGGGATAAATACACTGGTACAGAGAGACAGGAAACACAGGGATAAATACACTGGTACAGAGAGACAGGAAACACAGGGATAAATACACTGGCACAGAGAGACAGGAAACACAGGGATAAATACACTGGTACAGAGAGACAGGAAACACAGGGATAAATACACTGGCACAGAGAGACAGGAAACACAGGGATAAATACACCGATCTCGACAAACCATTTCTATATAGACCTTGCTTTGTGCTCGGGGGCATTATCATGCTGAAAGAGGAAAGGGCTTCCCCAAAGTCGGAAGCACAGATTCGTCTAGAATGTCATTTTATGCTGTAACGATAAGATTTCCCTTCACTAGAACTAAGGGGCCTAGCCTGAACCATGAAAAACAGCCCCAGACCATTATTCCTCCTCCACCAAACTTTAAAGTTGCGACTATGCGTTCGGGCAGGTAGCGTTCTCCTGGCATCCGCCAAACCCAGATTCGTCTGTCGGACTGCAAGATGGTGAAGGTTGATTCATCACTCCAGACAATGCGTTTCCACTGCTCCAGTCCAATGGCGGCGAGCTTTGCACCACTCCAGCCGACATTTGGAATTGTGCATGGTGATCTGAGGCTTGTGTGCAGCTGCTCGGCCATGGAAACCCATTTCATGAAGCCCCAGACGAACAGTTATTGTGCTGATGTTGCTTCCAGAGGCAGTTTGGAACTCGGTAGTGAGTGTTGCAACCGAGGACAGACGATTTTTACGCACTACGCCCTTCAGCAGTCGGATGTCCCATTCTGTGAGCTTGTGTGGTCTACCACTTTGCGACTGAGCCGTTGTTGCTCCTAGACATTTCCACTTCACAATAACAGCACTTACAGTTGACCGGGGCAGCTCTATCAGGGCAGGTGAACTGACTGGTTGGAAAGGTGGTATCCTATGACGGTGCCACGTTGAACGTCACTGAGCTCTTCAGTAAGGCCATTCTACTACCAGTGTTTGTCTATGGAGATTGCATGGCTGTGTGCTCGATTTTATACACCTGTCAGCAACGGGTGTGGCTGAAATAGCAGAATCCACATACTTTTGTATATATAGTGTATCTCTCAAACACACACTTCATTTCAGTTGAGCAGACAAATGTTTTAGCAATACTGACCTCTAATGGTGATCGGAAGTATTGCAACACAAACATAATTTAAATTGCGTAGAACACATAACTGCTTACCTATTATCTTACCATGCTTTCCTGTCACACACACAGCATTCTAGTCAAACCATAAATAGACACCTTGGATTGTATTGATGTACAGTCTGACTCCTCTTCCTGTCCTCTCCAGGTGAGAACAAGATCCACTTCATCCCAGGTATGATAGGTCCCTTCCTGGGTGTGACCCTGGTGCCTCAGGGGGAGGTCAGGAACATCATGATCCCTATCTTCCACGACATGATGGACTGGGAGCAGAGGAAGAACGGGAACTTCAAACAGGTCAGAGTTCATACCTTATATTTCATCAGGTCAGAGTTCATACCTTATATTGCATCAGGTCAGGGTTCATACCTTATATTGCATCAGGTCAGGGTTCATACCTTATATTGCATCAGGTCAGGGTTCATACCTTATATTGCATCAGGTCAGAGTTCATACCTTATATTGCATCAGGTCAGGGTTCATACCTTATATTTCATCAGGTCAGGGTTCATACCTTATATTTCATCAGGTCAGGGTTCATACCTTATATTGCATCAGGTCAGGGTTGCCGTTTTTTTTATTTCACAAAAAAATATCTTTCTCTACTCAAGATCTTTATCAGAAATGTTCCCTCAGAGACGGTGTATCGTGTTGACAACCCACAGATACAACGGTAGAAGAACACTGGTTTACGTCTTGTTGTAACGTCACCTGAATTGACTTGTGTTCAGGTGGAGGCAGAGCTGATTGACAAGCTAGACAGTCTGGTGTCTGAGGGGAAAGGAGACGAGAACTACCGTGAGCTCTTCAGCCTGCTGTAAGAACACACACATATTCAAACAC
The DNA here is from genome assembly GCF_023373465.1 of Oncorhynchus keta. Classification (NCBI taxonomy): domain Eukaryota; kingdom Metazoa; phylum Chordata; class Actinopteri; order Salmoniformes; family Salmonidae; genus Oncorhynchus; species Oncorhynchus keta. Next base: position 50,036,525 of record NC_068441.1, read on the forward strand.
ACACACACACCTACACCAACACACACCTACGCACACACACACCTACACACACACACCTACACACACCTACACACACACACCTACACACACACCTACACACACACACACACACACACACACACACACACACACACACACACACACACACACACACACACACACACACACACACACACACACACACACACACACACACACACACACACACACACACACACACACACACACACACGGTAACATCCACTCTTATAATAACCATTTCTTTACTTGCTACCTTTATAACGGTGTGTTGGCTCTAACCTGTTGGTTTCTACCTGCTACCTTTATAACGTTGTGTTACCTCTAACCTGTTGGTTTCTACCTGCTACCTTTATAACGTTGTGTTACCTCTAACCTGTTGGTTTCTACCTGCTACCTTTATAACGTTGTGTTGGCTCTAACCTGTTGGTTTCTACCTGCTACCTTTATAACGTTGTGTTACCTCTAACCTGTTGGTTTCTACCTGCTACCTTTATAACGTTGTGTTACCTCTAACCTGTTGGTTTCTACCTGCTACCTTTATAACGTTGTGTTGGCTCTAACCTGTTGGTTTCTACCTGCTACCTTTATAACGTTGTGTTGGCTCTAACCTGTTGGTTTCTACCTGCTACCTTTATAATGTTGTGTTACCTCTGAGCTGTTGGTTTCTACCTGCTACCTTTATATAACACTATGTTTGCTTGCCTCTCTTTCTGCTGCGTGTGGGATTAGAACCCAGCTCTTTGGGCCTTACCCCAGGTAAGATAACCCACCTCTAACAGTCTACTGCCCCTAACTCCTCTCTACATGCTGTCAAATTACATACTGCTATGTGTACATGACATTCATCACTCAAACTTCACCTTGGTCTATTGATTGATATATCATCTGTGTGCTGACACCTGACGTTGTCTATGGGTTCATTTCCTCAAACCGAGCCTTGGCGTATTGATTAAGGCATACAGTGCCTTGTGAAAGTGTTCGGCCCCCTTGAACTTTGCGACCTTTTGCCACATTTCAGGCTTCAAACATAAATATATAAAACTGTATTTTTTTGTGAAGAATCAACAACAAGTGGGACACAATCATGAAGTTGAACGACATTTATTGGGCGTGCAAAATTATTCAGCCCCCTTAAGTTAATACTTTGTAGCGCCACCTTTTGCTGCGATTACAGCTGTAAGTCGCTTGGGGTATGTCTCTATCAGTTTTGCACATCGAGAGACTGAAATTATTTCCCATTCCTCCTTGCAAAACAGCTCGAGCTCAGTGAGGTTGAATGGAGAGCATTTGTGAACAGCAGTTTTCAGTTCTTCCCACAGATTCTCGATTGGATTCAGGTCTGGACTTTGACTTGGCCATTCTAACACCTGGATATGTTTATTTTTGAACCATTCCATTGTAGATTTTGCTTTATGTTTTGGATCATTGTCTTGTTGGAAGACAAATCTCCGTCCCAGTCTCAGGTCTTTTGCAGACTCCGTCAGGTTTTCTTCCAGAATGGTCCTGTATTTGGCTCCATCCATCTTCCCATCAATTTTAACCATCTTCCCTGTCCCTGCTGAAGGAAAGCAGGCCCAAACCATGATGCTGCCACCACCATGTTTGACAGTGGGGATGGTGTGTTCAGGGTGATGAGCTGTGTTGCTTTTACGCCAAACATAACGTTTTGCATTGTTGCCAAAAAGTTCAATTTTGGTTTCATCTGACCAGAGCACCTTCTTCCACATGTTTGGTGTGTCTCCCAGGTGGCTTGTGGCAAACTTTAAACAACACCTTTTATGGATATCTTTAAGAAATGGCTTTCTTCTTGCCACTCTTCCATAAAGGCCAGATTTGTGCAATATACGACTGATTGTTGTCCTATGGACAGAGTCTCCCACCTCAGCTGTAGATCTCTGCAGTTCATCCAGAGTGATCATGGGCCTCTTGGCTGCATCTCTGATCAGTCTTCTCCTTGTATGAGCTGAAAGTTTAGAGGGACGGCCAGGTCTTGGTAGATTTGCAGTGGTCTGATACTCCTTCCATTTCAATATTATTGCTTGCACAGTGCTCCTTGGGATGTTTAAAGCTTGGGAAATCTTTTTGTATCCAAATCCGGCTTTAAACTTCTTCACAACAGTATCTCGGACCTGCCTGGTGTGTTCCTTGTTCTTCATGATGCTCTCTGCGCTTTTAACGGACCTCTGAGACTATCACAGTGCAGGTGCATTTATACGGAGACTTGATTACACACAGGTGAATTGTATTTATCATAATTAGTCATTTAGGTCAACATTGGATGATTCAGAGATCCTCACTGAACTTCTGGAGAGAGTTTGCTGCACTGAAAGTAAAGGGGCTGAATAATTTTGCACGCCCAATTTTTCAGTTTTTGAATTGTTAAACAAGTTTGAAATATCCAATAAATGTCGTTCCACTTCATGATTGTGTCCCACTTGTTGTTGATTCTTCACAAAAAAATACAGTTTTATATCTTTATGTTTGAAGCCTGAAATGTGGCCAAAGGTCGTAAAGTTCAAGGGGGCCGAATACTTTGGCAAGGCACTGTATATGTTTGTTCCTCTTTTGTTTTTACAGCCTGCTGGAGAAGATCGAGCAGGAGACTTGGAGGGAGACGGGAATCTCCTTCGTCACCTCTGTCACGCGGCTGATGGAACGTCTGTTGGACTACAGGTAGTACAGGATAGGTCCTTGTTATTGTAACACCAGCACGTCTGCTAAGAGACGATAGAGTTCAGCTTATGAGAGCAGGAGGCTCTCCACACGGTATATAAATCCCTGATGTGGTCTTCTCTCTTTTTAGGGACTGCATGAAAGGAGACGAGACAGAGAACAAGAAGATTGGCTGTACTGTCAACCTGTTGGTAAGACACTGTAGACTCTGGCTGTACTGTCAACCTGTTGGTAAGACACTATAGACTCTGTCTGTACTGTCAACCTGTTGATAAGACACTATAGACTCTGTCTGTACTGTCAACCTGTTGGTAAGACACTGTAGACTCTGGCTGTACTGTCAACCTGTTGGTAAGACACTATAGACTCTGTCTGTACTGTCAACCTGTTGGTAAGACACTGTAGACTCTGGCTGTACTGTCAACCTGTTGGTAAGACACTATAGACTCTGTCTGTACTGTCAACCTGTTGGTAAGACACTGTAGACTCTGGCTGTACTGTCAACCTGTTGGTAAGACACTATAGACTCTGTCTGTACTGTCAACCTGTTGATAAGACACTGTAGACTCTGTCTGTACTGTCAACCTGTTGGTAAGACACTATAGACTCTGTCTGTACTGTCAACCTGTTGGTAAGACACTGTAGACTCTGGCTGTACTGTCAATCTGTTGATAAGACACTGTAGACTCTGGCTGTACTGTCAACCTGTTGATAAGACACTGTAGACTCTGGCTGTAGTGTCAACCTGTTGATAAGACACTGTAGACTCTGGCTGTACTGTCAACCTGTTGATAAGACACTGTAGACTCTGGCTGTACTGTCAACCTGTTGATAAGACACTGTAGACTCTGGCTGTACTGTCAACCTGTTGATAAGACACTGTAGACTCTGGCTGTACTGTCAACCTGTTGATAAGACACTGTAGACTCTGGCTGTACTGTCAACCTGTTGATAAGACACTGTAGACTCTGGCTGTACTGTCAACCTGTTGATAAGACACTGTAGACTCTGGTTGTACTGTCAACCTGTTGATAAGACAACTGTAGACTCCGACTACAGATACCTCATCTGCACCAACTATTACAACATAACTGTCACTGTGTCAGGCTGAGAAAGTGGAACAGAAATAGCGAGAGGCACTGCAGGATTTGTCTTGTTTGTTCCCTAGAACTTCTACAAGTCAGAGATCAACAAGGAGGAGATGTACATCCGCTATATCCACAAGCTGTGTGGCATGCACCTCCAGGCTGAGAACTACACAGGTAATACAACATCCACAAGCTGTGTGACATGCACCTCCAGGCTGAGAACTACACAGGTAATACAACATCCACAAGCTGTGTGGCATGCACCTCCAGGTTGACAACTACACAGGTAATACAACATCCACAAGCTGTGTGGCATGCACCTCCAGGTTGACAACTACACAGGTAATACAACATCCACAAGCTGTGTGGCATGCACCTCCAGGCTGAGAACTACACAGGTAATACAACATCCACAAGCTGTGTGGCATGCACCTCCAGGCTGAGAACTACACAGGTAATACAACATCCACAAGCTGTGTGACATGCACCTCCAGGCTGACAACTACACAGGTAATACAACATCCACAAGCTGTGTGGCATGCACCTCCAGGCTGAGAACTACACAGGTAATACAACATCCACAAGCTGTGTGACATGCACCTCCAGGTTGACAACTACACAGGTAATACAACATCCACAAGCTGTGTGGCATGCACCTCCAGGCTGAGAACTACACAGTTAATACAACATCCACAAGCTGTGTGGCATGCACCTCCAGGTTGACAACTACACAGGTAATACAACATCCACAAGCTGTGTGGCATGCACCTCCAGGCTGAGAACTACACAGGTAATACAACATCCACAAGCTGTGTGACATGCACCTCCAGGTTGACAACTACACAGGTAATACAACATCCACAAGCTGTGTGACATGCACCTCCAGGCTGAGAACTACACAGGTAATACAACATCCACAAGCTGTGTGACATGCACCTCCAGGTTGACAACTACACAGGTAATACAACATCCACAAGCTGTGTGGCATGCACCTCCAGGCTGAGAACTACACAGGTAATACAACATCCACAAGCTGTGTGGCATGCACCTCCAGGTTGACAACTACACAGGTAATACAACATCCACAAGCTGTGTGGCATGCACCTCCAGGCTGACAACTACACAGGTAATACAACATCCACAAGCTGTGTGGCATGCACCTCCAGGCTGACAACTACACAGGTAATACAACATCCACAAGCTGTGTGGCATGCACCTCCAGGCTGAGAACTACACAGGTAATACAACATCCACAAGCTGTGTGGCATGCACCTCCAGGCTGAGAACTACACAGGTAATACAACATCCACAAGCTGTGTGGCATGCACCTCCAAACTACACAGGTTAGATACTCGCACACAAACCTATTCACTCACAAAGGGAACGAGCGTGCTAGCTATTACCTGTGGAATAACCTTTACTTTTAACATTGCTGTGCTTTACTGCTACAGATGTAGGATCTTAATTTGATCACTATTTTGTTGCTGAGAATTTTCCTACACAACAGGAAATGTAACTTGTAGTTTATTTGAGGTTTAAAAAGACTTTTAAAGTTGGTTATTGTCACTTGGAAATGTCGGACTTGATTTGCCCTAATGAAAAACGTATCAACCCCGACAAAAATGTCCATTAATTATAATCCACATAATAATTACTTTCCTGCTGTAGCAAACTGGCTCAAATTAAGATCCTAAATTTGCATAGGTACACTCAATATGGTCGCCGGAATGTCCCTTCTAGTGACTCTCTTTCTATAATTCTACAGAGGCTGCGTTCACCCTGCTGTTGAACTGGGTTTGGTCCCTAGAACTGTACTATCAATCTGAGGGTTTTCCTCCACTACCCAGCTATATGTTGTTCACTATGATGTATATACACTATATGTCTGTACGTTACTCTACAGAGGCTGCGTTCACACTGCTGTTGTACTGGGAGCTGCTGCATTGGGAGGAGAGGCCTCTGAGGGAGTTCCTCCACTACCCAGCCCAGAGCGAGTGGCATCGCAAAGAGGGCCTCTGTCGTAAGGTCATCAACTACTTCAACAAGGGCAAGGTAGGTGGAAGAACGCAATGGAACACTAACGTGTCATCAATCGTTTACTCTCATAATCAATCAATCAATCAATCAACCCATTAACTCATGAACCAGCAGCTATAGCAGTATTTGTCCGTATTGAAAACAAACTAATTACTGATACATTTCCACATCCGGAACTGTGTTTCTTCAGTGCTGGGAGTATGGGATACCGCTGTGCAGAGAGCTGGCTTACCAGTATGAGACCTTGTACGACTACCAAAGCCTCAGCTGGATAAGGGTAATTAGATGTAGTACATGACTGATGTTTGTGAACTTTCATGACCCAGATTTTCATCAAATGTCAAAGGAAGATTTGCACAGAAATGTAGGATTCAGCCTTTTGTTTTGTCCGAATATTTAGGATTCAGCCTTTTGTTTTGTCAGAAAATGGAGGCAGCATACTATGACAACATCATGGAGCAGCAACGTCTAGAACCTGAGTTCTTCAGGGTGGGCTTCTACGGACGCAAGTTCCCCTTCTTCCTAAGAGTGAGTCAATCCATGCTCCCAAATCACACCCTATTCCCTTTATAGTGCACTCCTTATTTAGGGCACATCCCAAATTACACCCTATTCCCTATGTTGTGCACTACTTCTGTTCTGACCAGAGTAAGTCAATCCTACTGCATAGGTAAGATCCCAAATGAAACTCTATACCCTACCCTAGATATTTCTGCCCAGAACCACATAAGGAATAGAGTGTAATTTGAGATACAATCGATGTCCTTATAATTTGCCACTGAATGTCATTGCTTGAGATAAGTCATATTCTGTTCTTTATTGAGACTCATATTGTACAGAGCGAATATTATTCTGTTCAGAATATTCTAGTTTTTTATTGAGACTCATATTGTATAGAGCGAATATTATTCTGTTCAGAATATTCTAGTTCTTTATTGAGACTCATATTGTACAGAGCGAATATTATTCTGTTCAGAATATTCTAGTTTTTACTCATCCCAGGATGTGTCCCCTAACAGAACAAGGAGTTTGTCTGCCGTGGTCATGACTACGAACGTTTAGAAGCCTTCCAGCAAAGGATGCTGGGAGAATTCCCACAAGCCATTGCCATGCAACACCCCAACCAACCAGACGAGGCCATTTTACAGTGTGACGCCCAGTGTATCCTTCTACAATAAAGTTGGAAACCGGAGCTTTAGTATGTATGTGTGTGTGTGTCTGTGTGCTTTTGTATGTGCATAATGTGTATTTGCATAATGTGTATGTGCATAATGTGTATGTGCATAATGTGTATTTGCATAATGTTTATGTGCATAATGTGTATTTGCATAATGTGTATGTGCATAATGTGTATGTGCATAATGTGTATGTGCATAATGTGTATGTGCATAATGTGTATGTGCATAATGTGTATGTGCATAATGTGTATGTGCATAATGTTTATGTGCATAATGTGTATGTGCATAATGTGTATGTGCATAATGTGTATGTGAACATGTCCCTATGCCTCCCCCAAAAAACCTGCCTTCCACCCGAACTGTGTTCCTTGACACAGCACTCCTCAGACCTCCAGATCTATGCCGTTTCGGCGGTACCGGAGAACGTCAACGTTCTCCAGATGGACCGGGTTCCAGACCGCATCAAGAGCTTCTACCGAGTCAACAACGTGCGCCGCTTTCGCTACGACCGGCCCTTCCACAAAGGATCCAAAGACCGAGAGAACGAGTTCAAGAGCTTGTGGATCGAGAGGACTACGCTGATCCTCACACATCCTCTCCCTGGTATCTCCCGTTGGTTTGAGGTGGAGAAGAGAGAGCTGGTGAGTAACCATCGTTTCCCAAAGTCGTCATCAACCTTGTGATTATTTGAATCCGGCGTGTTGGGCTAGGGCAAAACGTGCACCCCTTGGCGTCCACAGGATCGAGTTTGGGAAACGCAGCTATACAGTAATGACGATATTATATACCACTGTGTTACCGATGCGCTGCTTTTGTACAGCAGATGAAAATAAGTGCTAAAAATCTGTCACATGCTGTAATGAGGATGTGTAACGTAACGTAGCATAACGTAGCGTAGCGTAGCATAACGTAGCATAACGTAGCGTAGCGTAGCATAACATACTATGGCTTGCGAAAGTATTCATCCCCTTGGCATTTTTCCTATTTTGTTGCCTTATAACCTGGAATTAAAATATAATTTTTTGGGGGGGTTGTATCATTTGATTTATACAACATTTTTTTGTTTTTTGTTCCGGAGTTCTAAATTGAGCAGCTGCTGAAAAATGAGCTCCTGTATATATTGAGATTTAAATGGTTTTTTAGAGTGAAGTACATCGAAAAAATCAAGAGAAAACTGCAAGACTCAATAGAAGACAAAACAAGGAACAAACCAAAAAAGACAGGCTTTTGAAAAATTAACTATTTTTCATAAAATTGTACAGTTATCTTAGTTAGCTGAATTGCTAGCAGAATTGTTTACTTGTTGCTAAGCAGTTGCTAGGGACTCTCCTGGAAGAAGCTAGCTAGCTTACAAAGAATAACAACAAAAAATATCTAGTTAACAGAAGAAAGGAAGACAAAATAAGGACAAAAGAAGGACAGAAGAAAAAGGAAAAGAAAGAGGACAACAAAGTGAAACAGTCAGCACTTCTATTGCAACTTCGTATTTCGTCGTCCTAACGTAGTCTACACTGCTATCTGCCCAGCAGCTAGCCAGCTAGCAAACGTCCACCGTCTACCGAATAGCAGCACTGTAGAAACTATTACACTCAACTGAACGACTTGATTAGTGTAGTGTTAGCTAGCTACATTGTTGTCTTTGCTGTCTTCGTATCCAAGATAATTGTGTAGTTTAGAGCGTGTAGTCTTAGAGTGATTATCTTAATTTACCGAGGTTAGCTAGCCAGCTATTTGTCGCCTTTAACGTAGGAGACACTGCTAGCTAGCCAACAGCTAGCCAACGTCTACTGAATAGAACTTCCGCACTCAACAACCCGGTCGCATTCCGCTCGCTCCACAGGTAGTATCACATTTTCATTTCATTTCATTACAGCACAACGGTTTGATTTGTCTGATCGTAGCTAGCTACATAGCCGTCTGTGTATCAAAGATAATTGTGTAGTCTAGAGCGATTTTCTAGGTTAGCTAGCCAGCTATTGTCGTTCTTTTAACGCAACGTAACGTAATCAACACTGCTAGCTAGCCAGCTAGCCCCGAATAGCAGCACTGTAGAAACTATTACACTCAACGGAACGACTTGATTAGTGTAGTGTCAACAACGCAGCCACTGCCAGCTAGCCTACAAAGTCAACAACGCAGCCACTGCCAGCTAGCCTACTTCAGCAGTACTGTATCATTTTAATCATTTTAGTCAATAAGATTCTTGCTACGTAAGCTTAACTTTCTGAACATTCGAGACGTGTAGTCCACTTGTCATTCCAATCTCCTTGCATTAGCGTAGCCTCTTCTGTAGCCTGTCAACTATGTGTCTGTCTATCCCTGTTATCTCCTCTCTGCACAGACCATACAAACGCTCCACACCGCGTGGCCGCGGCCACCCTAATCTGGTGGTCCCAGCGCACGACCCACGTGGAGTTCCAGGTCTCCGGTAGCCTCTGGAACTGCCGATCTGCGGCCAACAAGGCAGAGTTCATCTCAGCCTATGCCTCCCTCCAGTCCCTCGACTTCTTGGCACTGACGGAAACATGGATCACCACAGATAACACTGCTACTCCTACTGCTCTCTCTTCGTCCGCCCACGTGTTCTCGCACACCCCGAGAGCTTCTGGTCAGCGGGGTGGTGGCACCGGGATCCTCATCTCTCCCAAGTGGTCATTCTCTCTTTCTCCCCTTACCCATCTGTCTATCGCCTCCTTTGAATTTCATGCTGTCACAGTTACCAGCCCTTTCAAGCTTAACATCCTTATCATTTATCGCCCTCCAGGTCCCTCGGAGAGTTCATCAATGAGCTTGATGTCTTGATAAGCTCCTTTCCTGAGGACGGCTCACCTCTCACAGTTCTGGGCGACTTTAACCTCCCCACGTCTACCTTTGACTCATTCCTCTCTGCCTCCTTCTTTCCACTCCTTTCCTCTTTGACCTCACCCTCTCACCTTCCCCCTACTCACAAGGCAGGCAATACGCTCGACCTCATCTTTACTAGATGCTGTTCTTCCACTAACCTCATTGCAACTCCCCTCCAAGTCTCCGACCACTACCTTGTATCCTTTTCCCTCTCGCTCTCATCCAACACTTCCCACACTGCCCCTACTGGATGGTATCGCGCCGTCCCGTCCCGCGCCGTCCCGAACCTTCGCTCTCTCTCCCCCGCTACTCTCTCCTCTTCCATCCTATCATCTCTTCCCTCTGCTCAAACCTTCTCCAATCTCCTGATTCTGCCTCCTCAACCCTCCTCTCCTCCCTTTCTGCATCCTTTGACTCTCTATGTCCCCTATCTTCCAGGCCGGCTCGGTCCTCCCCTCCCGCTCCGTGGCTCGACGACTCATTGCGAGCTCACAGAACAGGGCTCCGGGCAGCCGAGCGGAAATGGAGGAAAACTCGTCTCCCTGCGGACCTGGCATCCTTTCGCTCCCTCCTCTCTACATTTTCCTCCTCTGTCTCTGCTGCTAAAGCCACTTTCTACCACTCTAAATTCCAAGCATCTGCCTCTAACCCTAGGAAGCTCTTTGCCACCTTCTCCTCCCTCCTGAATCCTCCTCCCCTCCCCCCCTCCTCCCTCTCTGCAGATGACTTCGTCAACCATTTTGAAAAGAAGGTCGACGACATCCGATCCTCGTTTGCTAAGTCAAACGACACCGCTGGTTCTGCTCACACTGCCCTACCCTGTGCTCTGACCTCTTTCTCCCCTCTCTCTCCAGATGAAATCTTGCGTCTTGTGACGGCCGGCCGCCCAACAACCTGCCCGCTCGACCCTATCCCTCCTCTCTTCTCCAGACCATTTCCGGAAACCTTCTCCCTTACCTCACCTCGCTCATCAACTCATCCCTGACCGCTGGCTACGTCCCTTCAGTCTTCAAGAGAGCGAGAGTTGCACCCCTTCTGAAAAAACCTACACTCGATCCCTCCGATGTCAACAACTACAGACCAGTATCCCTTCTTTCTTTTCTCTCCAAAACTCTTGAACGTGCCGTCCTTGGCCAGCTCTCCGCTATCTCTCTCAGAATGACCTTCTTGATCCAAATCAGTCAGGTTTCAAGACTAGTCATTCAACTGAGACTGCTCTTCTCTGTATCACGGAGGCGCTCCGCACTGCTAAAGCTAACTCTCTCTCCTCTGCTCTTATCCTTCTAGACCTATCGGCTGCCTTCGATACTGTGAACCATCAGATCCTCCTCTCCACCCTCTCCGAGTTGGGCATCTCCGGCGCGGCCCACGCTTGATTGCGTCCTACCTGACAGGTCGCTCCTACCAGGTGGCGTGGCGAGAATCTGTCTCCTCACCACGCGCTCTCACCACTGGTGTCCCCAGGGCTCTGTTCTAGGCCCTCTCCTATTCTCGCTATACACCAAGTCACTTGGCTCTGTCATAACCTCACATGGTCTCTCCTATCATTGCTATGCAGACGACACACAATTAATCTTCTCCTTTCCCCCTTCTGATGACCAGGTGGCGAATCGCATCTCTGCATGTCTGGCAGACATATCAGTGTGGATGACGGATCACCACCTCAAGCTGAACCTCGGCAAGACGGAGCTGCTCTTCCTCCCGGGGAAGGACTGCCCGTTCCATGATCTCGCCATCACGGTTGACAACTCCATTGTGTCCTCCTCCCAGAGCGCTAAGAACCTTGGCGTGATCCTGGACAACACCCTGTCGTTCTCAACTAACATCAAGGCGGTGGCCCGTTCCTGTAGGTTCATGCTCTACAACATCCGCAGAGTACGACCCTGCCTCACACAGGAAGCGGCGCAGGTCCTAATCCAGGCACTTGTCATCTCCCGTCTGGATTACTGCAACTCGCTGTTGGCTGGGCTCCCTGCCTGTGCCATTAAACCCTACAACTCATCCAGAACGCCGTGGCCCGTCTGGTGTTCAACCTTCCCAAATTCTCTCACGTCACCCCGCTCCTCCGCTCTCTCCACTGGCTTCCAGTTGAAGCTCGCATCCGCTACAAGACCATGGTGCTTGCCTACGGAGCTGTGAGGGGAACGGCACCTCAGTACCTCCAGGCTCTGATCAGGCCCTACACCCAAACAAGGGCACTGCGTTCATCCACCTCTGGCCTGCTCGCCTCCCTACCACTGAGGAAGTACAGTTCCCGCTCAGCCCAGTCAAAACTGTTCACTGCTCTGGCTCCCCAATGGTGGAACACACTCCTCACGACGCCAGGACAGCGGAGTCAATCACCACCTTCCGGAGACACCTGAAACCCCACCTCTTTAAGGAATACCTAGGATAGGATAAAGTAATCCTTCTCACCCCCCCTTAAAAGATTTAGATGCACTATTGTAAAGTGGCTGTTCCACTGGATGTCATAAGGTGAATGCACCAATTTGTAAGTCGCTCTGGATAAGAGCGTCTGCTAAATGACTTAAATGTAAAATGTAAACAACATGCCTACTACTTTGAAGATGCTAAATATTTTTTATTCATATTTTTATTCATAATTATTCACGCCCCCAAAGTCAATACTTTGTTGCAACACCAAGTCTCTTGGGGTATGTCTCTATAACCTTGGCACGTCTAGCCCTGGGATTTCTGCCCATTCAAGCAAAACTGCTTCAGCTCCTTCAAGTTGGATGGGTTCCGCTGGTGTACAGAAATCTTTAAGTCATACCACAGATTCTCAATTGGATTGAGGTCTGGGCTTTGACTAGGCCATTCCAAGACATTTCAATGTTTCCCCTTAAACCACTGAAGTGTTGTTTTAGCAGTATGCTTAGGGTCATTATCCTACTGGAAGGTGATCCTCTGTCACAGTCTCAAATCTCTGGAAGTCTGAAACATGTTTCCCTCAAGAATTTCCCTGTATTTAGCGCCATCCATCATTCCTTCAATTCTGTCCAGTTTCCAAGTCCCTGCCGATGAAAAACATCCCCACAACATGATGCTGCCACCACCATGCTTCACTGTGGGGAAGAGGCTCTCGGGGTGAAGAGAGCTGTTTGGTTTGCCCCAGACGTAGTGTTTTCCTTGATGGCCAAAAAGATGAATTTTAGTTTCATCTGACCAGTGTACCTTCTTCCATATATGTTTGGGGAGTCTCCCACATGCCTTTTTGGCAAACACTAAACATGTTTGCTTAAAGAAAAAAATAAGCAATGGTATTTTTCTAGCCATACTTCCGTAAAGCCCAGCTCTGTGGGGTGTACGGCTTAAAGTGGTCCTATGAACAGATACTCCTATCTCCTCTGTGGAGCTTTGCAGCTCCTTCAGGGTTATCTTTGGTCTCTTTGTTGCCTCTCTGATTAATGCCCTCCTTGCCTTGCCCTTGAGTTTTGGTGGGCGGCCCTGTCTTGGCAGGTTTATTGCGGTGCCATATTCTTTCCATTATTTTATAATGGATTTAATGGTGCTCCGTGGGATGTTCAAAATTTCTGATATTTTTTTATAACCCTGATCTGTTCTCCTTGGTCTTGGTGGTGCCCCTTGCTTAGTGGTGTTGCCTTTCAGAACAGGTGTATATATACTGAGATCATGTGACCGATCATGTGACACTTTTCACATTTTTATAATTTATTTAAACAAGTTTATTTATTTTTTATTTTTTTTTAACTTGACCAATTTGGACTATTTTGTATATGTCCATCCATTACATGAAATCCAAATAAATATCAATTTAAACTACAGGTTGTAATGCAACAAAATAGGAAAAACATCAAGGGGGATAAATACTTTTGCAAGGCACTGTAACATAACGTAGCATAGTGTAATGTAGTGTTGCATAGCATAGAATAGCATAGTGTAATGTAATGTTGCATAACGTAGCATAGCATTGTGTAGCGTAGTGTAATGTTGCGTAACGCAACATAGCATACCGTAACGTATCATAACATAATGTAACGTAGCATACTGTAGCATAACGTAATATAATGTAGCATTGTGTAGAATAACGTAGGGTAACGTAATGTAACATAATATAATGTAACATAGCATTGGGTAGAATAACGTAGGATAACGTAATGTAACATAACATAATGTAACGTAGCATTGGGTAGAATAACGTAGGATAACGAAATGTATCATAACATAATGTAACGTAGCATACTGTAGCATAACGTAATATAATGTGGCATTGGGTCGAATAACGTAGGATAACGTGGCATTGTGTAGAATAACGTAGGATAACGTAATGTAACATAACATAATATAACGTAGCATTGATAATGTGGCATTGGGTAGAATAACGTAGGATAACGTGGCATTGGGTAGAATAACGTAGGATAACGTGGCATTGGGTAGAATAACGTAGGATAACGTGGCATTGGGTAGAATAACGTAGGATAACGTGGCATTGGGTAGAATAACGTAGGATAACGTGGCATTGGGTAGAATAACGTAGGATAACGTGGCATTGGGTAGAATAACGTAGGATAACGTGGCATTGGGTAGGATAACGTAGGATAACGTGGCATTGGGTAGAATAACGTAGGATAACGTGGCATTGGGTAGAATAACGTAGGATAACGTGGCATTGGGTAGAATAACGTGGGATAACGTGGCATTGGGTAGAATAACGTAGGATAACGTGGCATTGGGTAGAATAACGTAGGATAACGTGGCATTGGGTAGGATAACGTGGCATTGGGTAGGATAACGTAGGATAACGTGGCATTGGGTAGAATAACGTAGGATAACGTGGCATTGGGTAGAATAACGTAGGATAACGTGGCATTGGGTAGAATAACGTAGGATAACGTGGCATTGGGTAGAATAACGTAGGATAACGTGGCATTGGGTAGAATAACGTAGGATAACGTGGCATTGGGTAGAATAACGTAGGATAACGTGGCATTGGGTAGAATAACGTAGGATAACGTGGCATTGGGTAGAATAACGTAGGATAACGTGGCATTGGGTAGGATAACGTAGGATAACGTGGCATTGGGTAGAATAACGTAGGATAACGTAGGATAACGTGGCATTGGGTAGGATAACGTAGGATAACGTAGGATAACGTGGCATTGGGTAGAATAACGTAGGATAACGTGGCATTGGGTAGAATAACGTAGGATAATGTAGGATAACGTAGGATAACGTAGGATAATGTGGCATTGGGTAGGATAACGTAGGATAACGTGGCATTGGGTAGGATAACGTAGGATAATGTGACATTGGGTAGAATAACGTAGGATAACGTGGCATTGGGTAGGATAACGTAGGATAACGTGGCATTGGGTAGATAACGTAGGATAACGTGGCATTGGGTAGAATAACGTAGGATAACGTGGGATAACGTGGCATTGGGTAGGATAACGTAGGATAACGCGGCATTGGGTAGAATAACGTGGATAACGGGATAACGTGGCATTGGGTAGGATAACGTGGCATTGGGTAGGATAACGTAGGATAACGTGGCATTGGGTAGAATAACGTAGGATAACGTGGCATTGGGTAGAATAACGTAGGATAACGTGGCATTGGGTAGAATAACGTAGGATAACGTGGCATTGGGTAGGATAACGTGGCATTGGGTAGAATAACGTAGGATAACGTAGGATAACGTAGGATAACGTAGGATAACGTAATGTAACATGAAAGTAAATGGCCTATTATACTCTTATTCTTCTTGGGGTTTTTTCCTTATTGAACCTCAGTCTTCCAGGGCTGTTATATTTTGGTGGCGGCAGCACTACCACTAGACCAAGTCTAAAAATACACTGTTCTTCTATGATGTTTTTACCAGATTGAGGTGAGTCCTCTGGAGAATGCCATCTACGTGGTGGAGAACAAGAACCATGAGCTGCGGACCCTGATCAGCCAGTACCAACACAAGCAGCTCCATGGCAACATCAACCTGCTCTCCATGTGTCTCAATGGGGTCATTGACGCTGCCGTCAACGGGGGCATCGCCAGATACCAGGAGGTAATGACACCATGGCTGAATGAATTCTCTGTTCAGCATTCAGCTGTTCAGCATGATATTGCAGT
>NC_068441.1:50057452-50084952 GCF_023373465.1 Oncorhynchus keta
AGCCAAGTCCTTCCTCCTCCAGCCTGAGCTCCACCCACTCAGCACCCTCCCAGATGGTCAACTCCTCCAACAGCATCAGAGGTAGGTTATTTATACACATTGGAGGCTAGCCTACTAAATAGTTAATTGACTCTTGTTTTTTTTGCTGGTCAGGGTAAGCTTCCCTGCGCTGTGGATGACGATGACACGATGTTTAACATTGAATCCAGGACTTGCTCTCCAAACCAACTAGCACTTTCACTCTTGAGTTGGCCTCACGAGGAAGGAAATTAAGTTCATGTATATATCATTTGATATACAGAAGAATATACATAACTGTCTTGTGATTTATATTACGGTCCTTCTGTAGCTCAGTTGGTAGAGCATGGCGCTTGTAACGCCAGGGTAATGGGTTCGATTCCCGGGACCACCCATACGTAGAATGTATGCACACATGACTGTAAGTCGCTTTGGATAAAAGCGTCTGCTAAATGGCATATATTATTATTATTATATATTATATTATCTTGTTTGAGCAAATTTAGAAAAACTCTGGGCCCTAGCAATGAGCAGCGAAACTAAGACTTTGCTGTCTCTGTTAGTGTTCATGTCTTGTCTTGATGCTCTGTTCTCCTCTGTGTCCCCTCTCCCTGCGGTAGGCTCCCCGTCGCTGCCGGATAAATACCGGAACAACCGTGAGATGTTGATGCTGCTGCCTCCTCACCGTGAAAGACCCAGCTCCGCCATGTACCCCAACATCACTGAGAACGGACAGGTACAGGTACCGTAGACCCACCATTCCTATCGTCTTCTATCACAATCTGGTCTCACAGTAGCAGTGCTGATCTCGGGTGAGTTTAACCTTTTAGATCCTAATGAATATGATTCGGTGGACAGAGGGACCTGATCCTAGATCAGCACTTTGAGATGCTTTGTGCATACAGGCCCGGATCTTCTTATTGGAATGCTATGATACACTGCCTGGTGCAGCTAGAGGAGGAGGGGCCTAGGTAGTATTACCTCCTGTCTGAGCCTGGTTCCTCTCTAGGTCTCTTCCCTCTAGGTAGTATTACCTCCTGTCTGAGCCTGGTTCCTCTCTAGGTCTCTTCCCTCTAGGTAGTATTACCTCCTGTCTAAGCCTGGTTCCTCTCTAGGTCTCTTCCCTCTAGGTAGTATTACCTCCTATCTGAGCCTGGTTCCTCTCTAGGTTTCTTCCTTCTAGGTAGTATTACCTCCTATCTGAGCCTGGTTCCTCTCTAGGTCTCTTCCTTCTAGGTAGTATTACCTCCTATCTGTGCCTTGTTCCTCTCTATGTCTCTTCCTTCTAGGTAGTTTTACCTCCTGTCTAAGCCTGGTTCCTCTCTAGGTCTCTTCCCTCTAGGTAGTATTACCTCCTGTCTGAGCCTGGTTCCTCTCTAGGTCTCTTCCCTCTAGGTAGTATTACCTCCTATCTGAGCCTGGTTCCTCTCTTGGTCTCTTCCTTCTAGGTAGTATTACCTCCTATATGAGCCTGGTTCCTCTCTAGGTCTATCCCTTCTAGGTAGTATTACCTCCTATCTGAGCCTGGTTCCTCTCTAGGTTTCTTCCCTCTAGGTAGTATTACCTCCTATCTGAGCCTGGTTCCTCTCTAGGTCTCTTCCTTCTAGGTAGTATTACCTCCTATCTGAGCCTGGTTCCTCTCTAGGTCTCTTCCCTCTAGGTAGTATTACCTCCTGTCTGAGCCTGGTTCCTCTCAAGGTCTCTTCCCTCTAGGTAGTATTACCTCCTGTCTGAGCCTGGTTCCTCTCTAGGTCTCTTCCCTCTAGGTAGTATTACCTCCTGTCTGAGCCTGGTTCCTCTCTAGGTCTCTTCCCTCTAGGTAGTATTACCTCCTGTCTGAGCCTGGTTCCTCTCTAGGTCTCTTCCTTCTAGGTAGTATTACCTCCTGTCTAAGCCTGGTTCCTCTCTAGGTCTCTTCCTCTAGGTAGTATTACCTCCTGTCTGAGCCTGGTTCCTCTCTAGGTCTCTTCCCTCTAGGTAGTATTACCTCCTATCTGAGCCTGGTTCCTCTCTTGGTCTCTTCCTTCTAGGTAGTATTACCTCCTATATGAGCCTGGTTCCTCTCTAGGTCTATCCCTTCTAGGTAGTATTACCTCCTATCTGAGCCTGGTTCCTCTCTAGGTTTCTTCCCTCTAGGTAGTATTACCTCCTATCTGAGCCTGGTTCCTCTCTAGGTCTCTTCCTTCTAGGTAGTATTACCTCCTATCTGAGCCTGGTTCCTCTCTAGGTCTCTTCCCTCTAGGTAGTATTACCTCCTATCTGAGTCTGGTTCCTCTCTAGGTCTCTTCCCTCTAGGTAGTATTGCCTCCTATCTGAGCCTGGTTCCTCTCTAGGTCTCTTCCCTCTAGGTAGTATTACCTCCTGTCTGAGCCTGGTTCCTCTCTAGGTCTCTTCCCTCTAGGTAGTATTACCTCCTATCTGAGCCTGGTTCCTCTCTAGTTTCTTCCCTCTAGGTAGTATTACCTCCTATCTGAGCCTGGTTCCTCTTTAGGTCTCTTCCCTCTAGGTAGTATTACCTCCTATCTGAGTCTGGTTCCTCTCTAGGTCTCTTCCCTCTAGGTAGTATTACCTCCTATCTGAGCCTGGTTCCTCTCTAGGTCTCTTCCCTCGAGGTAGTATTACCTCCTGTCTGAGCCTGGTTCCTCTCAAGGTCTCTTCCCTCTAGGTAGTATTACCTCCTGTCTGAGCCTGGTTCCTCTCTAGGTCTCTTCCCTCTAGGTAGTATTACCTCCTGTCTGAGCCTGGTTCCTCTCTAGGTTTCTTCCCTCTAGGTAGTATTACCTCCTATCTGAGTCTGGTTCCTCTCTAGGTCTCTTCCCTCTAGGTAGTATTGCCTCCTATCTGAGCCTGGTTCCTCTCTAGGTCTCTTCCCTCTAGGTAGTATTACCTCCTGTCTGAGCCTGGTTCCTCTCTAGGTCTCTTCCCTCTAGGTAGTATTACCTCCTATCTGAGCCTGGTTCCTCTCTTGGTCTCTTCCTTCTAGGTAGTATTACCTCCTATATGAGCCTGGTTCCTCTCTAGGTCTATCCCTTCTAGGTAGTATTACCTCCTATCTGAGCCTGGTTCCTCTCTAGGTTTCTTCCCTCTAGGTAGTATTACCTCCTATCTGAGCCTGGTTCCTCTCTAGGTCTCTTCCTTCTAGGTAGTATTACCTCCTATCTGAGCCTGGTTCCTCTCGAGGTCTCTTCCCTCTAGGTAGTATTACCTCCTATCTGAGTCTGGTTCCTCTCTAGGTCTCTTCCCTCTAGGTAGTATTGCCTCCTATCTGAGCCTGGTTCCTCTCTAGGTCTCTTCCCTCTAGGTAGTATTACCTCCTGTCTGAGCCTGGTTCCTCTCTAGGTCTCTTCCCTCTAGGTAGTATTACCTCCTATCTGAGCCTGGTTCCTCTCTAGTTTCTTCCCTCTAGGTAGTATTACCTCCTATCTGAGCCTGGTTCCTCTTTAGGTCTCTTCCCTCTAGGTAGTATTACCTCCTATCTGAGTCTGGTTCCTCTCTAGGTCTCTTCCCTCTAGGTAGTATTGCCTCCTATCTGAGCCTGGTTCCTCTCTAGGTCTCTTCCCTCGAGGTAGTATTACCTCCTGTCTGAGCCTGGTTCCTCTCAAGGTCTCTTCCCTCTAGGTAGTATGACCTCCTGTCTGAGCCTGGTTCCTCTCTAGGTCTCTTCCCTCTAGGTAGTATTACCTCCTGTCTGAGCCTGGTTCCTCTCTAGGTTTCTTCCCTCTAGGTAGTATTACCTCCTATATGAGCCTGGTTCCTCTCTAGGTCTCTTCCCTCTAGGTAGTATTACCTTCTATCTGAGCCTGGTTCCTCTCTAGGTTTCTTCCCTCTAGGTAGTATTACCTTCTATCTGAGCCTGGTTCCTCTCTAGGTTTCTTCCCTCTAGGTAGTATTACCTCCTATATGAGCCTGGTTCCTCTCTAGGTCTCTTCCCTCTAGGTAGTATTACCTTCTATCTGAGTCTGGTTCCTCTCTTGGTTTCTTCCCTCTAGGTAGTATTACCTTCTATCTGAGCCTGGTTCCTCTCTTGGTTTCTTCCCTCTAGGTAGTATTACCTCCTGTCTGAGCCTGGTTCCTCTCTAGGTCTCTTCCCTCTAGGTAGTATTACCTCCTATCTGAGTCTGGTTCCTCTCCTGGTTTCTTCCCTCTAGGTAGTATTACCTTCTATCTGAGCCTGGTTCCTCTCTCGGTTTCTTCCCTCTAGGTAGTATTACCTCCTATCTGAGCCTGGTTCCTCTCTCGGTTTCTTCCCTCTAGGTAGTATTACCTCCTATCTGAGCCTGGTTCCTCTCTTGGTTTCTTCCCTCTAGGTAGTATTACCTTCTATCTGAGCCTGGTTCCTCTCTAGGTCTCTTCCCTCTAGGTAGTATTACCTGGCCCCTGTTTATTTTGCTTTAGGCCATGTTACTGTACAAGCACGTTGTGACTGCTGATGTTAAAGTCTTTATAAATACATTTGATTGATACATTTATTGGTTGACTGATGTGTCTTTTCTGTTTCTCCAGCCAACCAACTTCCAGCGAGCGTTGTTCCACCAGGTGATTGGTCCATGCAAGCCCTGCAGCGACCCTAACCTGTCTGTGGCAGAGAAAGGTACTGTAGACCTAGCTATCATCTCAGTATGTTCCCTTTCAGTCTGTTATAGTGTGTTTCAGTCTCCTATAGTCTGTTATAGTGTGTTTCAGTCTCCTATAGTCTGTTATAGTCATAGTCTGTTTCAGTCTCCTATAGTCGGTTATAGTGTGTCATAGTCTCCTATAGTCTGTTATAGACTGTTATAGTCTGTTTCAGTCTCCTATAGTCTGTAATAGTCTGTTATAGTGTGTTTCAGTCTCCTATAGTCTGTTATAGTCTGTTATAGTCATAGTCTGTTTCAGTCTCCTATAGTCTGTAATAGTCTGTTATAGTCTGTTATAGTCATAGTCTGTTATAGTCTGTAATAGTCTCCTATAGTCTGTTATAGTCTGTTATAGTCTGTTATAGTCATAGTCTGTTATAGTCTGTTATAGTTTCCTATAGTCTCCTATAGTCTGTTATAGTCTGTTATAGTTTCCTATAGTTTCCTATAGTCTCCTATAGTCTGTTATAGTTTCCTATAGTCTCCTATAGTCTCCTATAGTCTGTTATAGTCTGTTATAGTCATAGTCTGTTTCAGTCTCCTATAGTCTGTAATAGTCTGGTCCTTCTGTAGCTCAGTTGGTAGAGCATGGCGCTTGTAACGCCAGGGTAGTGGGTTCGATCCCTGGGACCACCCATACGTAGAATGTATGCACACATGACTGTAAGTCGCTTTGGATAAAAGCATCTGCTAAATGGCATATATTATTATTATTATATTATTATATATTATTAGTCTGTTATAGTCTGTTATAGTCTCCTATAGTCTGTTATAGTCTGTTATCGTCTGTTATAGTTTCCTATAGTTTCCTATAGTCTCCTATAGTCTGTTATAGTCTGTTATAGTCTCCTATAGTCTGTTATAGTCTGTTATAGTCTGTTATAGTCTCCTATAGTCTGTTATAGTCTGTTATAGTCTGTTATAGTCTCCTATAGTCTGTTATAGTCTGTTATAGTCTGTTATAGTCTCCTATAGTCTGTTATAGTCTGTTATAGTCTGTTATAGTCTGTTATAGTCTCCTATAGTCTGTTATAGTCTGTTATAGTCTGTTATAGTCTGTTATAGTCTGTTATAGTCTGTTATAGTCTCCTATAGTCTCCTATAGTCTGTTATAGTCTGTTATAGTCTGTTATAGTCTGTTATAGTCTCCTATAGTCTGTTATAGTCTGTTATAGTCTGTTATAGTCTGTTATAGTCTGTTATAGTCTGTTATAGTCTGTTATAGTCTGTTATAGTCTCCTATAGTCTGTTATAGTCTGTTATAGTCTGTTATAGTCTCCTATAGTCGTTATACTCTCCTATAGTCTGTTATAGTCTGTTATAGTCTGTTATAGTCTCCTATAGTCTCCTATAGTCTCCTATAGTCTGTTATAGTCTGTTATAGTCTCCTATAGTTTCCTATAGTCTCCTATAGTCTGTTATAGTCTCCTATAGTCTCCTATAGTCTCCTATAGTCTGTTATAGTGTAACGGCGTTCGTCTGTTGAAAGAGAGTCGGACCAAAATGCGGTGTGGTGGTTACTCATGTTCTTTAATGGAAAGTAGACGGTACATGAAATAACTTAAATTACAAAACAACAAACGAAACGTGAAAACCTATACAGCCTATCTTGTGAAAACAAACACAGAGACAGGAACAATCACCCACGAAACACACAGTGAAACCCCGGCTACCTAAATACGGTTCCCAATCAGAGACAACGAGAATCACCTGACTCTGATTGAGAACCGCCTCAGGCAGCCAAGCCTATGCTAGACACCCCTACTCAGCCGCAATCCCAATGCCTACTAAAGGCCGTCATTGAAAATAAGAATGTGTTCTTAACTGACTTGCCTGGTTAAATAAAGGTTAAATAAAAAATAAAAAATAAAATAAATAAAACCCCAATACGAAACACAACAAAATAAACCCATGTCACACCCTGGCCTGACCAAATAAATAACGAAAACACAAAATACTAAGACCAAGGCGTGACATATAGTCTGTTATAGTCTCCTATAGTCTGTTATAGTCTGTTATAGTCTCCTATAGTCTGTTATAGTCTCCTATAGTCTCCTATAGTCTCATATAGTCTGTTATAGTATGTTATAGTGTCCTATAGTCTGTTATAGTCTCCTATAGTCTGTTATAGTCTCCTATAGTCTGTTATAGTCTCCTATGGTCTGTTATAATCTGTTATAGTCTCCTATAGTCTGTTATAGTCTCCTATAGTCTGTTATAGTCTGTTATAGTCTCCTATGGTCTGTTATAGTCTGTTATAGTCTCCTATAGTCTGTTATAGTCTCCTATAGTCTGTTATAGTCTCCTATAGTCTTTTATAGTCTGTTATAGTCTTCTATAGTCTCCTATAGTCTGTTATAATCTGTTATAGTCTGTTATAGTCTCCTATAGTCTGTTATAGTCTGTTATAGTCTCCTATAGTCTGTTATAGTCTGTTATAATATGTTACAGTCTGTTATAGTCTCCTATAGTCTGCTATAGTCTCCTGGAGTCTGTTGTAGTTTCCTATAGTGTGTTATAGTCTCCTGTAGTCTGTTATAGTCTGTTACAGTCTCCTGTAGTCTGTTATAGTCTGTTACAGTCTCCTGTAGTCTGTTATAGTCTGTTACAGTCTCCTATAGTCTGCTGTAGTCTCCTATAGTCTATTTGTAGTTTCCTATCGTCTGTTATAGTCTCCTATAGTCTGTTATAGTCTCCTATGCTATTATATAGTCTGCTATAATCTGTTATGGTCTGTTATAGTCTCCTATAGTCTGTTATAGTCTCATACAGTCTGTTGTAGTCTGTTGTAGTCTGTTATAGTCTCCTATAGTCTGTTATAGTCTCATATAGTCTTATATAGTCTGTTATAGTCTCATATAGTCTGTTATAGTCTGTTATAGTCTCCTATAGTATGTTATCCTCTCATACAGTCTGTTGTAGTCTGTTATTGTCTGTTGTAGTCTCTCTTATGGTCTGTTTCACCTTTCCTTTTATTGCCTGATTCACTCTGTTTTCCATGCCCAAACTATACTGTTCTCCATGCCCAAACTATACTGTTCTCCATGCCCAAACTATACTGTTCTCCATGCCCAAACTATACTGTTCTCCATGCCCAAACTATACTGTTCTCCATGCCCAAACTATACTGTTCTCCATGCCCAAACTATACTGTTCTCCATGCCCAAACTATACTGTTCTCCATGCCCAAACTATACTGTTCTCCATGCCCAAACTATACTGTTCTCCATGCCCAAACTATACTGTTCTCCATGCCCAAACTATACTGTTCTCCATGCCCAAACTATACTGTTCTCCATGCCCAAACTATACTGTTCTCCATGCCCAAACTATACTGTTCTCCATGCCCAAACTATACTGTTCTCTATGCCCAAACTATACTGTTCTCCATGCCCAAACTATACTGTTCTCCATGCCCAAACTATACTGTTCTCCATGCCCAAACTATACTGTTCTCTATGCCCAAACTATACTGTTCTCCATGCCCAAACTATACTGTTCTCCATGCCCAAACTATACTGTTCTCCATGCCCAAACTATACTGTTCTCCATGCCCAAACTATACTGTTCTCCATGCCCAAACTATACTGTTCTCTATGCCCAAACTATACTGTTCTCCATGCCCAAACTATACTGTTCTCTATGCCCAAACTATACTGTTCTCTATGCCCAAACTATACTGTTCTCCATGCCCAAACTATACTGTTCTCCATGCCCAAACTATACTGTTCTCCATGCCCAAACTATACTGTTCTCCATGCCCAAACTATACTGTTCTCCATGCCCAAACTATACTGTTCTCCATGCCCAAACTATACTGTTCTCCATGCCCAAACTATACTGTTCTCCATGCCCAAACTATACTGTTCTCCATGCCCAAACTATACTGTTCTCCATGCCCAAACTATACTGTTCTCCATGCCCAAACTATACTGTTCTCCATGCCCAAACTATACTGTTCTCCATGCCCAAACTATACTGTTCTCCATGCCCAAACTATACTGTTCTCCATGCCCAAACTATACTGTTCTCCATGCCCAAACTATACTGTTCTCCATGCCCAAACTATACTGTTCTCCATGCCCAAACTATACTGTTCTCCATGCCCAAACTATACTGTTCTCCATGCCCAAACTATACTGTTCTCCATGCCCAAACTATACTGTTCTCCATGCCCAAACTATACTGTTCTCCATGCCCAAACTATACTGTTCTCCATGCCCAAACTATACTGTTCTCCATGCCCAAACTATACTGTTCTCCATGCCCAAACTATACTGTTCTCCATGCCCAAACTATACTGTTCTCCATGCCCAAACTATACTGTTCTCCATGCCCAAACTATACTGTTCTCCATGCCCAAACTATACTGTTCTCCATGCCCAAACTATACTGTTCTCCATGCCCAAACTATACTGTTCTCCATGCCCAAACTATACTGTTCTCCATGCCCAAACTATACTGTTCTCCATGCCCAAACTATACTGTTCTCCATGCCCAAACTATACTGTTCTCCATGCCCAAACTATACTGTTCTCCATGCCCAAACTATACTGTTCTCCATGCCCAAACTATACTGTTCTCCATGCCCAAACTATACTGTTCTCCATGCCCAAACTATACTGTTCTCCATGCCCAAACTATACTGTTCTCCATGCCCAAACTATACTGTTCTCCATGCCCAAACTATACTGTTCTCCATGCCCAAACTATACTGTTCTCCATGCCCAAACTATACTGTTCTCCATGCCCAAACTATACTGTTCTCCATGCCCAAACTATACTGTTCTCCATGCCCAAACTATACTGTTCTCCATGCCCAAACTATACTGTTCTCCATGCCCAAACTATACTGTTCTCCATGCCCAAACTATACTGTTCTCCATGCCTAAACTGTATTTTCACTGCTGTATGGTGGATGGTTGGTTGGATATGGTTGGATGGACTCAGTAGTGGATACGTAACCAGGCTAGGTCAGTACAGCTTGTTTTGCCTGGACTCAGTATGTTAAAAGGGTGGAAGTCTGTCCTAATTTACCCCATGTTTTTGGTCTTTTTCAATCCCGTTGAGAACATAAGCTAGTACACTGTTTTATCTGTTCAGCCAGCTAGTGGTCCGTTCACAGACCCTCCTAATACTTCAGCTAGTTTAAAATCCACTTCATCTTCTGTCTCTAGATGTCCCACTGTGGGTCATTAGTAGAGAACTGCTCCGTCAGTCAGCACCAGCCTGTTGTTATAACTAAAGCCCTCTTCTTTATTGAAAGTAGTAACCATCTCTTGTACATTTCTCCCTTACGGTGTGGTATACTGATGTGTAATTGGTTGTTCTCCCTTAGTGTGGTATACTGATGTGTAATTGGTTGTTCTCCCTTAGTGTGGTATACTGATGTGTAATTGGTCGTTCTCCCTTGGTGTGGTATACTGATGTGTAATTGGTCGTTCTCCCTTAGTGTGGTATACTGATGTGTAATTGGTCGTTCTCCCTTAGTGTGGTATACTGATGTGTAATTGGTCGTTCTCCCTTAGTGTGGTAAACTGATGTGTAATTGGTCGTTCTCCCTTAGTGTGGTATACTGATGTGTAATTGGTCGTTCTCCCTTAGTGTGGTATACTGATGTGTACTTGGTCGTTCTCCCTTAGTGTGGTAAACTGATGTGTAATTGGTCGTTCTCCCTTAGTGTGGTAAACTGATGTGTAATTGGTTGTTCTCCATTACGGTGTGGTATACTGATGTGTAATTGGTCGTTCTCCCTTAGTGTGGTATACTGATGTGTAATTGGTCGTTCTCCCTTACGGTGTGGTATACTGATGTGTAATTGGTCGTTCTCCCTTAGTGTGGTATACTGATGTGTAATTGGTCGTTCTCCCTTAGTGTGGTAAACTGATGTGTAATTGGTCGTTCTCCAGTGTGGTAAACTGATGTGTAATTGGTCTGTTCTCCATTAGTGTGGTAAACTGATGTGTAATTGGTCGTTCTCCCTTAGTGTGGTAAACTGATGTGTAATTGGTGCCCCCTTAGTGTGGTATACTGATGTGTAATTGGTCGTTCTCCCTTAGTGTGGTATACTGATGTGTAATTGGTCGCCTCCCTTAGTGTGGTAAACTGATGTGTAATTGGTCGTTCTCCCTTAGTGTGGTATACTGATGTGTAATTGGTCGTTCTCCCAAGTGTGGTATACTGATGTGTAATTGGTCGTTCTCCTTAGTGTGGTAAACTGATGTGTAATTGGTCGTTCTCCTTAGTGTGGTATACTGATGTGTAATTGGTCGTTCTCCATTAGTGTGGTAAACTGATGTGTAATTGGTCGTTCTCCCTTAGTGTGGTATACTGATGTGTAATTGGTCGTTCTCCCTTAGTGTGGTAAACTGATGTGTAATTGGTCATTCTCCCTTAGTGTGGTAAACTGATGTGTAATTGGTCGTTCTCCCTTAGTGTGGTATACTGATGTGTAATTGGTCATTCTCCAAAGTGTGGTAAACTGATGTGTAATGTTTCTCCCTTAGTGTGGTAAACTGATGTGTAATTGGTCGTTCTCCCTTAGTGTGGTATACTGATGTGTAATTGGTCGTTCTCCCTTAGTGTGGTATACTGATGTGTAATGGTCGTTCATGCCCAAACTATACTGATGTGTAATTGCGTTCTCCCTTAGTGTGGTAAACTGATGTGTAATGGTCGTTCTCCCTTATGTGGTAACTGATGTGTAATTGGTCGTTCTCCCTTAGTGTGGTATACTGATGTGTAATTGGTCGTTCTCCCTAACGGTGTGGTATACTGATGTGTAATTGGTCGTTCTCCCTTAGTGTGTAAACTGATGTGATGGTCATTCTCCCTTAGTGTGGTATACTGATGTGTAATTGGTCGTTCTCCCTTAGTGTGGTAAACTGATGTGTAATTGGTCGTTCTCCCTTAGTGTGGTAAACTGATGTGTAATTGGTCATTCTCCCTTAGTGTTAAACTGATGTGTAATTGGTCATTCTCCCTTAGTGTGGTATACTGATGTGTAATTGGTCGTTCTCCCTTAGTGTGGTAAACTGATGTGTAATTGGTCGTTCTCCCTTAGTGTGGTATACTGATGTGTAATTGGTCGTTCTCCCAGTGTGGTAAACTGATGTGTACATTGGTCATTCTCCTTAGTGTGGTATACTGATGTGTAATTGCTTCTCCCTTAGTGTGGTAAACTGATGTGTAATTGGTCATTCTCTTCTGTGTCTGAGTGTAATTGGTCATTCTCCCTTAGTGTGGTATACTGATGTCAATTAGTGTGGTAAACTGATGTGTAATTGGTCATTCTCCCTTAGTGTGGTATACTGATGTGTAATTGGTCATTCTCCTTAGTGTGGTATACTGATGTGTAATTGGTCGTTCTCCCTTAGTGTGGTAAACTGATGTGTAATTGGTCATTCTCCCTTAGTGTGGTATACTGATGTGTAATTGGTCGTTCTCCTTAGTGTGGTAAACTGATGTGTAATTGGTCATTCTCCCTTAGTGTGGTATACTGATGTGTAATTGGTCATTCTCCTTAGTGTGGTATACTGATGTGTAATTGGTCATTCTCCCTTAGTGTGGTAAACTGATGTGTAATTGGTCGTTCTCCCTTAGTGTGGTACACTGATGTGTAATTGGTCATTCTCCATTAGTGTGGTAAACTGATGTGTAATTGGTCGTTCTCCCTTAGTGTGGTATACTGATGTGTAATTGGTCGTTCTCCCTTAGTGTGGTAAACTGATGTGTAATTGGTCATTCTCCTTAGTGTGGTAAACTGATGTGTAATTGGTCGTTCTCCCTTAGTGTGGTATACTGATGTGTAATTGGTCGTTCTCCTTAGTGTGGTAAACTGATGTGTAATTGGTCGTTCTCCCTTAGTGTGGTATACTGATGTGTAATGGTCGTTCTCCCTTAGTGTGGTATACTGATGTGTAATTGGTCGTTCTCCTTAGTGTGGTATACTGATGTGTAATTGGTCGTTCTCCCTTAGTGTGGTATACTGATGTGTAATTGGTCGTTCTCCCTTACGGTGTGGTATACTGATGTGTAATTGGTCGTTCTCCCTTAGTGTGGTATACTGATGTGTAATTGGTCGTTCTCCCTTAGTGTGGTATACTGATGTGTAATTGGTCGTTCTCCCTTAGTGTGGTAAACTGATGTGTAATTGGTCGTTCTCCCTTAGTGTGGTAAACTGATGTGTAATTGGTCGTTCTCCTTAGTGTGGTATACTGATGTGTAATTGGTCGTTCTCCCTTAGTGTGGTATACTGATGTGTAATTGGTCGTTCTCCTTTACGGTGTGGTATACTGATGTGTAATTGGTCGTTCTCCCTTAGTGTGGTATACTGATGTGTAATTGGTCGTTCTCCCTTAGTGTGGTATACTGATGTGTAATTGGTCGTTCTCCCTTAGTGTGGTATACTGATGTGTAATTGGTCGTTCTCCCTTAGTGTGGTATACTGATGTGTAATTGGTCGTTCTCCCTTAGTGTGGTATACTGATGTGTAATTGGTCGTTCTCCCTTAGTGTGGTATACTGATGTGTAATTGGTCGTTCTCCCTTAGTGTGGTATACTGATGTGTAATTGGTCGTTCTCCCTTAGTGTGGTACACTGATGTGTAATTGGTCGTTCTCCCTTAGTGTGGTATACTGATGTGTAATTGGTCGTTCTCCCTTATTGTGGTATACTGATGTGTAATTGGTCGTTCTCCCTTAGTGTGGTATACTGATGTGTAATTGGTCGTTCCTGTAAGTCAACATAAACCATTTGAACGATACATATGAACCCCCCAAATACAGTACATTGACCACACTAATATAACTAACATTGCTTTCTTCAATCATGCAAAAATCAAAACAGTAATGATGATTAAGTTGATTATAGTGATGATGATGTTGATTACACTGATAATCTTCATGATGACGAATCTGCCAATACTGAAGGTACTATTACATTAATTAAACATTAAACACATTATGAATCAGAAAGCCAAATGAACTGTTGTGTTAATATCTGGTCTGTCCCTCTCAAGTCCTGACCACTCCTTGTAGCTTACTGTTAGTATGAACAGTAGTGGATTATATACATTACCTCTCTCCCCTCCAGTCCTGACCACTCCTAGCAGCTTACTGTTAGTATGAACAGTAGAGTGAAGTATATACATTACCTCTCTCCCCTCCAGTCCTGACCACTCCTTGTAGCTTACTGTTAGTATGAACAGTAGAGTGGATTATATACATTACCTCTCTCCCCTCCAGTCCTGACCACTCTTAGTAGCTTACTGTTAGTATGAACAGTAGAGTGGAGTATTTACATTACCTCTCTCCCCTCCAGTCCTGACCACTCCTAGCAGCTTACTGTTAGTATGAACAGTAGAGTGGATTATATGCATTACCTCTCTCCCCTCCAGTCCTGACCACTGCTAGCAGCTTACTGTTAGTATGAACAGTAGAGTGGAGTATATACATTACCTCTCTCTCTCTCTCCCTCCAGTCCTCCACTCCAGTAGCTTACTGTTAGTATGAACAGTAGAGTGGATTATATACATCCTCTCTCCCTCCAGTCCTGACCACTCCTAGCAGCTTACTGTTAGTATGAACAGTAGTGGATTATATACATTACCTCTCTCCCCTCCAGTCCTGACCACTCCTAGTAGCTTACTGTTAGTATGAACAGTAGAGTGGAGTATTTACATTACCTCTCTCCCCTCCAGTCCTGACCACTCCTAGCAGCTTACTGTTAGTATGAACAGTAGAGTGGATTATATACATTACCTCTCTCCCCTCCAGTCCTGACCACTCCTAGCAGTTTACTGTTAGTATGAACAGTAGAGTGGAGTATATACATTACCTCTCTCTCTCTCTCCCCTCCAGTCCTGACCACTCCTAGTAGCTTACTGTTAGTATGAACAGTAGAGTGGATTATATACATTACCTCTCTCCCCTCCAGTCCTGACCACTCCTAGTAGCTTACTGTTAGTATGAACAGTAGAGTGGAGTATTTACATTACCTCTCTCCCCTCCAGTCCTGACCACTCCTAGCAGCTTACTGTTAGTATGAACAGTAGAGTGGAGTATTTACATTACCTCTCTCTCTCTCTCTCTCTCTCCAGTCCTGACCACTCCTAGCAGCTGGAGTCTGGACAGTGGTACCAGAGAGGTGTTGCCGTTCCTGTCCGCCCACGTTGGGAGTGTGATGGCCCCGCCTGTCCCACCCCGCAGCCTGCCCCACGGTGAGTACAATACATGTGCAACAGAGGGGTTTTTGGTGAACCACATCCCATGGTCAGATGGCAGATGGTTCGACCAAAAACTGATCTCTATCAGAATACAGTCGAGTGTTTTTGCGTTGTGTTGTGCCTTACGTTGTCATGCCAGACCCCTAAAGATAACAAACACTGGAATAAAGAAGGAAATTACACACATCACACGGCATATCTTTATTCAACACCCATTATATACTTACACTGAGGCAGAACACTAATGAAAGGGTTGTTGAGATATTTTTCAATCATCGCTATGTATATGGACACCCCGTCAAATTACTGGATTCGGCTATTTCAGCCACCACCCGTTGCTGACAGGTGTATAAAAATCGAGCACACCGCCATGCAATCTCCATAGACAAAAATTGGCCATAGAATGGCTCAGTACTGAAGAGCCGGGTGACTTTCAACGTGGCACCTTCATAGGATATGATGTCACCTTTCCAACAAGTCAGTTTGTCAAATTTCTACCCTGCTAGAGCTGCTACGGTCAATTGTAAGTACTGGTATTGTGAAGTGGAAACGACTAGGTGCAACATCAAGCCGCAAAGTGGTAGGCCACACAAGCTCACAGAACACGTAGCGTGTAAAAAATCATTTGTCCTCGTTTGCAACACTCACTACAAGAGCTGTTCGCCGGGAACTTCATGAAATTGGTTTCCATGGCCGAGCAGCTGCATACAAGCCTAAGATCACCATGTGCAATGCCAAGACTCTGGAGCAGTGGAAACATGTTCTCTTGTCAGGGTTTTCCTGTGGTGAAGTAGAGGACCAAAACGCAGGGTGGTTATATTGACTCATGTTTAATAAAAACAGATAAACATGAACACTACAAAACAATAAACGTGGAAAACCAAAAACAGCAAAACACAGAGACAGGAACAATCACCCACAAACACACAGTGAAACCCAGGCTACCTAAGTATGATTCTCAATCAGAGACAACTAATGACACCTGCCTCTGATTGAGAACCATACGAGGCCGAAACATAGAAATACCCAGAACCTAGAAAAACAAACATAGACTGCCCACCCAACTCACACCCTGACCATAGTAAATAATGACAAAACAAAGGAAATAAAGGTCAGAACGTGACATCTCTTGAGTGATCAATCATGCTTCACCATCTGCAGTCCAAAAATGCTACCTGTCCCAATGCATAGTGCCAACTGTAAAGTTTGGTGGAGGAGGATTAATGATCTGGATCTTTTTTTCATGGTTTGTCTAGGCCCCCTAGTTCCAGTGAAGGGAAATCTTAATGCTACAGCATACATTCTAGGGTTCCAACTTTGGGGCAACAGTGTGGGAAACATTTCCTGTTTCAGTATGACAATGCCCCCGTGCATAAAGCAAGGTCCATACAGAAATGGTTTGTCGAGATCGGTGTGGAAGAACTTGACTGGCCTGCACAAAGCCCTGACCTCAACCCCATCGAACACCTTTGGGATGAGTTGAAATGCCGACTGCGAGCCAGGCCTAATCGCCTACCATTAGTGCCCGACCTCACTAATGATTTGTGGCTGAATGGAAGTAAGTCCCTGCAGCAATGTTCCAACATCTAGTGGAAAGCCTTCCCAGAAGAGTGGAGGCTGTTATAGCAGCAAAGAGGGGACCAACTCTATATTAATGGCCATGATTTTTTAAATGATATGTTTGACGATCAGGTGTCCACATACCTTTGGTCATGTAGTGTATTCCCACTATTTCTTAATGTTGGAAATATGGTCCAGTGTTTTTTGGGGTCAAATATTGGTTTGTGTGTAAGTGGTAATTTACTGTATGTGTGTGTATGTGATATGATGGTAACCATAATAATCTGTTGTTAACCATGACATGACCTTTGTGATCAGCACAATGCCTCTCTGAGGTCATTAAAGATCCCATGGCACTTATCGTAAGTTAACCCCGGTGTCCTGGCTAAAATCCCAATCTGGCCCTCAAACCATCACGGTCACCTAATAATCCCAAGTTTACAATTGGCTCATTCATCCCCCTCCTCTCCCCTGTAACTATTTCCCAGGTCGTTGCTGTAAATGACAGTCCACTTACCTGGTAAAATAACGGAGAAATATATATTTTCTTTAAAGCACTGACAGGTGCATATTCTTTCAATTCCACTGCAACTGTAATGTCAGTGTACTTCCTGAATTTAAATGGAATTGAAATTAATTTAAATGGAATTGAAATTAATTTAAATGGAATTGAATTGAATTTAAATGGTTTTGAATTTAATGTAAATTTAATGTATTTTAATGTAAATTTAATGTAAATGGAATTGAATTTAATGTGGAATTGAATTTAATGTAAATGGAATTGAATTTAAATGGTTTTGAATTGAATTTAAATGGAATTCAATTGACCCCAACCCTGGTTGGCGTTGATGGTGCAGTTTAGTGCAAAATGTCTGAGGGAAGAGCAACAACAGAGTGCCATGCAATTCAGAAACTCACTGAGCACTCTAACCCACATGCTGACAGAGCTCAGTGAGAATGGAAGACAGGAAATTACTGGTGCCATGGACAGGCAGTTTGACTACCAACGAAACCAACTCACTGCCACTCTCCAATGGCGCCTGCAACATCACCACACTGAGGTCCTCAAGGACGTTAATTCTGTTTTTTCTCCCATGGTTAACACTGTAGACCACTTGCAGACAGAACTCTCTAATTGTGTTAAAATGTTGGATGACGTGTCTGTGGACATGGCCTCCATTAGGCACAACTCCTTACACAGAGTTTCTCTGGTGTCCACTTCAGTTCAGACCACTGAGGACCAAGCTGGCACCTGTGAACAGCCAAGACAAGGCCATGCTGCAGCCACCCCTTGCAGGATGCAATCCACCATGCATCCTGGTGTTCATTTTCATTGTCCGATAACGCCCTCCCCCTCTACTTCCTCAATCCCTCCTAGCTCGTTTGTTCATGGTGATTTGAGTAGACGTCATGTGGGGGCGATGCCCATTAAATTGCAATTTGCCACCTTTGGGAAAAAAGATGACAGTCCTGATCCGATAATGTATCTAGAAAGATGTCGTGACTTTCTTGCCCTCAATCCCCTGGCTGATGAAGAACTCATTGCCACATTGAGGAATGTGTTGCATGGGACAGCTCGAGACTGGTGGGATGTGGCACGTCTCACCACTACCTCCTGGGCTGACTTTGAGGCCAAGTTTTCCTCTGCATTTCTGTCTGAGGACTACACAGATGAATTGGCAGACAGAGTCAGAAATCGAGTACAAAGAGAGAAGAGAGTATCCGTGACTTTGCATACGGTTACCACTCCCTGTGCAGAAGGTGGAAACCTGGCATTGAGGAGGAAGAGGTCATTAAATTGATCTTGAAGAACATCAACCCACTACTAGCCAGTCAACTCCGAGAACGAGTCACCACTGTCGATGGACTGGTTCGCTTGGGACAGCAGTTTGAGAAGGACAGAGAATGCCAACAGCAATATGACCAGAGAAAGAAACAGACACCCAAACAGTTACCCAAGACAGACCATCAACAACAGCCAGAGTCTCCAGCCAAGACCCCTCTCATGTTCTGTTGGAGATGTAGCTAAAAGGGACATTCTTCAGCTACATGTCCAAGACCGTATCAAGTAAACCCTTCCAGAAACCACAAATCACAACAGGCCAACACACCTAACTCTCTTCGCAGGAATGACCATCCTACTCTGGGTGCTTTAACCAGAGCGGAAACTCCAAGAGTCACTGCCTACGCCCCCCCATCGACATCCCCTTCCTTTCAGTTAATACCACACCAACTGGTGTTACCCCTGTCCATAGGCCCATGGACAGGAAGAGCCATCTTGGACACCGGGTCATCCTACACACTGCTCAATGAGAAACTGTGGAAGGAGGTTAAAGGTCCACAATACAACTTGAAGCCGTGGACAGAAGGTCCACTCTATCTGGCTGATGGTGAGGCTAGACGACCACTTGGATGGAGTGAGGTAGAGTTCCGCCTGTGTAACCGCTCCTATATGATTCCTTCTGTTATCCTACAAACCAAGAACCTTGCTTTTCCTGTCGTGTTGGGAATTGATTTCATGTACTTCAGTGGTGTCCAGATTGATATCGCACACAATTGCTACTGGTTTCCATACAATCCATGACTTGAGAGCTCTTGTCTCAAAGAACATGATCCAGGCTCGACTCAAGCAGAAGAGAAATTATGATAAGAACAGACGAGACATGCAGTTCCAGCTTCGTGATCGGGTGTGGCTTCGCTCTCATCCTTACTCGAAAGCTGAACAATTCTTCTCGGCCAAGCTCGCTCCTAAATGGCAAGGACGATATAGGATTGTGGAGCAGATGGGCCCTTTGAACTACCGAGTGGTGAAAGAGGACACAGGTGAAGATATGCGCGTTGTCCATGTCTCACGCCTTAAGGCCTGTTACCCCTCGGCTGAGGAATTGGAGGCGATTGAGCGCCGCAAGGTCCTGGATATCTTTGAAGAGGAAGGTGAGGAGACTTTTCTCGGATTCCCAGACCCAGAAGTCTCACACCTTAAGGCCTGTGACCCCTCAGCTGAGGAGCGTGAGCTCCAAAAAGTCATGAATATTTTTGTAGAGGAAAGTGATGAGGAGACCTTTCTAGGTTTCCCCGACCAAGATGTGCCTTCCAGGGCAATGGTCGGCTTTTTCCAGGTGAGGGGATGTGTGACGGCCCTGAATTTTTCTGAACCGTCTCAGTGCTTCTCCTTCCAATAGGGTGCTTTCCCTTTAATTCCCAATTAAATAGCCAGCATCAGCTGCGCAAAAGGGGGGTTGTGATGGAGACGTGACTGAGGATGTGTTCAACCCTCAGTTCCGAAGCTTCTCTATTCCGTTTGTTTTGTTGCCGTTAAACGTGTGTTTTGTAGCCTAAGAGAGTTTACCCAGGATCGGATCCACTCTTTGCGTCCGTGGACTACACCTCTCCGTTCTTCGTGGCCTTTCTCCGCTGGAGATCTATTGGCGGATTGGATTGTCTGACTGACCGACTGACTACAACCTTTATGTATACGGTATTTCATTTGGTTTGATGTGAGGTATAATGTGATGATTTATGTAGTTAGTTGTAGTTGAGGACTTAGTAAGAGTTGATACGCTTTAAAGTTCTGTGGTAAAATTATTGTTATATTGATTGTATGTTTAGTACTGGGTTTACGCTACACTGAATGAACGGACAAACATTGAGTGACAAAAGTCACTTGAGTTCACTGAACTCCTTTACCAGGCTGGACTCTTTTTTTTTTAGGGCCGAGGTACAGGACATTTCTGGAGGAACCAGAACTCATTGTGATATTATTATATGTGTGTGTGTGTAATCATTGTTGTTGCTAATACAACCCACGCAAAAGAATATAGTTGTTTTTGAAGTTCTTTCCAATGTTTTAAGGGTTTATGAAAAGTGTATTTCCATCCTGACTTTTACATAAGTCCTTTGTATTGGTGTAGACTTGACGGACCAGATGGGACTCATTCCCACCCAAACTAAATGGAGAAACCAATGTTTTCTCTGGTAGGCACAACCTACCTGGCACCCCTATAAATAATAACCTCAAGTCAAAACCGTTACAACTGATCCTATCCCCACCATCTACCCATCAACCCTGATCCTACCAGATCATATCCCCACCATCTACCCACCAACTCTGATCCTACCTGATCCTACCATCGACCCACCAACCCTGATCCTATCCCCACCATCTACCCACCAACCCTGATCCTACCTGATCCTATCCCCACCATCTACCCACCAACCCTGATCCTACCAGATCATATCCCCACCATCTACCCACCAACTCTGATCCTACCTGATCCTATCCCCACCATCTACCCACCAACTCTGATCCTATCCCCACCATCTACCCACCAATCCTGGTCCTACCTGATCCTATCCCCACCATCTACCCACCAATCCTGGTCCTACCTGATCCTATCCCCACCATCTACCCACCACCCCTGATCCTACCTAATCCCATCCCCACCATCTACCCACCAACCCTGATCCTATCCCCACCATCTACCCCCACCACCATCTACCCACCAACCCTGATCCTATCCCACCATCCCCACCAATCTACCCACCAACCCACCAACTGATCCTACCTGATCCGCCTATCCCCACCCTCTAGGGGACTGTTCTGTAGCCTAGTCAGAGGCCTGTTTATCCTTCTCCAGATCTTTCTCTTTCTACCCCCCACCACCACCCCACCCCCTCTCTCTATGGTTTAGTTCTGTATTTTTTTTCCAACCAACCAATCCGTTGTTCTGTCCTGCTGTCTGTCTCCCTCTATAGGACACTTCTCCAGATCTTTCTCTTTCTACCCCCCACCACCACCACCACCCCACCCCCCTCTCTCTATGGTTTAGTTCTGTATTTTTCCAACCAACCAATCCGTTGTTCTGTCCTGCTGTGTGTCTCCCTCTATAGGCCACTTCTCCATGAACTTTGATGCTTTCCACCACCAGAACAGCGACCTCCCTCCAGCTCTCCCTGCGCGCTCCTCTTTACGAAAGGTACCCTCCTCCCTGACCCGCCCTGGCCTAGTGTAGCCTCCCGTCCTGACCTGTTCAGTCCAGACATGGGTTCAAGTACTATATTCAAATCCTTTTGAGGATTTTGCTTTCGCCTGACTGAAGTTTGAGATTGCAAATGTTTTCAGTTTTGGTCTCTTACTCATGTAGTGTGTATAGTTTTCATATCAGCCCTCGGGCCTCCAACCTACACATCGTTTCTACTATTAGTATGTGTTTCTATCTGTATTGTTGTTTATCACTTGTTTTCTTTGGTGTAAATAAAGTCAAACCATTTTGTTTTAATGAGTTTGTCTCAATCAAGCACAGATAAAGCATATGAAGTGATTTAAAATAGTATTTGAACCCATATCTGGCCCAGTTTTGTCCTGTTCCAGTTTTGTCCTGTTCCAGTTTTGTCCTGTTCCAGTTTTGTCTGGTCCAGTTTTGTCTGGCCTGGTCTGTTCCCCCCTCTACTCCAGTCACCTCTCAGACCTTCAGTATGAGTGAGCAGGGCTAAAGGAACACTAGGCTGTAGAGTATTGTAAAACTGCAGAGATGCTCCAGTTTCAACTGTTCTGCCTGTCATGTATTCAACCATGACTGTGTTTTTTGACACATTCATCTTTTTGTTTATTTTTATGAATCCATCCACCATTTTACATATACAGTACCAGTCAAAAGTTTGGGCACATCTACTCATTCCAGGGTTTCTCTATATTTCTATTATTTTCTACATTGTAGAATAATGGTGAAGACATCAAAACTATAAAATAACACATACGGAATCAAGTAGTAACCCCAAATGTTTTTTTCAACAAATCAAAATATATTTTAGTTTCTTCAAAGTAGCCACCCATTGCCTTGTTGACAGCTTTGCACACACTTGGCATTCTCCCACGTTGTAATCTTCGACCATTAGACAAACATTCTGCAGCTTGAGACTTTTGAAAGTGGGGTACTGGGCATGTTTCTTACTATTTCATGGCCTTATTAGGGAGTTATTAGAGAGCCAGGGTGTTCTTCAAACCAAATCAAATGTTTGCTGTTTATAAAGCCTGGGTTTCTGTACAGCAGCTGATATATCAGCTGATGTACAGAAACCCAACCTAAAACCCCAAACAAAGCAATTGAGGTGATTTGCACAGTGGCTTGAAAAACTCCCTAGAAAGGTGAACCTGGAAGAAACCTATTGAAGAACCAGGCTATGTTTTTTGGCCAGTCCTCTTCTGGCTTATTTTTATGAATCCATGGAGACTATTAACAGAACATGGCCAAGATGTTCAAATGTTCATAGATGACCAGCATGGTCCAATAATAATAAGGTAGAACAGTTGAAACTGTGAAGACAGCAAAACCAGGTGGACTGGGGACAGCAAGGAGTCATCATGTCAGGTTCCTGAGGCAAATCCAAAATATATTTTAGGTCCTTCAAAGTAGCCACCCATTGCCACACTTAAATTCACACAGGACACCGAATAGGACAGGAGAAGTACTCCAGATATAACAAACTGACCCTAGCCCCCCGACACAAACTACTGCAGCATAAATACTGGAGGCTGAGACAGGAGGCTTCAGATCCCTATCCCGTTGTAACAAGGCCATTTTCATTTTGTTGTGAGTTAGCATAGCTACGATCGGACAGGACCTTCCCTCCGCTCGGCCACTGAAACAGTGTGCCCTTTGAAAAGCTTGTCCGTCATTTTGAGATTACGTTTCATGACCACCTTGACTTTTTCTTCCGTTGTCTATTTTAGTTTTTCTCCTCTATTATTCCCATTATAACAATATTATTCTTCATACTTCTCCACTTTAGAACAAGTCATTCGGCTTTCATTGTTTTTTGGGAGTCCGCGGTAGTTCTTTAGGGAGTCCACTGTAGTTTTTTTAGGGAGTCCACTGTAGTTTTTTTAGGGAGTCCACTGTAGTTTTTTTAGGGAGTCCACTGTAGTTTTTTTAGGGAGTCCACTGGGTTTTTTTAGGAGTCCTCTGTCAGGTTTTGAGGCAGTCCACTGTAGTTTTTTAGGGAGTCCACTGTAGTTTTTTTAGGGAGTCCACTGTAGTTTTTTTAGGGAGTCCTCTGTAGTTTTTTTAGGAGAGTCCTCTGTAGTTTTAAGTCCTCTGTAGTTTTTTTAGGGAGTCCTCTGTATTTTTTTTTAGGAGTCCTCTGTATTTTTTTAGGGAGTCCACTGTCCCGTTTTTTAGGGAGTCCACTGTCATTTTTTGTGAGTCCTCTGTAGTTTTTTTTTAGGGAATCCTCTGTAAACAGTGTTTTAGGGAGTCCTCTGTAAAAGTTTTTTTTGGGAGTCCACTGTAGTTTTTTTATGAGTCCACCTTGAGTTTTTTTAGGGAGTCCTCTGTAGTTTTTTAGTTTTCCTCTGTAGTTTTTTTATTAGTCCACTGTATTTTTTCAGGGAGTCCACTGTAGTTTTTTTAGGGAGTCCACTGTAGTTTTTTTAGGGAGTCCACTGTAGTTTTTTGAGGGAGTCCACGGTAGTTTTTTAGGGAGTCCTCTGTAGTTTTTTTTTTTAGGGAGTCCTCTGTAGTTTTTTTAGGGAGTCCACTGTAGTTTTTTAGGGAGTCCACTGTAGTTTTTTAGGGAGTCCACTGTAGTTTTTTTAGGGAGTCCACTGTAGTTTTTTTAGGGAGTCCACTGTAGTTTTTTTAGGGAGTCCACTGTAGTTTTTTAGGGAGTCCACTGTAGTTTTTTTAGGGAGTCCACTGTAGTTTTTTAGGGAGTCCACTGTAGTTTTTTAGGGAGTCCACTGTAGTTTTTTAGGGAGTCCACTGTAGTTTTTTTTAGGGAGTCCTCTGTAGTTTTTTTTAGGGAGTCCACGGTAGTTTTTTAATATCTTGTTTTTTCCACTCATATTTCTTCCATCATTTTATTACTGTAATCCATTCCTGTATTTAAGGCCACAACCTCCCCCTGTAGCAATAGATCCAGTTGTTAACTTCTCGCTCATACTTGTAAGTTATAAAAACCTTCCCCTACAATGTTCAATTGGGAATGTTAGACGGCTGCTTCCCTTCAGTTTCTCTCTGAGGAAAGCTCTTCTCTTGTTCGCTTCGATTATATCTGATTCTTATTGGAGCATATCAAAAATGTTGATCCATAAATAGCTCAAGGTTCTCTATGTTATCCAGAATGTTTGTTTTCGCAGTTATCAGCTAATCCTCAATTTTGTATGATTAATTAATGGGACAAGCTGTGTCTCCCACGCTGCAACCTGCTACGTCATCAACCACCTCCTTGACACATTGGTCTTTGAGTTTAGCTTTTGTTTGCTTTATATCTGTGCTTGGTTGTTTTCATCTTGTTTTTACGCCACACAACATATGGGCAATGCAAATCAGTATGTCTGTCATGTATCTATAAGAGTAACCTTTTGCCCCATTGTTTTCCTCCACAGTCAGCCTTGCACCCTATACCTGCCTCGCCCACCAGTCCCCAGTCCCAATCCGGCCTGGATGGCAGTAACTCTACCCTCTCTGGTAGCGCATCCTCCGGCGTCTCCTCTCTGAGCGAGAGCAACTTCATGGGCCAGTCATGTTCCACCGAGTCCCATGGAACAACGAGACACCCAGCAGATGCCCTGGACACTGTCCCCGTCACACCCAGCATGGCACACTCTACCTGGGCCACGGACGGAGAGGACCTGGGCATGGACTCCCCCTCTGGTTCCTACCTGCCTGTGCGCTACAGTGTTTCTGAGTCAGAGATCCTGGATGGCTCCAAGCCCCCTCCCTGTCGTAGCCACTCCTCTCCTGGGGTGATCACCCCACTCATCACCAATATCGTGGTTCCAATCAGCCCCGTCCTCCCAGAGGCCCATACCCTTAACATCCAGAACCTGCCCCACTACCGCCACCAGCCTCCGCCTGCCCTGCCCCCCAAGCCCTACCTGAGAGAGGGGTGTATTCCTGAGGAGGAGGGGTGTATACCAGCCAGGCCTATGCCCATGCCACGCAAGATCTCTCAGCCTCTCATCACCTCTAAGGAAGAGCAGGCCAAAGTGGCGTGGGAGCACGGCATCGCCGAAGAGTGAAGAGGAGGCCTGGGGGTGTATTCAGACAGTGATGTGAAACATTCTGAACATTCCAGATAGAAATAGATTAGATAGAGCGGACACACATGATTTCCCCTTATTCTTTCTGACAGACAATCATATATGTTCTACATTAAATATATTTCTATCTGAATGTTCTGTAATGTTACGTTCTCCTGAACTGGCACTTGGTTGGTCGAGGCATGGTTGGTCGAGGCATGGTTGGTCGAGGCATGCCCATTGGGACAGTGACACATTGTTTGTTGTTTTGTCTCTGTACTCCAGCACTTTGAATTTAAAATGATACAATGACTATGAGGTTGAAGTAAACTGTGCTTACAGCACACAATCTCCCCATTTTTAAGGGACTACAAGTATTGGGACAAATTCACCTATATTTATTAACTTCTTGCGTCGAGCCATCCCGGATCCGGTATCGTGACTACAGCCTCAAGCTCATTACCATAACGCAACGTTAACTATTCATGAAAATCGCAAATGAAATTAAATTAATCTATTTGCTCTCAAACTTAGCCTTTTGTTAACAACACTGTCATCTCAGATTTTCAAAAATATGCTTCTCTACCATAGCAAACTAGCATTTAGCATTTAGCATTTAGCGTTAGCATTAGCAGGCCACATTTTCACAAAAAACAGCAAAAACATTCAATAAATCATTTACCTTTGAAGAACTTCTGATGTTTTCAATGAGGAAACTCTCAGTTAGATAGCAAATGTTCAGTTTTTCCTGAAAGATTTTTTGTGCAGGAGAAATCGGTCCGTTTGGTGCGTCACGTTTGGCTACCAAAACAAAATGAAAATTCAGTTATCCAAACGCCAAACTTTTTTCCAAATGAACTCCATAATATTGACAGAAACATGGCAAACGTTGTTTAGAACCAATCCTCAAGGTGTTTTTCACATATCTCTTCAATGATGTATCGTTCCTGGAAGTATGAGTCTCCTTCTGTAACGCAAGGTACAATGGTTGCCACTGGGAATTACGCACCGATTTAGACAAAGGGCACCGGACGGCCCCCTGTCAAATGTAGTCTCTTATGGCCAATCTTCCAATGATATACCTACAAATACACCACAATGCTGCAGACATCTTGGATGAAAGGCAGAGCGCATAAGCTCGTTCACAGCATATTCACAGCCATATAAGGAGACGTTAGTAAACACAGCGTCAAAAATCCTGTTCATTTCCTGTTTGAAGTTTCATCTTGGTTTCGCCTGTAGCATTAGTTCTGGGGCACTCACAGATAATATCTTTGCAGTTTTGGAAACGTCAAAGTTTTGTCTTTCTAAGGCTGTCAATTCCATGCATAGTCGAGCATCTTTTCATGACAAAATATTGCTCTTAAAACGGGCACGTCTTTTTATCCAATAATGACATAGCGCCCCCATAGGTTGAAGAGGTTAAAGTAGTAACAAGTGAAGTATTTCGTCCCATATTCCTAGCACACAATGGTTACATCAAGCTTGTGACAAATATGTTGGATGCATTAGCTGTTTGTTTTGGTTGTGTTTCAGATTATTTTGTGCCCAATATAAATTAATGGTAAATAATGTATTGTGTTTTATTGTAAATAAGAATTGAATATGTTTCTAAACACTTCTACATTAATGTGGATTCGACCATGATTACGGATAATCCTGAATGAATCGTGAATAATGAGTGAGAAAGTTACAGATGCACAAATATCACCCACCCACCACCACCACACCTGCCTAACCGGTTATTGTAATTGTGATTATAAAATAAGAATTTGTTCTTAACTGACTTGCCTTGTTAAATAAAGGTTAAATAAAATACAATTAAAGTAAAAAATGTTTTGCAGAAAATAGTCAATAATTAATTATTTTGTCATAGTTAAGAACAAATTGTCATCCAATAGACTTTGATTAAATTACCAATATCCCCATCCACGTGGAAATACTGCAAGAGTTCTATGAAGGCCAATTAGATGATGGTCTGATCACAGTCAGTCTCCTGTTAATATTTGATTTACTTTTGGTGCCAGCAAAATAAGAATGTGTTCTTGACTGATTTGCC
>NC_068441.1:50089952-50124952 GCF_023373465.1 Oncorhynchus keta
TTGATTTATTTCTATAAATACACACACACACACATATATATATATATATATATACTGAACAAAAATATGAATGCAATATGCAACAATTTCTAATATTTTGCTGCGTTACAGTTCATACAAGGAAATCAACTTAAACTCATTATGCCCTAATCTATGGAGTTTAGATGACTGGGCAGGGGTGCAGCCATGGGTGGGCCTGGGAGGGCATAGGCCCCACACTTGGCAGTCAGACCCTCCCACTGGGGAACCAGGCCAAGCCAATCAAAATAAGTTTTCCCCTATAAAATTGCTTTATTACAGACAGAAATACTCCTCAACAACAGTGGAGGCAACAGTGGAGGCAACAGTGGAGACAGCTTGGCACCTGTGTAATGATCATGCTGTTTAATCAGCTTCTTGATATGCCACACCTGTCAGGTGGATGGATTATCTTGGCAAAGGATAAATACTCACTAACATGGATGTAAACAAATTTGGGAACAAAATGAGAGAAATCAGCTTATTGTGCGTATGCA
Organism: Oncorhynchus keta; assembly: GCF_023373465.1. Taxonomy (NCBI): domain Eukaryota; kingdom Metazoa; phylum Chordata; class Actinopteri; order Salmoniformes; family Salmonidae; genus Oncorhynchus; species Oncorhynchus keta. Next base: position 50,090,468 of record NC_068441.1, read on the forward strand.
AAATGTCTAGCATTTTTTATTTCAGCTCATGAAACATGGGACCAACACTTTACATGTTGCATTTATTTGTTTTGTTCAGTAGAAATTCCATTATTGTTTTCTATTCAGACAATTATTCCAAACACACTTGACTTTCAAACACACACATTACAATTGAGTTGTGTCTAGTATATTGATGATATCCAGCAGAATGACACACTGTTCTGGGAACTGGACACAGAGTATTTGATTATGTTTAGCCTATCATTTAATATGAATAAACGGTTGTTCCGTCTTACTTTGTGGCAAGTCAGGGCCAATGTAAAATAAAGGTGAAATTTAAAAAATGGAGACAGTTGAGTGGAATAGGAAGCAAGAACGGAACTCATGAAAGTGTTTATTTTTTCAGTTGTTCTTTGTAAATATAGAAAACTGCAGTAGGATCTAGGTTGGGGGGGTACAATGGCGGTACAAGTTGCACATGAGGCATACAAATGGGGGTACAAAACATTTCTGAAATCATTGCAGGTCTTTACCTCCAGACCACCTTGTCAGGCTCTTCTCAATTATCTTTAAATAACCATGACAACACGGTGTATTTATAAGGCTACAAAAGGGCAAACCATGTAAAGATTGTGATTATTAATTGTCTGCCTTGTACTTTCTGATGTAAATGTGTTTTTAAAACATAGAAAAACTAGACAAAAACATACAAAAAACGTGACTTATTTCACTTTGCCTAATTATTTTGATGATTATTTTTGTGTGTTTTGCATCAATTCTGGACAGTTAGCGAGATACATTCTACTTCTGTCACTCTTACGGAATACAAAACCTTTCATTACTCTAAAAGTAATTTATTGTATATATTGTGTTAGCATGAATCAACTGTGATGTGGATTTTAGATGTAAATACATACACACTTTTTTCCTACTCATTTCAACTACTGTGATGTGGAATTTATTAATTATTATTAATGCCTAACATTAAATATCATGTTTTATTGACTCACTGCTGCTTCCAACTTGTCATTATTTATCAGTTGTTATAGTGATGGGAAAATACACAACTAGGTCATTACGCTAGCATTTGCATATACTGTAAATGTATATTTTCATCTGATTCAACATCATTCACAACTACTTTTGTTTGGGGTTCTTTAGCTAAACTTCTAAATTGCTAAGGTAATTTGATATGCTGTTTAGTACCACCACAGATTTTTACAACACTCAGGATAAACCACAGCCTGTTGTTTCCAAAGGGAGCAAATTAATCATAGTGGACAGAAGAGGCAAGGAGGTGAGAAGAGCCAAGCACGAGTTAGCTAGATCCTAATGGCGCGTTCCAGCAAGTATTCTGTATATTTTCGTTAGGGTAGATATTTTGTCAAAGGGTAAAGTCTACAAAACTTAGTCCAATCTGTTCAGCAAAAGATGATTGTTTTCGGAACAGAAAACTATTGATATCAGATGTTTCATCTATGACAAATATTGCAGAATGTCGGCCCAGTTCCATGACGCTTCGAACTCTCCCGCTGCCGGCCACTGGTTTTCCTCTCGCCATATTTGGTGGGGAGTGGAAATTAAACCGGACTACATCCGGTGATACATCTCGCTCCTTGTCAATTCAATTCAAGGGGCTTTATTGGAATGGGAAACATATGTTAACATTGCCAAAGCAAATTAAGTAGATAATAAACAAAAGTGATATAAACAATAAAATGAACAGTAAACATTACACTCACAACAGTACCAAAGGAATAAATACATTACAAATGTCATATTATGTATATATATAGAGTGTTGTAAAGATGTACAAATGGTTGAAGTACAAAAGGGAAAATAAATAAGCATAAATATGGGTTGTATTTATAATGGTGTTTGTTCTTCACTGGTTGCCCTTTTCTTGCGGCATCAGGTCAGAAATCTTGCTGCTGTGGTGGCACACTGTGGTATTTCACCCAGTAGATATGGGAGTTTATCAAAATCGGGTTTCCCTGTTCTGTCTGTGATACAGGGACGAAGACACAGCTTGTGGCGCGTTCAATAGCTCGCCGGAACCAGGAAAACTCTAAAATATCTTGCAGACAGGTTGACTGCGGCACGTGAATAACGACCGCAACTAAAACCGAGTTCCGACTAGTATATGAACGCAGCATAAATGTGTGGTTGCCTTATTTACACCAACATCTTGTGAAACAGCCTAAACCAGAGAGGAGACCATATTATTGTGCTTTCGATTATATTACCTATATTAAATCATAGTATATAAATGTACACAGGCAGCATTATCCCAATGAATAAAAAGCAGTCACTTTCTGCTCTGTGCCCGATGTTTCTACCGGAAATGATATGACCGTCAACAGATAGGAAGAGGCCAAACGAAAGGTTTCATTCTCGTCAAAAATCTGTCCAACATAAAACCAATGAGTTTCTATGGGCGTATTTTGAACCTTTTCGTCTGCCTTTTCGCCTTTGGGAAGACACCCATTGTTAGGGTGGAGACAAGATCATCTCGTCATTATACATAGATCTCTGCTTTAAATTAACATACAGAGCTCTAATCCAATCGCATGGCGCCAACTGGACGATATCCCCGGAACGAAGAGCACGTAGCCAATCAGAGAAATGTGCGTGGAATGTTTCAGCAAACGAACCAATCGCGTTCTAGAAAGTAAAATGAGAACCAATGGGAATCCTGCATAGGTTTACGTGTTTAGCAGGAAGCTTCGCAGAATCAGGACATTGCATGCTCACTTTACCGGTGTCGACTCTGGAGGCTCATGTGTAGCTGTCATTTGTAGCTAAATAGTTTTGTATCGTTACGTTTACATCAAACTAGCTAAAAATAGAATACGTTATTCATCGTAAAATGTTGTGTTTGAGTAGTTTGTCGGTCGCCCTCGCGGCGCTAGCGTTGATACCGAGTAGTAGCGACGCTTTGAAAGATGGGGAGTGTGAAGGTGGGTTGGTTTGTCTTTATATATATATATATATATATATATCACACGTCACTGTAACTATGGATATAGCTATTAGTAGCTAAGTGTTATGGCAACGTATGTTGTGAAACCTATGACTGATAATTCATGGAGCTGTACAACAATCTTCATCAAATTGATTTTGTCTTGCTAGATACAAAAGCTAAGATATCTTTTCAATGTGTTCTCTTGAATTTAAGTGTTTGTTTTTTAAAGCGTTATAGTTTGCTGTATCTGGCTTGCTTAGCTAGTACTTGTCAATGAAGAGTCATATAGCTAATTGCTCATTAAAGCCTTGCCTTGTGCCCCAGGCATGTATTTCTTTAAAAAAAATGTATTTATGCTTTTTCTTTATTAAACCAGGCAAGTCAGTTAAATTGCTGCATGTGGTTTCAGTTGGTGAGATAATGTGCTTCTTGAGTCCTTCATCAAGTTATTTTTCTTATCTTAGATATGATGGCTGATTATACTTAAGTAGATTTGGGCAGGCTTATCCATATGTATCATAACAGACTGACCAGAACATAATTCATAGGTTTGTAGGCCTAAATCCTGGGTCACCCATATGCCCCATATGTCCACAACAACTGGAGTTATGTATTTCTGGTATAGATTAACATTAGATTAACTGTTTTTATCATAAGTTTAGCTAGTCTATAAGGTAATGTATAAGTCCTGATGTGTCACCACTTTACAATCGTACCGATGGCTGCCTTGTTATTTTGCCTTTCAGTGTGTGTGAGCTTCCTGGGTCGGTTCTACCAGTCATTGCAAGACAATCATGTTAAATTCACCAGCGCAGACATCGAGAAGGACCTCGTCAAAACCTGCAAAGATGCCAAGGGCAAGGAAAACCGCTTTGTAAGTGATTTAGGCTAATCTTTAAAAAATATATTTTTTAATGGAAGTCGATTTAAGTAGTTACATTGTGTCCTATCCAGATTATCCACTGGGTTTGTTGATTCATTGCTGTTATTTTTCTTCCTACTGTACCCTAGTGTTACTACATTGGTGGAACAAATGATGCAGCCACCAAAATCCTCAACGAAATCTCCAAGCCCCTGAGTTACCACACACCAGTGGACAAGATCTGTGAGAAACTAAAGAAGAAGGACAGTCAGATCTGTGAACTGAAATATGGTAAAAAAAATAAAGTATTGTCACATACCACTGGATAAGTGAAGTGTTATTTTAGAGGGTCAGCCATAGTAGAGTGCCCCTGTAGCAAATTAGGCTTAAGTGCCTTGCTCAAAGGCACATCACCAGATTTTTCACCTTGTCTGTGCGGGTATTCAAACCTGGCTCAAGGCTCGAACCACTAGGCTACCTGCCTCCCAGGTGGACCCGTCTCACATGACCTAGTATGCGGCTTGGGTATTCGAACCAGCGATCTTTCTGTTACTACCACAATGCTCTAACCGCTAGTATGCAGGCCGTTTCAGCTTCCAAGAATTGTGTACAGATCTTTGCGACATGGGGCAGTGCAGTATCATGCTGAAACATGAGGTGATGGCAGTGGATGACTGACACGGGAATGGGCCTCGGGATCTTGTTACGGCATCTCTGTGCATTCAAACTGCCATCCATTTAAAAAAAAAAAAAAAAAAGTTTTTTAAATGCAATTGTCTTCATCGTCCGTAGCTTATGCCTGCCCATACCATAACCCCACTGCGACCAGGGGGGACTCTGTTTAACAACGTTGACATCAGCAAACCGCTCGCCCACACAACGCCATGAACGTGTTCTGAGGTCGTGAGGCCGGTTGGACATACTGCCAAATTCTCTAAAACGACTGTACACTGTACATTCCACAAGCATTGCCTTTTTCACCTCGTAGCTGTGTAACCCAAAACCGAAGTTGCATTGTGATTGGACAAAAGCAATGACTGTACAGCCCCTCCCTAGAACGTATTATTGGAGAAATGAACATTCAATGCTCGAGCAACAATTGCACACTACTTCAACTTTAGACATCTGTGGCATTGTGTTGTGTGACAAAACTGCACATTTTAGTGGCCTTTTATTTCCCCCAGCACAAGGTGCACCTGTAATGATCATGCTGTTTAATCAGCCTCTTGATATGCCACACCTGTCAGGTGGATGGATTATCTTGACAAAGGAGAAATGCTCACGAACAGGGATGAAAACACATTTGTGCACAATTTGATAGAAATAAGCTTTTTGTGCATATGGAACATTTTCAGTGATATTTTATTTCAGCTCTTGAAACATGGGACCCAACACAACGTGTTGCATTTGATATTTTAGTTCAGTGTAGAAAATGTTTATATCCAGAGCGACTTGAGTGTATACATTTTTCTTCCAGGTCCCCCGTGGGAATCGAACCCACAACTGGCATTACAAACACTGTGCTATACCTACTGAGCCACATGGGATATTTCTACTATTACCTGTTTTCTCCATTGTTACTTCCCATAGTTTTAGTCTCGTGAGACTACTACAAAACGTTTAGCCAATATTGTTCTTTACAGCATTAACAATTCCAGTGGCTAATTGTTTGTGGCTCATAGTCTAAACACACTGGTGTATGCAGGCAGGGTTTGGACCTATATTGTACAATCTATTTACAGTATGTACACAAACGGACCAGGACCTATTTTGAACGTCACTACCGTATCCATGGCCTGTCTGTGGAGGTTCGTGTGGGACTGTTTGCCCTGGCAGTGAAACGTGATCCTTCTCGCTCTATATAGAAGGTGGAAAATGCCTCTGCATTCTGTATGCTCCCATGCTGTCAGTAAATCACATTGGAGCATAGAATAGTGTTCAGTCTCTTGGCCTTTTTTTATTGATAGTTTTTTATATCAAACGGGTGTCACTGTGCTTGTTTACTGCCACTCCATCTCGAATCCTCTGCCGCATAGGCTTGACCACCTTCCTGAATCCCTCTTAGCCAGTTACACCACCGAAAAGCAAGCAGTTTGGCGTAGCGGGTGGTGAGGTTTAAAGCTGAGGAGTGAGGTTACGAATCCAACTCCGTTACACTATAATCTTTATCTCCCTTTTTTTTCCCCTCCCTTTCCTGCAGACAAACAGGTGGATCTGAGCACAGTGGACCTGAAGAAGCTGAAGGTGAAGGACTTAAAGAAGATCCTGGAGGAGTGGGGAGAGTCGTGTAAAGGCTGCGCGGAAAAGTCTGACTTCATCCGCAAGATCAATGAACTCATGCCCAAGTACGCCCCCAACGCAGCCCAAGCAAGGACTGATCTGTAACAGAATGGAGGGGAAGAGGGGATTCGGACCTGGGTTTGTGTTCAGTGTTTCGGAGTAGGAGTGCTGATCTAGGATCCGTTTAGCCTTTGTTACATCATAATGGATAAGAAATGGTGGGACCCACCTGATCCTAGGTCACGTTTCAACTCTGACACACGGTGTCCCAAATAGTACCCTATTCTCCTATATAGTGCACTACTTTTGACCAGAGCTCTGGGGTCCTGGTCAGAAATAGTGAACTAAGTAGGGAATAGGGTGCCATTTGGAGGGGGATACTGTGTTACTAGGTGCCATGGTTGCCCTGAGGTTATTTTTGTGGTGTGAAATGTTCGCTGTGCGGTATATGAACCACCCGACAGTCTGTACATGCCCTTTAGTTTCTTTTTTTGAAGGGATAGACTTTATTATTTGACTTAATTATTAACGGTTTAATAAAATAGAACAGGGGTGGACAAGCTTTTAGGCAGAGAGTCCTCGACAGTGGATGCAGGGATTTTATTCCAGGCAAGCAGTAAGTAAAGTTCCTGATTCTACTAATCAGTTTGCAAATCGAGACCTTGAGTTGTGATACTGTGGTGTGACACTGCTTGGCTAGAACAAGTACCTGCACCCATACTGTCCCTAAACCTCTATCGATAAGGGTGGCCACCCCGGAAAGGAAATAGAATTTAAGATGGAGGGGAAAAGAAATGAGAAGACAAAACTTGAAAGGAAGTTGTGCTGTTCTTTCACACTGAACCTTTCATGTAAGACCTAGTGTTTGTTACAACTGTGCTCTGCTTTTTCATTAAAATATGAAAACCCAGTGTCAGAAGTGCCATGAACAGATGTATATCTAATTTTGTATGAATACTTGTGCACCAACTGAGTTCTCTGGCTTAACTACATTACCAAAGTTTATGCCTTTTTTTTCTGAATGTGACTGCCCAGGGAGCTTCTGAAGAACTGCATGAACATATTTCACTAATGGGAGGCATGCATGTCATTAATGTATGACTAATATAAGGAACTTCGTCTAACGTTTTCCTCGGATGCAGCTCAGTAGAAATGACCCTATCTGATTTTCTTTGTGAATCAATGTCGCCTATTGCGAGTCTATTCCAGTAGGTTTGCGTGTTGACAATGTGAAACATGATATTTTCCAGAGTGTATGTACTGTAGTCATTAGAAATACACGCACCATTTATTTCACCTTGGCACTGTATACGTTTCCACGATACAGTTTACATTTACATGTTCCTGCCTAATTATGTAATTTGTGTCGCATATTATTTGCAAAATTGAGGTTGGGGGAATATGCGTCCTATGTCACGTCACTACCCCTCCCGCGACGTCGACTCAAACCCCTCCCATTGGCGGAACGCCACATTCCTTTTGTCCAAGATGGCGGCGTTGATGTCGGTTCTCTGATAATGTTTTTAAATGTGTTTATTCTTTTAATTCACTATAAATGCAAAGTCTCAACGTTGCGGACATTAGTTACAAGTTAGTAAACCGTCCGTATCTGTGCAACGTCTGATTAAAAATCGAGGTATTGTATTCCAGACCGGATTGTTTCTACAGACACTGGCTGGCTAACTAGCTAACGTTACCTAGCTAAAAAGTTTGGGTATCGTTTGAAAATGAAACGACAGGCCGGGAGGGACTCCAGTCCTAGTCGGGCTTTAGCGAAACGAATACGTGAAAGAGAGCGGGAACGAGACGGGCCACGGAGAGAGGACCTACCGCCCCCGCCTCTTGCCTTGCTGCTCGCTGAAAGCCGAAGGCAACATGCTCGGAGCAGGAGCAGGGAACGAGAAAAGACGCGGCTTCGGGAGGAGCGCGGGGCCGCTGGAGACCCACTTCACCACCGACAACAACACCACGACCTCGGTCTGATCGGCCGCCCCGCTCTCCGGACTACAGCCGTCCTGCCTAAAGGCAAAGCGGTGACCGAGCTCCTGGGCCCCCGGGGGGGAGCGGGGGGGAATCTGGAATACAAATCGTTGCTCATTAGCAATCTAGGCTCGGTGCTTTCTGACGAACATGTTGAAGACGGACTGTTCCACGAGTTTAAAAAGTTCGGGGACGTTAGTGTGAAACTATCTCACACTCCAGAGCTGGGCCGTGTTGCGTACGTGAATTTCCGTCACCCGGAAGACGCTAAAGAGGCCAGGCATGCCAAGACCAGGTTAGTGCTGTATGATCGCCCCCTTAAAGTAGAGCCCATGTACGTCCGTCGTCGCAGCTGCACGCCCCCAGATGTGAGCTACATTCCCATTCATGGCGCCTCATATCCCCCTTATAGACAGAGGTCCCTGTCCCCAGGGGCAGGAGTCAGCAGTATCAGAGACATCCGAGCACTGAGACACTACCCTGTAGAGGGGTTGGGACTGAGCAGAGAGAGGGAGAGGATCTTAGATTACTACGGTATGTTGGATGAGAGGGGGCGGCCATACGGCCTGCCAGTACCCGAGCACGAAGACATAAAGCCAGAGGATGATGCGAGGGCGTGCAGGAACCTGTTCATTGGCAACCTGGATCACAACGTCACCGAGGGCGAGCTGAGGAGAGGCTTCGATAAGTACGGCATCATTGAGGAAGTTGTAATTAAACGACCGGCGCGCGGTCAGGGTGGAGCCTACGCGTTCCTCAAGTTCCAGAACTTAGACATGGCTCACCGGGCTAAGATAACCATGCAGGGCCGCGTGATCGGTGGGAACCCGGTGAAGATTGGCTACGGTAAAGCCAACCCCACCACGAGACTCTGGGTAGGTGGCCTCGGCCCTACCAACTCCCTAGCAACACTAGCCCGTGAGTTTGACCGCTTCGGCAGCATAAGAAACATAGACTATGTGAAAGGGGACAATTTTGCCTATATTCAGTATGAAAGCTTGGACGCCTCACAGGCCGCCTGTGCCCAGATGAGAGGTTTCCCCCTGGGAGGCCCAGAGCGGAGGCTGAGGGTGGACTTCGCCAAGGCGGAGGAGCCCCTGCCTCGTAGCTACCCAGCAGGGTACCAGCCCCCTGTGCCCCTGCCTGCCCACCTGGACTTGCTGCCAGAGGGTTACGGCGGGAGGCACCGCGACTGCAGCCTGGAGAGAGAGCTCCGTGCCAGGGACCGCTCGCCCCCCTCACACGCCCTGTTCACCCAGCGGGAGAGAGAGAGGGCTCTGCTGGACAGGGACAGGGGAGACAGAGAGTTCACCAGCCCAACCAAGAGCCTGGAGCGCAGGGGGGGGGAAGCATTTGGGGGATCCCGTGGAGGGCGGGGGGACCGAGCAGCCCGGAGCCGCAGCCGAGAGCGCTGGCTGAAGGAGAGGGACGCAGCGCGGGCTGGGGGGGAGAGACGGAGACGCTGCAGTCCCTCTCAGGAGAAGGAGAGAGGCAGGTCCAAGGTGAGGGGAGGAGGACCAGCCTCTCCAGAGGACAGCCCAGACAGAGCCAGGGTCAGAGCCCCAGACTCCACCACCGAGCCCAGGGGACAGAGCCCCGACAGCAGCCGCCACTCCAACGAGGACCGGGGTGGGGGTCTGAAGACCGGCGGGGACAGGGAAAAGGAACGCAACCACAGAAATGTGAGCGACAACAACCACACATTGTCTGACACACCTAATAAAGACCCTAAGACACTCAGTACCCTGTCGGAGTATGCTGCCACCCTCACCAAAGCCTGGCACGGTCACTTCGCCCTGAAGAACTCCTGTTTCCCCACTAACATGCACCTGCTGGAGGGAGGCTCCGGGTTCTTCCACTCTGTCATGAAGGACCACCAGGCCAAGGGGAAACTGACCCAGCTGAAGATCGCCCAGCGACTGAGGATGGACCAGACCAGGCTGGACGAGGTCACCAGGAGGATCAAGCATGGTGGCTCCGAGGGCTACGCTGTTCTCCTGGCCCTCCAGGGCCCCATCGACCGCGAGGCCCCTCCACCTGAACCAGGCCTACAGATCAGACTCCTCCGTCACCTGGTCACCTACCTGAGGAACAAGGAGGCTGCAGGAGTGATCAGTCTACCTGTAGGTGGGGCTAAGGAGGGGGGAAAGGGGGGCATGCTGTACGCCTTCCCCCCCTGTGACTTTTCCCAGCAGTTCCTCCAGACCCCTCGCAGGACTTTGGAGAATCTGGATGAAGAGCACCTGGTGGTTGTGATTGTTTATGACTCTGCCTAACTAAGACAGAAGTCACCTCTCTGTCTATAGTGTTAGATGTCATTTATTTCTCCATGTTAACAACACACTGAGCTCTGAGCAAGGAAATAGTAGTGATTGTCAATAGCTAATTAAGTAAAACACCACTTTCTGTCTCTGGGGGGGGGTACTGGCTGTTTCACTTCCGTGTAAAGGGACTGAACTGTTGTAGACAGACACCTCGTCCTCTCTCTGGGGGTTCCTATGTCCCTCTCTATGGAACCTATGCCCCTAACAGACAGTGTCACTACAAACAGAGACCGAGCTGCTGTAACTCCAAGCAAGGGATCCTTTGAGACATGCTGACAGACTTTGTATTAAAATACTGGAGGTATGACAGGACAGACATTTTGTCTGCATTTCTTGAAGTGAAACACTACAACTGAGTGAGGGATTGTTTATTTTTTTGGAACTAAACTGACCAAGCAGTATATCTAAAGGCTTCTTCTACAACAGGACTATGTGTCATATGATATGATTGTATGTTTGTTGTTTTTATTTGACCATTCCAGAAGTTCCACCTTCATTTGAGAATTGTGTGCTCTGATTGGCTGTTGCATGCAGGAAGTTGTTTTGTTGTACAGATTTTACCCTCCAACCGGTGGTCAAGTTCCACTCCTATCTACTGGCTATTGATTTTAAACTGTTGTTGTTTTGAAGTATAGTTTCAGCTACAGATATGATTTGTTAACAGTTCTGTCTTGGTCCTAATGTGGTATTATACAGTTAATGGCTGGTTTAGTTTAGCTCTTTAAAAAAAAAAAGTATGTACTGAATGAGCCTAAAGCCTATTTGCGAATGATTTTGACATACTAGACAAAAGGGTGGTCGGTCCTCTCTTGTTGATGCAACACTGTTGCGGTTGTAAGGCAGAATGGGCTTCCTCTACAATTAATTTAAATCATCAGTTTTTTTTTAGTTTTTTTTTTTTATCACAAAACATGCAATACAAATGAAATCCACCCACTGATATGTTGGAGTCAGTTCAATTTCTCAATGCTGTGTCTTTGAGCTGTGTGTTGTAACACTGAAGTACATGTTCTATTCATCTATTATTTTAGGTGCTTTAAACATGTCTGTCTGTTTGAATCATACTGGGGCCATTTTAATGGTTATTTGAAGAAAACGTCACCGGAATGAATGGACTAACTCTTGAGTAGTAGAATAGTTAAAAGGAAAAGTGTTTGTCACTACAGAACATCAGACTGGTGTTAGTTAAGAGAACAGAATATCAGACTGGTGTTAGTTAAGAGAACAGAACATCAGACTGGTGTTAGTTAAGAGGAAAAGTGTTTGTCACTACATAACATCAGACTGGTGTTAGTTAAGAGGACAGAGCATCAGACTGGTGTTAGTTAAGAGAACAGAACATCAGACTGGTGTTAGTTAAGAGGACAGAGCATCAGACTGGTGTTAGTTAAGAGAACAGAACATCAGACTGGTGTTAGTTAAGAGAACAGAACATCAGACTGGTGTTAGTTAAGAGGACAGAACATCAGACTGGTGTTAGTTAAGAGAACAGAACATCAGACTGGTGTTAGTTAAGAGAACAGAACATCAGACTGGTGTTAGTTAAGAGGACAGAGCATCAGACTGGTGTTAGTTAAGAGAACAGAACATCAGACTGGTGTTAGTTAAAAGGAAAAGTGTTTGTCACTACATAACATCAGACTGGTGTTAGTTAAGAGGACAGAGCATCAGACTGGTGTTAGTTAAGAGGAATAGTGTTTGTCACTACATAACATCAGACTGGTGTTAGTTAAGAGAACAGAACATCAGACTGGTGTTAGTTAAAAGGAAAAGTGTTTGTCACTACATAACATCAGACTGGTGTTAGTTAAGAGAACAGAACATCAGACTGGTGTTAGTTAAGAGGAATAGTGTTTGTCACTACAGAACATCAGACTGGTGTTAGTTAAAAGGAAAAGTGTTTGTCACTACATAACATCAGACTGGTGTTAGTTAAAATGACAGAACATCAGACTGGTGTTAGTTAAAATGAAATGTGTTTGTCACTACAGAACATCAGACTGGTGTTAGTTAAAAGGAAAAGTGTTTGTCACTACATAACATCAGACTGGTGTTAGTTAAGAGAACAGAACATCAGACTGGTGTTAGTTAAGAGGAATAGTGTTTGTCACTACATAACATCAGACTGGTGTTAGTTAAGAGAACAGAACATCAGACTGGTGTTAGTTAAAAGGAAAAGTGTTTGTCACTACATAACATCAGACTGGTGTTAGTTAAGAGAACAGAACATCAGACTGGTGTTAGTTAAGAGGAATAGTGTTTGTCACTACATAACATCAGACTGGTGTTAGTTAAGAGAACAGAACATCAGACTGGTGTTAGTTAAAAGGAAAAGTGTTTGTCACTACATAACATCAGACTGGTGTTAGTTAAGAGAACAGAACATCAGACTGGTGTTAGTTAAGAGGAATAGTGTTTGTCACTACAGAACATCAGACTGGTGTTAGTTAAAAGGAAAAGTGTTTGTCACTACATAACATCAGACTGGTGTTAGTTAAAATGACAGAACATCAGACTGGTGTTAGTTAAAATGAAATGTGTTTGTCACTACATAACATCAGACTGGTGTTAGTTAAAATGACAAAACATCCGACTGGTGTTAGTTAAAATGAAATGTGTTTGTCACTACAGAACATCAGACTGGTGTTAGTTAAAATGAAAAGTGTTTGTCACTACATAACATCAGACTGGTGTTAGTTAAAATGACAAAACATCCGACTGGTGTTAGTTAAAATGAAATGTGTTTGTCACTACAGAACATCAGACTGGTGTTAGTTAAAATGACAGAACATCAGACTGGTGTTAGTTAAGAGGACAGAACATCAGACTGGTGTTAGTTAAAATGAAAAGTTTGTCACTACATAACATCAGACTGGTGTTAGTTAAAATGAAAAGTTTGTCACTACATAACATCAGACTGGTGTTAGTTAAAATGAAAAGTGTTTGTCACTACATAACATCAGACTGGTGTTAGTTAAAATGAAATGTGTTTGTCACTACATAACATCAGACTGGTGTTAGTTAAAATGAAAAGTTTGTCACTACATAACATCAGACTGGTGTTAGTTAAAATGAAAAGTGTTTGTCACTACATAACATCAGACTGGTGTTAGTTAAAATGAAAAGTTTGTCACTACATAACATCAGACTGGTGTTAGTTAAAATGAAAAGTGTTTGTCACTACATAACATCAGACTGGTGTTAGTTAAAATGAAATGTGTTTGTCACTACATAACATCAGACTGGTGTTAGTTAAAATGACAAAACATCAGACTGGTGTTAGTTAAAAGGAAAAGTGTTTGTCACTACATAACATCAGACTGGTGTTAGTTAAAATGAAATGTGTTTTTCACTACATAACATCAGACTGGTGTTATTAAAATGACAAAACATCAGACTGGTGTTAGTTAAAATGAAAAGTGTTTGTCACTACATAACATCAGACTGGTGTTAGTTAAAATGAAAAGTTTGTCACTACATAACATCAGACTGGTGTTAGTTAAAATGAAAAGTGTTTGTCACTACATAACATCAGACTGGTGTTAGTTAAAATGAAATGTGTTTGTCACTACATAACATCAGACTGGTGTTAGTTAAAATGACAAAACATCAGACTGGTGTTAGTTAAAAGGAAAAGTGTTTGTCACTACATAACATCAGACTGGTGTTAGTTAAAATGAAATGTGTTTGTCACTACATAACATCAGACTGGTGTTAGTTAAAATGACAGAACATCAGACTGGTGTTAGTTAAAATGACAGAACATCAGACTGGTGTTAGTTAAAAGGAAATGTGTTTTTTGCTTCCCAAACAGCACCCTAAGGCCTGCGTGGGGCCCTGGTCAACCGTAGTGCTGTACGTAGGGAATACGTCTCCATTTGGGACTCTGGCTTCGTCACCCACATGAGACCGGTTTTAGAGACGCTACTACCGTATGCAAAGTTTCTTTAAACAACCAACAGAGAATGTTTTGTTTTGTTATTCTGTTATGTGAACTATGCGATGCTGACCAATTTACATGACTTTGTCACATGGTAGGACACTACCCATTTTCAATGGGGTTTGTATACTTACTTAAACCAACCAGTCCATTTGATCGTTTTCTCTGTTGTTTCAACATGTGTGAAAAATGAAATTAAACGTTTTATTCTGTTTTTAAATCCTTTTGTTTTCTTTATTTCTTAATTCTTCATTTGTACCCGATGACTCCTTGTTATACAGGCAGACGGTTGAACAGCATGTTGGTGCGTTCTCGTGAACCACTAAGGCCGGAGGTGGTGTGGTATATGGCCAATATACCACGGCTAAGGGCTGTTCTTAAGCACGATGCAACGCAGAGTGCTTAGGCCGGCAGGGTAGCCTAGTGGTTAGAGTGTTGGACAAGTAACCGGAAGGTTGCAAATCTGTCGAACAGTTAACCCACTGTTCCTAGGCCGTCATTGAAAATAAGAATTTGTTCTTAACTGACTTGCCTAGTTAAATAAAGTAAAATAAAAAATAAAAAAATATTGATGTGCCTTATTGCAATTATAAACTGCTTACCAATGTAATTAGAGCAGTAAAAATACATGTTTTGTCAATCAGCATTCAGGGCTCAAACCACCCAGTTTATAATAACAGGTCTCTCAGATCACAACATTATTGTTAGGAAACTCATCAACAAAACATTTTTTTACTAGGCAAGTCAGTTAAAAACAAATTCTTATTTTCAATAACGGCCTAGGAATAGTAGGCCTTGTTCAAGGGTAGAACAACAACCAGCCAATTATTGCAAGCTCAGGGATTTGATCTTGCAACCTTTCGGTTTGCTAGTCCCAACGCTCTAACCACTAGACTACCCTGCTGCCCCCTTGGTGTTAAAATACCAGCAAACCCTCTGGTCTGGCTCTCCCCAGAAATGTTATAGCGTTAGAAATTGACCCGAAATCATTTCATTGGGACAATACTCTGCAACGACATAAGACAAATCAGTGTTTTGATGAAATTATATCCGCTATTGGACAAGTTGTAGACAAGTTTCTAAAAAAAAACTAAGCATTAATCAAAGAAAAAAAACGCAGTTACCAAGGCTAGACGTTTCTCTTTTTCAACTAATGAAACAACGAAATGCGGCATTAAAAACATTCCTAAAAAAGTCACAGGAGGACTGACATGAAACTATACAGGGGACTACAAAGGATGCAGGAGGACTGACATGCAAGTATACAGGGGACTACATAGGATGCAAGAGGACTGACATGCAAGTATACAGGGGACGACATAGGATGCAGGAGGACTGACATGCAACTATTCAGGGGACTACATAGGATGCAGGAGGACTGACATGAAACTATACAGGGGACGACAAAGGATGCAGGAGGACTGACACGAAACTATACAGGGGACGACATAGGATGCAGGAGGACTGACATGCAACTATACAGGGGACGACATAGGATGCAGGAGGACTGACATGCAAGTATACAGGGGACTACAAAGGATGCAGGAGGACTGACATGAAACTATACAGGGGACTACATAGGATGCAGGAGGACTGACATGCAAGTATACAGGGGACGACAAAGGATGCAGGAGGACTGACATGCAACTATACAGGGGACGACATAGGATGCAGGAGGACTGATATGCAAGTATACAGGGGACGACAAAGGATGCAGGAGGACTGACATGAAACTATACAGGGGACGACAAAGGATGCAGGAGGACTGACATGCAAGTATACAGGGGACGACAAAGGATGCAGGAGGACTGACATGCAAGTATACAGGGGACGACATAGGATGCAGGAGGACTGATATGCAAGTATACAGGGGACCACATAGGATGCAAGAGGACTGACATGCAAGTATACAGGGGACTACATAGGATGCAGGAGGACTGACATGCAACTATACATGGGACGACATAGGATGCAGGAGGACTGACATGCAAGTATACAGGGGACGACATAGGATGCAGGAGGACTAACACCACCTACTCTACAGACAGATTCAATCTGAACACCTCCTACTCTACAGACAGATTCAATCTGAACACCACCTACTCTACAGACAGATTCAATCTGAACACCACCTACTCTACAGACAGATTCAATCTGAACACCACCTACTCTACAGACAGATTCAATCTGAACACCTCCTACTCTACAGACAGATTCAATCTGAACACCACCTACTCTACAGACAGATTCAATCTGAACACCACCTACTCTACAGACAGATTCAATCTGAACACCACCTACTCTACAGACATATTCAATTTCAACACTGCATTCATTGAGAAGTATAACGATAACCTGGCAAAACCAGTTCACGCACCTGATAAATATCTCCATTAACAGCTGGCCTGGAAAATCACTCTAGTCACACCTATCTTCAAGTCAATATTCTGAACTGACAAGTAACTACAGACCAGACAGTATTGTGCCTGTCCTATCTAAAGTGTTGGAGAAAGTCCAAGCAGAACAGCTCATGTCATATCTGGGTGAGCATCAGTATTGCACCGGGAACACTTTAGGATTCAGACCAAAATACTCCACTGAAACAGCAAACTGTTCTCCTGGAGAACATCAAGAAATCATTGGATGAGGGAAATGTGGGCGGAGCTTCCTTGACCTGAAAAAAAGGCCTTTGACACAGCTGGTTTGGTTCATCTTCTTTCACATGTTCTCTGACATGTCCCACTGGAAAACATCCTGGTCCCAGGCCAGACAGACGCAGAGACCCTTAGAATCACTACAGATATACCTTGCACTGAAAATCCTGGACCGAAAGCACTTACGGTACCATCACTGTTACATCCTGAAAAAGTACAATGTACTGAGCTTTGAACACTTCAATCACATTTTGCACATGTGAAGCTTGAATGTAAATGTCACAATGGTCTTGCCCCTGACCAAGCACATGCAGAAGCTGCAATGACCTGGAATGTCCACCAGGGGGTGCACCAGAGGAAACTGCAGGGTCCCTCTATATAATAGGCCAGTCTTCCTTCTACATAATAGGCCAGTCTTCCTTCTACAGGGGAGCACCCTGTATCAGAAGAAAGGATGAGACCTAATCAGTTGTCCAACTGAATTAATTGAAATGTGTCTTCCGCATTTAACCCAACCCCTCTGAATCAGAGAGGTGTTGTGGTGGCTGCCTTAATCGACATCCATGTCTCCAGCGCCCTGGGAACAGTGGATTAACTACCTTGCTCAGGGGCAGAACAACAGAGTGTTACCTTGTCAGGTCAGGGATTCAATCCTGCAACCTTCTGGTTGCTGGCCCAACACTCTAACCACTAGGATACACAAACTGCTGTAAAATGTCAATACATTCAAAAGAAACCTCAAAAAACTGGTTGCTACAGGGTCCAACAATGCAATCATGTATGAACAGCTCACATTAAGACTGTTGGTCATCCAAGTTGTAAATATTAGGGGTAAACACTGTAAGTACAAGCAGGAAAACAAACTGCTTTGTCTTTTCCCATGTCTGTATCGACACTAGGGGGCAGTGTTATCAAGGAAATGGAACATTGGTTTGATGTTACACAGGATTAAAAATTAATTCCCAACTGGAGATGGGTGTCATCATAGAAAACTATAATCTGGGATTTCATTTCTGGTGAATTTTTTGAAAGGTTGGCTAAATTGTACAAAATCCAACTAAAGTTGTAGATATTGTCTTTTTGCAGAATTTAACTCATTCCATTGGAGAGACTTCACCAATGCTGAAGAAAATGTTTATAAAAAAATGTTTGATACAATATTGCTTTATAATTTCTATATTTAAAGTATTTAGTTTAGGGCGCTATTTAATCTGACCCGAGGCTTTATTCCCTGTTAACCCACTACTGCATGGCCACGAATGACTCCAACACCATCATTAAAATTGCCGACAACGGCGGTAGGTCTGATCACCGGCGACGATGAGACAGCCTATAGGGAAGAGGTCAGAGACCTGGCAGGGTGGTGAAGGGAGAACAACCTCTCCCTCAACGTCAGCAACACGAAGGATCTGATCGTGAACTACAGGAAAAGGAGGGCAGAACAGGCCCCTATTAACATCCACAGGGCTGTAGTGGAGCGGGTCGAGAGTTTCAAGCTCCTTGTTGTCCACATCACCAACAAACTATCAAGGTCCAAACACACCAAGACAGTTGTGAAGAGGGGACGACAACACATTTCCCCCCTCAGGAGACTGAAAAGATTTGGCACAGGATCTCAGATCCTCAAAAGGTTATACAGCTGTACCATTAAAAGCATCACCGCTTGGTACGGCAACAGCTCAGCATCCAACCTTAAGGCGCTATAGAAGGTAGTGCGTACGGCCCTAAAGATCGACAGACTCTAGCCACCCTAGTCATAGACTGTTCTCTCTGCTACCGCAAGGCAAGTAATACCAGAACACCAAGTCAACAGCTTCTACCCCCAAGCCATCAGACTGCTGAACAGCTTCTACCCCCAAGCCATTAGACTGCAGAACAGCTTCTACCCCCAAGCCATCAGACTGCTGAACAACTTCTACCCACAAGCCATAAGACTGCTGAACAGATTCTACCCCGAAGCCATCAGACTGCTGAACAGCTTCTACCCCCAAGCCATCAGACTGCTGAACAGCTTCTACCCCCCAAGCCATCAGACTGCTGAACAGCTTCTACCCCCCAAGCCATCAGACTGCTGAACAGCTTCTACCCCCAAGCCATCAGACTGCTGAACAGCTTCTACCCCCCAAGCCATCAGACTGCTGAACAGCTTCTACCTCCAAGCCATCAGACTGCTGAACAGCTTCTACCCCCCAAGCCATTAGACTGCTGAACAGCTTCTACACCCAAGCCATCAGACTGCTGAACAGCTTCTACACCCAAGCCATCAGACTGCTGAACAGCTTCTACCCCCAAGCCACCAGACTGCTGAACAGCTTCTACCCCCAAGCCATCAGACTGCTGAACAGCTTCTACCCCCAAGCCACCAGACTGCTGAACAGCTTCTACCCCCAAGCCATCAGACTGCTGAACAGCTTCTACCCCCAAGCCACCAGACTGCTGAACAGCTTCTACCCCCAAGCCATTAGACTGCTGAACAGCTTCTACCCTCAAGCCACCAGACTGCTGAACAGCTTCTACCCCCAAGCCATCAGACTGCTGAACAGCTTCTACCCCCAAGCCACCAGACTGCTGAACAGCATCTACCCCCAAGCCATCAGACTGCTGAACAGCTTCTACCCCCAAGCCATATAGACTGCTGAACAGCATCTACCCCTACAAGCCATCAGACTGCTGAACAGCTGTCTACCCCCACCTACATGTATATTACCCCTACATGTATATTACCCTACCTACATGTATATTACCCTACATGTATATTACCCTACATGTATATTACCCTACATTTATATTACCCTACATGTATATTACCCCTACATGTATATTACCCTACATGTATATTACCCTACATGTATATTACCCTACATGTATATTACCCCTACATGTATATTACCCTACATGTATATTACCCTACATGTATATTACCCCTACATGTATATTACCCCTACATGTATATTACCCTACATGTATATTACCCTACATGTATATTACCCTACATGTATATTACCCTACATGTATATTACCCTACATGTATATTACCCTACATGTATATTACCCTACCTACATGTATATTACCCTACCTACATGTATATTACCCTACATGTATATTACCCCTACATGTATATTACCCTACATGTATATTATCCTACATGTATATTACCCTACATGTATATTACCCTACATGTATATTACCCCTACATGTATATTACCCCTACATGTATATTACCCTACATGTATATTACCCCTACATGTATATTACCCTACCTACATGTATATTACCCTACATGTATATTACCCTACATGTATATTACCCTACATTTATATTACCCTACATGTATATTACCCCTACATGTATATTACACTACATGTATATTACCCTACATGTATATTACCCTACATGTATATTACCCCTACATGTATATTACCCTACATGTATATTACCCTACATGTATATTACCCATGTATATTACATGTATATTACCCTACATGTATATTACCCCTACATGTATATTACCCTACATGTATATTACCCTACATGTATATTACCCTACATGTATATTACCCCTACATGTATATTACCCTACATGTATATTACCCCTACATGTATATTACCCTACATGTATATTGTATATTACACATGTATATTACCCTACATGTATATTACCCTACATGTATATTACCCTACATGTATATTACCCTACATGTATATTACCCTACATGTATATTACCCTACATGTACATGTATATTACCCTACATGTATATTACCCCACATGTATATTACCCTACATGTATATTACCCTACCTACATGTATATTACCCTACATGTATATTACCCCTACCTACATATATATTACCCTACATGTATATTACCCTACATGTATATTACCCTACATGTATATTACCCCTACCTACATGTATATTACCCTACATGTATATTACCCTACATGTATATTACCCCACATGTATATTACCCTACATGTATATTACCCTACATGTATATTACCCTACATGTATATTACATGTATATTACATGTATATTACCTACATGTATATTACCCTACATGTATATTACCCTACATGTATATTACCCTACATGTATATTACCCTACATGTATATTACCCTACCTACATGTATATTACCCTACATGTATATTACCCTACATGTATAATATCCTACATGTATATTACCCCTACATGTATATTACCCTACATGTATATTACCCTACATGTATATTACCCTACATGTATATTACCCTACATGTATATTACCCTACATGTATATTACCCTACATGTATATTACCCTACATGTATATTACCCTACATGTATATTACCCTACATGTATATTACCCTACATGTATATTACCCTACATGTATATTACCCTACATGTATATTACCCTACATGTATATTACCCTACATGTATATTACCCTACATGTATATTACACTACATGTATATTACCCTACATGTATATTACCCCATGTATATTACCTACATGTATATTACCCCTACCTACATGTATATTACCCTACATGTATATTACCCTACCTACATGTATATTACCCTACATGTATATTACCCTAAATGTATATTACCCTACATGTATATTACCCTACATGTATATTACCCTACATGTATATTACCCTACATGTATATTACCCCTACCTACATGTATATTACCCTACATGTATATTACCCTACATGTATATTACCCTACATGTATATTACCCTACATGTATATTACCCTACATGTATATTACCCTACATGTATATTACCCTACATGTATATTACCCCACATGTATATTACCCTACATGTATATTACCCTACATGTATATTACCCTACATGTATATTACCCTACATGTATATTACCCTACATGTATATTACCCCACATGTATATTACCCTACCTACATGTATATTACCTACATGTATATTACCCTACATGTATATTACCCTACATGTATATTACCCTACATGTATATTACCCATGTATATTACCCTACATGTATATTACTACATGTATATTACCCCTACATGTATATTACCCCACATGTATATTACCCTACATGTATATTACCCTACATGTATATTACCCTACATGTATATTACCCTACATGTATATTACCCCTACCTACATGTATATTACCCTACATGTATATTACCCTACCTACATGTATATTACCCTACATGTATATTACCCTACATGTATATTACCCTACATGTATATTACCCTACATGTATATTACCCCTACATGTATATTACCCTACATGTATATTACCCTACATGTATATTACCCTACATGTATATTACCCTACATGTATATTACCCCTACATGTATATTACCCCACATGTATATTACCCTACATGTATATTACCCTACATGTATATTACCCTACATGTATATTACCCTACATGTATATTACCCTACATGTATATTACCCTACATGTATATTACCCCTACATGTATATTACCCTACATGTATATTACCCTACATGTATATATTACCCTACATGTATATTACCCTACATGTATATTACCCTACATGTATATTACCCTACATGTATATTACCCTACATGTATATTACCCTACATGTATATTACCCTACATGTATATTACCCCTACCTACATGTATATTACCCTACATGTATATTACCCTACATGTATATTACCCTACATGTATATTACCCCTACCTACATATATATTACCCTACATGTATATTACCCTACATGTATATTACCCTACATGTATATTACCCCTACCTACATGTATATTACCCTACATGTATATTACCCTACATGTATATTACCCCACATGTATATTACCCTACATGTATATTACCCTACATGTATATTACCCTACATGTATATTACCCTACATGTATATTACCCTACATGTATATTACCCTACATGTATATTACCCTACATGTATATTACCCCTACCTACATGTATATTACCCTACATGTATATTACCCTACCTACATGTATATTACCCTACATGTATATTACCCTACATGTATATTACCCTACATGTATATTACCCTACATGTATATTACCCCTACATGTATATTACCCTACATGTATATTACCCCTACCTACATGTATATTACCCTACATGTATATTACCCTACATGTATATTACCCTACATGTATATTACCCTACATGTATATTACCCTACATGTATATTACCCTACATGTATATTACCCTACATGTATATTACCCTACATGTATATTACCCTACATGTATATTACCCCTACCTACATGTATATTACCCCTACCTACATGTATATTACCCTACATGTATATTACCCTACCTACATGTATATTACCCTACATGTATATTACCCTAAATGTATATTACCCTACATGTATATTACCCTACATGTATATTACCCCTACCTACATGTATATTACCCCTACCTACATGTATATTACCCTACATGTATAATACCCCTACATGTATATTACCCTACATGTATATTACCCTACATGTATATTACCCCACATGTATATTACCCCTACATGTATATTACCCTACATGTATATTACCCCACATGTATATTACCCTACATGTATATTACCCTACATGTATATTACCCTACATGTATATTACCCCTACCTACATGTATATTACCCCTACCTACATGTATATTACCCTACATGTATATTACCCTACATGTATATTACCCCACATGTATATTACCCTACATGTATATTACCCTAAATGTATATTACCCTACATGTATATTACCCTACATGTATATTACCCTACCTACATGTATATTACCCGACATGTATATTACCCCTACCTACATGTATATTACCCTACATGTATATTACCCTACATGTATATTACCCTACATGTATATTACCCCACATGTATATTACCCTACATGTATATTACCCTACATGTATATTACCCTACATGTATATTACCCTACATGTATATTACCCTACATGTATATTACCCCACATGTATATTACCCTACATGTATATTACCCTACATGTATATTACCCTACATGTATATTACCCTGCATGTATATTACCCTACATGTATATTACCCTACATGTATATTACCCTACATGTATATTACCCTGCATGTATATTACCCTACATGTATATTACACATGTATATTAATTCTACATGTATATTACCCTACATGTATATTACCATACATGTATATTATCCTACATGTATATTACCATACATGTATATTACCCTACATGTATATTACCCTACCTACATGTATATTACCCCTACCTACATTTATATTACCCTACATGTATATTATCCTACATGTATATTACCCTACATGTATATTACCCTACCTACATGTATATTACCCTACATGTATATTACCCTACATGTATAATACCCTACATGTATATTACCCCTACATGTATATTACCCTACATGTATATTACCCTACATGTATATTACCCTACATGTATATTACCCTACATGTATATTACCCTACATGTATATTACCCTACATGTATATTACCCTGCATGTATATTACCCTACATGTATATTACCCCTACCTACATGTATATTACCCTACATGTATATTACCCTACATGTATATTAACCTACATGTATATTAAACTACATGTATATTACCCTGCATGTATATTACCCTACATGTATATTACCCCACATGTATTTTACCCCTACATGTATATTACCCTACATTTATATTACCCTACATGTATATTACCCTACATGTATATTACCCTACATGTATATTACCCTACATGTATATTACCCTACATGTATATTACCCTACATGTATATTACCCTACATGTATATTACCCCTACATGTATATTACCCTACATGTATATTACCCTACCTACATGTATATTACCCTACATGTATATTACCCTACATGTATATTACCCTACCTACATGTATATTACCCTACATGTATATTACCCTACATGTATATTACCCCTACATGTATATTACCCTACCTACATGTATATTACCCTACATGTATATTAACCTACATGTATATTACCCTACATGTATATTACCCTACATGTATATTACCCCTACCTACATGTATATTACCCTACATGTATATTACCCCTACATGTATATTACCCCTACATGTATATTACCCTACATGTATATTACCCTACATGTATATTACCCCTACCTACATGTATATTACCCTACATGTATATTACCCTACATGTATATTAACCTACATGTATATTACCCTACATGTATATTACCCTACATGTATATTACCCTACATGTATATTACCCTACATGTATATTACCCTACATGTATATTACCCTTACCTACATGTATATTACCCTACATGTATATTACCCTACATGTATATTACCCCTACCTACATGTATATTACCCTACATGTATATTACCCTACATGTATATTACCCCTACATGTATATTACCCTACATGTATATTACCCTACATGTATATTACCCCTACCTACATGTATATTACCCTACATGTATATTACCCTACATGTATATTAACCTACATGTATATTACCCTACATGTATATTACCCTACATGTATATTACCCTACATGTATATTACCCTACATGTATATTACCCTACATGTATATTACCCTTACCTACATGTATATTACCCTACCTACATGTATATTACCCTACCTACATGTATATTACCCCTAACCTACATGTGTATTACCCTACATGTATATTACCCTACATGTATATTACCCTACATGTATATTACCCTACATGTATATTACCCCTACCTACATGTATATTACCCTACATGTATATTACCCCTACCTACCTGTATATTACCCTACATGTATATTACCCTACATGTATATTACCCTACATGTATATTACCCTACATGTATATTACCCCTACCTACATGTATATTACCCTACCTACATGTATATTACCCTACCTACATGTATATTACCCCTAACCTACATGTGTATTACCCTACATGTATATTACCCTACCTACATGTATATTACCCTACATGTATATTACCCCTACCTACATGTATATTACCCTACATGTATATTACCCTACATGTATATTACCCTACATGTATATTACCCTACATGTATATTACCCTACATGTATATTACCCTACATGTATATTACCCCTACCTACATGTATATTACCCTACATGTATATTACCCCTACCTACATGTATATTACCCTACATGTATATTACCCTACATGTATATTACCCTACATGTATATTACCCTACATGTATATTACCCTACCTACATGTATATTACCCTACCTACATGTATATTACCCTACATGTATATTACCCTACATGTATATTACCCTACATGTATATTACCCCTACCTACATGTATATTACCCTACATGTATATTACCCCTACCTACATGTATATTACCCTACATGTATATTACCCCTACCTACATGTATATTACCCTACATGTATATTACCCTACCTACATGTATATTACCCTACCTACATGTATATTACCCTACCTACATGTATATTACCCCTAACCTACATGTGTATTACCCTACATGTATATTACCCTACATGTATATTACCCTACATGTATATTACCCTACATGTATATTACCCTACATGTATATTACCCTACATGTATATTACCCTACATGTATATTACCCTACATGTATATTACCCTACATGTATATTACCCTACCTACATGTATATTACCCTACATGTATATTACCCCACATGTATATTATCCTACGTGTATATTACCCCTACCTACATGTATATTACCCTACATGTATATTACCCTACCTACATGTATATTACCCTACATGTATATTACCATACATGTATATTATCCTACATGTATATTATCCTACATGTATATTACCCCTACCTACATGTATATTACCCTACATGTATATTACCCTACACATGTATATCACAGTACCATCCGTACATGTCATATTATACCACCCACCTACATGTATATTACCCTCTATGTATATTGGCCCTCACCTACATGTTATTACCCTACATGACCCTACTGGCTCCAGGTATCTACAAGTATATTACCCTACATGTAAGCTACCCCATGTATCCCTCATGTATCACTGGTCCTACATGTATATTACCCATACATGTATATTACCCTACCACATGTATATTACCCTACATGTATATCCCTATATTATCCACATGTATATTACCACCTACATGTATATTACCCTACATGTATATTACCCTACCTGCATGTATATTACCCTACATGTATATTACCATACATGTATATTATCCTACATGTTATTACTTTTATCTCCCTCACCAACATGTATATTAACATCATGTATATTACCCTACATGTATATTACCATACATGTATATTACCATACATGTATATTATCCTACATGTATATTACCCTACCTACATGTATATTACCCTACATGTATATTATACATGTTTTTATTTACATGTATATTACCTGCATGTATATTACACATGTATATTACTCTACCTGTATATTACCCTACCTACATTTATATTACCCTACATGTATATTATCCTACATGTATATTACCCTACATGTATATTACCCTACCTCCATGTATATTACCCTACATTGTATATTACCCCATGTTTTCCTACATGTATATTACCCTAAATGTATTTACCTCCATGTATATTACCCTGTGTGTATATTACACACTGTATATTACCCTACATGTATATTACCCTACATGTATATTACCCTACATGTATATTACCTACATGTATATTACTACATGTATATTACCCTACATGTATATTACCCTACATGTATATTAAAATAAATGTAATAAATGTATAAATAAATGTATATTACCATACATGTATATTACCATACATGTATATTATCCTACATGTATATTACCCTACCTACATGTATATTACCCTACATGTATATTACCATACATGTATATTATCCTACATGTATATTACCATACATGTATATTACCCTACATGTATATTACCCTACCTACATGTATATTACCCCTACCTACATTTATATTACCCTACATGTATATTATCCTACATGTATATTACCCTACATGTATATTACCCTACCTACATGTATATTACCCTACATGTATATTACCCTACATGTATAATATCCTACATGTATATTACCCCTACATGTATATTATCCTACATGTATATTACCCTACATGTTTATATTACCCCAGAACCATGTATAAACCCTTTACATGGATCATCTAATACATGTATAACCAGGTATAAACCCTACATGGATCATCTAATGACCTACATGTATAAACAAGGCTTTAGAGGGATATCTAATGACCTAGAACCAGGTATAAACAAGGCTTTAGAGGGATCATCTAATGACATGTAGAACCAGGTATAAACAAGGCTTTAGATGGATCATCTAATGACAGTGTAGAACCAGGTATAAACAAGGCTTTAGAGGGATCATCTAATGACAGTGTAGAACCAGGTATAAACAAGGCTTTAGAGGGATCATCTAATGACCGTGTAGAACCAGGTATAAACAAGGCTTTAGAGGGATCATCTAATGACAGTGTAGAACCAGGTATAAACAAGGCTTTAGAGGGATCATCTAATGACAGTGTAGAACCAGGTATAAACAAGGCTTTAGAGGGATCATCTAATGACAGTGTAGAACCAGGTATAAACAAGGCTTTAGAGGGATCATCTAATGACCGTAGAACCAGGTATAAACAAGGCTTTAGAGGGATCATCTAATGACCGTGTAGAACCAGGTACTGGTATAAACAAGGCTTTAGAGGGATCATCTAATGACATGTAGAACCAGGTATAAACAAGGCTTTAGAGGGATCATCTAATGACAGTGTAGAACCAGGTATAAACAAGTATAGAGGGATCATCCTAATGACCTGTACATGTATAAACAAGGCTTTAGAGGTATCATCTAATGACCTAGAACCAGGTATATTACAAGGCTTTAGAGGGATCATCTAATGACAGTGTAGAACCAGGTATAAACAAGGCTTTAGAGGGATCATCTAATGACAGTGTAGAACCAGGTATAAACAAGGCTTTAGAGGGATCATCTAATGACAGTGTAGAACCAGGTATAAACAAGGCTTTAGAGGGATCATCTAATGACAGTGTAGAACCAGGTATAAACAAGGCTTTAGAGGGATCATCTAATGACAGTGTAGAACCAGGTATAAACAAGGCTTTAGAGGGATCATCTAATGACAGTGTAGAACCAGGTATAAACAAGGCTTTAGAGGGATCATCTAATGACAGTGTAGAACCAGGTATAAACAAGGCTTTAGAGGGATCATCTAATGACAGTGTAGAACCAGGTATAAACAAGGCTTTAGAGGGATCATCTAATGACAGTGTAGAACCAGGTATAAACAAGGCTTTAGAGGGATCATCTAATGACAGTGTAGAACCAGGTATAAACAAGGCTTTAGAGGGATCATCTAATGACAGTGTAGAACCAGGTATAAACAAGGCTTTAGAGGGATCATCTAATGACAGTGTAGAACCAGGTATAAACAAGGCTTTAGAGGGATCATCTAATGACAGTGTAGAACCAGGTATAAACAAGGCTTTAGAGGGATCATCTAATGACAGTGTAGAACCAGGTATAAACAAGGCTTTAGAGGGATCATCTAATGACAGTGTAGAACCAGGTATAAACAAGGCTTTAGAGGGATCATCTAATGACCGTGTAGAACCAGGTATAAACAAGGCTTTAGAGGGATCATCTAATGACAGTGTAGAACCAGGTATAAACAAGGCTTTAGAGGGATCATCTAATGACAGTGTAGAACCAGGTATAAACAAGGCTTTAGAGGGATCATCTAATGACAGTGTAGAACCAGGTATAAACAAGGCTTTAGAGGGATCATCTAATGACAGTGTAGAACCAGGTATAAACAAGGCTTTAGAGGGATCATCTAATGACAGTGTAGAACCAGGTATAAACAAGGCTTTAGAGGGATCATCTAATGACAGTGTAGAACCAGGTATAAACAAGGCTTTAGAGGGATCATCTAATGACAGTGTAGAACCAGGTATAAACAAGGCTTTAGAGGGATCATCTAATGACAGTGTAGAACCAGGTATAAACAAGGCTTTAGAGGGATCATCTAATGACAGTGTAGAACCAGGTATAAACAAGGCTTTAGAGGGATCATCTAATGACAGTGTAGAACCAGGTATAAACAAGGCTTTAGAGGGATCATCTAATGACAGTGTAGAACCAGGTATAAACAAGGCTTTAGAGGGATCATCTAATGACAATGACAGTGTAGAACCAGGTATAAACAAGGCTTTAGAGGGATCATCTAATGACAGTGTAGAACCAGGTATAAACAAGGCTTTAGAGGGATCATCTAATGACAGTGTAGAACCAGGTATAAACAAGGCTTTAGAGGGATCATCTAATGACAGTGTAGAACCAGGTATAAACAAGGCTTTAGAGGGATCATCTAATGACAGTGTAGAACCAGGTATAAACAAGGCTTTAGAGGGATCATCTAATGACCGTGTAGAACCAGGTATAAACAAGGCTTTAGAGGGATCATCTAATGACCGTGTAGAACCAGGTATAAACAAGGCTTTAGAGGGATCATCTAATGACCGTGTAGAACCAGGTATAAACAAGGCTTTAGAGGGATCATCTAATGACAGTGTAGAACCAGGTATAAACAAGGCTTTAGAGGGATCATCTAATGACAGTGTAGAACCAGGTATAAACAAGGCTTTAGAGGGATCATCTAATGACAGTGTAGAACCAGGTATAAACAAGGCTTTAGAGGGATCATCTAATGACAGTGTAGAACCAGGTATAAACAAGGCTTTAGAGGGATCATCTAATGACAGTGTAGAACCAGGTATAAACAAGGCTTTAGAGGGATCATCTAATGACAGTGTAGAACCAGGTATAAACAAGGCTTTAGAGGGATCATCTAATGACAGTGTAGAACCAGGTATAAACAAGGCTTTAGAGGGATCATCTAATGACAGTGTAGAACCAGGTATAAACAAGGCTTTAGAGGGATCATCTAATGACAGTGTAGAACCAGGTATAAACAAGGCTTTAGAGGGATCATCTAATGACAGTGTAGAACCAGGTATAAACAAGGCTTTAGAGGGATCATCTAATGACAGTGTAGAACCAGGTATAAACAAGGCTTTAGAGGGATCATCTAATGACAGTGTAGAACCAGGTATAAACAAGGCTTTAGAGGGATCATCTAATGACAGTGTAGAACCAGGTATAAACAAGGCTTTAGAGGGATCATCTAATGACAGTGTAGAACCAGGTATAAACAAGGCTTTAGAGGGATCATCTAATGACAGTGTAGAACCAGGTATAAACAAGGCTTTAGAGGGATCATCTAATGACAGTGTAGAACCAGGTATAAACAAGGCTTTAGAGGGATCATCTAATGACAGTGTAGAACCAGGTATAAACAAGGCTTTAGAGGGATCATCTAATGACAGTGTAGAACCAGGTATAAACAAGGCTTTAGAGGGATCATCTAATGACAGTGTAGAACCAGGTATAAACAAGGCTTTAGAGGGATCATCTAATGACAGTGTAGAACCAGGTATAAACAAGGCTTTAGAGGGATCAGTGTAGGCCTATATGATCCTGAGACTTTGTGTGCATCCCAATAATCTCTCCTTCTTCTTGAAGTGTGCATTTATTCACTAACTATCACAAATGTATAATCACTGGATTGGCATATCTTGAGGGTGTTTCTATTTTCCAATCATTTTCTTTTAAACCCATAAAGGGAAGTCTACACTTTGAGGGAACAAACAGATGTTACCAGACTTTACTGTGACTCTGTAGCCCTGAGCACACAGATGTTACCAGACTTTACTGTGACTCTGTGGCCCTGAGCACACAGATGTTACCAGACTTTACTGTGACTCTGTAGCCCTGAGCACACAGATGTTACCAGACTTTACTGTGACTCTGTAGCCCTGAGCACACAGATGTTACCAGACTTTACTGTGACTCTGTAGCCCTGAGCACACAGATGTTACCAGACTTTACTGTGACTCTGTAGCCCTGAGCACACAGATGTTACCAGACTTTACTGTGACTCTGTAGCCCTGAGCACACAGATGTTACCAGACTTTACTGTGACTCTGTAGCCCTGAGCACACAGATGTTACCAGACTTTACTGTGACTCTGTAGCCCTGAGCACACAGATGTTACCAGACAGACTTTACTGTGACTCTGTAGCCTCTGAGCCCTGACACAGATGTTACCAGACTTTACTGTGACTCTGTAGCCCTGAGCACACAGATGTTACCAGACTTTACTGTGACTCTGTAGCACTGAACACACAGATGTTACCAGACTTTATTGTGACTCTGTAGCCCTGAACACACAGATGTTACCAGACTTTACTGTGACTCTGTGGCCCTGAACACACAGATGTTACCAGACTTTACTGTGACTCTGTAGCCCTGAACACACAGATGTTACCAGACTTTATTGTGACTCTGTAGCCCTGAACACACAGATGTTACCAGACTTTACTGTGACTCTGTAGCCCCGGACACACAGATGTAACCAGACTTTACTGTGACTCTGTGGCCCTGAACACACAGATGTTACCAGACGTTACTGTGACTCTGTGGCCCTGAACACACAGATGTTACCAGACTTTACTGTGACTCTGTGGCCCTGAACACACGGATATTACTAAACATTACTGTGACTCTGTGGCCCTGAACACACAGATATTACCAGACTTTACTGTGACTCTGTAGCCCTGAGCACACAGATGTTACCAGACTTTACTGTGACTCTGTAGCCCTGAGCACACAGATGTTACCAGACTTTACTGTGACTCTGTGGCCCTGAACACACAGATGTTACCAGACTTTACTGTGACGCTGTGGCCCTGAACACACAGATGTTACCAGACTTTACTGTGACTCTGTGGCCCTGAACACACAGATGTTACCAGACTTTACTGTGACTCTGTAACCCTGAACACACAGATGTTACCAGACTTTACTGTGACTCTGTAGCCCTGAACACACAGATGTTACCATACTTTACTGTGACTCTGTAGCCCTGAACACACAGATGTTACCAGACTTTACTGTGACTCTGTGGCCCTGAACACACAGATGTTACCAGACGTTACTGTGACTCTGTGGCCCTGAACACACAGATGTTACCAGACTTTACTGTGACTCTGTGGCCCTGAACACACGGATATTACTAAACATTACTGTGACTCTGTGGCCCTGAACACACAGATATTACCAGACTTTACTGTGACTCTGTAGCCCTGAGCACACAGATATTACCAAACATTACTGTGACTCTGTGGCCCTGAACACACAGATATATTGATACACATGTTTGTGTAGACAAAACTATAAAAAAATGACAACCATTTTGCCAGGTCCTTTATGTTTGTGCACTAGTTGGCCTATGTCCCTCACTCATACGGTATGCCATAGACAAACTCAGCTCACTATGTCCCTCACTCATACGGTATGCTATAGACAAACTCAGCTCACTATGTCCCTCACTCATACGGTATGCTATAGACAAACTCAGCTCACTATGTCCCTCACTCATACGGTATGCCATAGACAAACTCAGCTCACTATGTCCCTCACTCATACGGTATGCTATAGACAAACTCAGCTCACTATGTCCCTCACTCATACGGTATGCCATAGACAAACTCAGCTCACTATGTCCCTCACTCATACGGTATGCTATAGACAAACTCAGCTCACTATGTCCCTCACTCATACGGTATGCCATAGACAAACTCAGCTCACTATGTCCCTCACTCATACGGTATGCCATAGACAAACTCAGCTCACTATGTCCCTCACTCATACGGTATGCTATAGACAAACTCAGCTCACTATGTCCCTCACTCATACGGTATGCCATAGACAAACTCAGCTCACTATGTCCCTCACTCATACGGTATGCTATAGACAAACTCAGCTCACTATGTCCCTCACTCATACGGTATGCTATAGACAAACTCAGCTCACTATGTCCCTCACTCATACGGTATGCCATAGACAAACTCAGCTCACTATGTCCCTCACTCATACAGTATGCTATAGACAAACTCAGCTCACTATGTCCCTCACTCATACGGTATGCCATAGACAAACTCAGCTCACTATGTCCCTCACTCATACGGTATGCTATAGACAAACTCAGCTCACTATGTCCCTCACTCATATGGTATGCCATAGACAAACTCAGCTCACTATGTCCCTCACTCATACGGTATGCCATAGACAAACTCAGCTCACTATGTCCCTCACTCATACGGTATGCTATAGACAAACTCAGCTCACTATGTCCCTCACTCATACGGTATGCTATAGACAAACTCAGCTCACTCTAATATTCTCTCTAAAGTCAGAGAGACATTTACTGCCATCTTATTCTGGAACTAGAGTTGCCTAATTTTCCATAGCTCCGCGGCTCTCTCCAC
>NC_068441.1:50134952-50164952 GCF_023373465.1 Oncorhynchus keta
CGGGTGGCCATTTGATTAATTGTTCAACAGTCTTATGGCTTGGGGTTAGACGCTGATAAGGTGTCTTTTGGTCCTAGACTTGGCGCTCAGGTACCGCTTGCCGTGCGGTAGCAGAGGGAACAGTCTATGACTTGGGTAACTGGAGTCTTTGACATTTTTGGGGGCTTTCATCTGACACCGCCTGGTATATAGGTCCTGGATGTCAGGAAGCTTGGCCCCAGTGATGTTCTGGGCCGTACACACTACCCTCTGTAGTGCCTTACGATCAGATGCCGAGCAGTTGCCATACCAGGCGGTGGGTGATACAACCAGTCAGGATGAACTCGATGGTGCAGCTGTAGAACTTTTTGAGCATCTGGGGACCCATGCCAATTCTTTTCAG
The DNA here is from genome assembly GCF_023373465.1 of Oncorhynchus keta. NCBI lineage: Eukaryota > Metazoa > Chordata > Actinopteri > Salmoniformes > Salmonidae > Oncorhynchus > Oncorhynchus keta. The sequence continues at coordinate 50,135,335 of NC_068441.1, forward strand.
TCTCCTGAGGGGGAAAGGTGTTGTCGTCCCCTCTTCACAACTGTCTTGGTGTGTTTGGACCATGATAGTTTGTTGGTGATGTGGACATCAAGGATCTTGACACTCTAGATCGCGCTCCACTTCAGTCCCGTCGATGTTAATGGGGGCCTGTTCGGCCCTCCTTTTCCTATAGTCAGCGATCAGCTCCTTTGTCTTGCTCACACTTAGTGAGAGGTTGTTGTGCTGGCACCACACTGCCAGGTGTCTGACTTCCTCCCTATAGGATGTCTCATCGTAGTCAATGATCAGGCCTACCACCACCACCAGCAAACTTAATGATGGTGTTGGAGTCGTGCTTGTCCACGCAGTCGTGGGTGAACAAGGGGTACAGGAGGGGACTAAGCAATAAATAAAGGTCAAATAAAATAAATAAAAGTGTCTGATTTGAAAAAGAAATGGTCTATCCTTAAACTGTAAGGGCTTAAAGGAATACCGCCATGTAACTCGCAGGGAAATCACTTAGGTCTAGACTTTGTGTAGAGATAAGATCATTTCCACATCAAAGTAAGGTTTTATAAATAGCTACATATACGTGGTTCTATACTTAAGTCATACTTAAGGTCAAAATTGATCGCAAGTCCGTTTTATAAACGAGGCCCCATGATCCAGTTGCAGAGGGAGGTATTTAGTCCCAGAGTCCTTAGCTTAGTGATGCGCTTTGTGGGCACTATTGTGTTGAACGCTGAGCTGTAGTCAATGAACAGCATTCTCACATAGGTGTTCCTTTTGAGCTGATCGCGGACTACAGGAAACAGAGGGCCGAGCACACCCCCATCCACATCGATCGGGGCTGTAGTGGTGCGGGTCGAGAGTTTCAAGTTCCACGGTGTCCCCATCGCTATGGAATTAACATGGTCCACCCAGACCAACACCGTAATGAAGAAGGCACGACAACACCTCTTCCTTCTCAGAAACTGAAAAAATTTGACATGGGCCTTCAGATCCTCAATCATTTCTACAGCTGCACCATTGAGAGCATCTTGACTGGGTGCATCACTGCTTGTTATGGCAACTACTTGGCGTCCGACTGCAAGGCGCTACAGATGATAATGCGTACGACCCAGTACATCACTGGGGCCAAGCTTCCTGGCATCCAGGACCTATATACCAGGCGGTGTCAGAGACCGGTCCAAAAAATTGTCAAAGACTCCAGCCACCCAAGTTATAGACTGTTCTCTCTGCTACCGCACGGCAAGCAGCACCAATGCACCACCTCTGGAACCAACATGACCCTGAACAGCTTCTATCCCCAAGCCATTAGACGGCTAAATAGTTCAACAGTTCACCAAATGGCGACTGTCTGCATTTACCCTCATTGCACTAACTATTTTGACTCATCACATGCTGCTACTGTTTATTATACTGTATATCCTGTTGCCTAGTCACTTTACCTATATATACATACAGTATCTACCTCAATTACCTTGTTCACCTGTACATCGACTCGGTACTGGTACCCTGTGTATATAGCCATGTTATCGTTACTAATTGTGTATTTATTAGTCTAAGACGTTGTTGTAAAGTGAATTTATTCATAGCTTTCTTTCAGCCTGCTGTCATCTCTGTGCTTTCATCTCTGTGTTGTAAAATTAGTTTATTCATAGCCTGCTGTCATCTCTGTGTTGTAAATTCGTTTCAAATGACATCCTATTCCCTATCTACACTCTTAGAAAAAAAGGTTTCCAAAAAGGTTCTTCGGCTGTCCTCGTAGGAGAACAATTTTAGTTTCCAAGTAGAACTATTTTGAGTTCCATGTATAACCCTCTTTGTAAATGGCTCTACATGGAACCGAAGGTGTTCCTTCTCAAAGGGTTCTCCTATGGCGACACCCTGAAGAACCCTGATTAGGTTCTAGATAGCACCTTTATTTCTGTGTAGTGCACTACTTTTGACCAGAGTCATATGGGCCCTGGTTAATAATAGTGCACTACTTTTGACCAGAGTCATATGGGCCCTGGTTAATAATAGTGCACTATAAAGGGAATAGGGTCTTTGATTTGATTTTCATTTATTACGATCCCCTTTAGCCAACGCCAATAGAGACAGCTCGTCTTACTGGGGTCAGACACATAATGAAAAAGACATTACAGAAAAAATACTTTACCATTTACATACATTTAAAAAACATTAAGCAGTGTGTATCTATCTATCTGTTCCACATACACGTCAGTACATATACACAATCAGTAGGTCACATGTCAGTACACACAACCAGTAGGTCACATGTCAGTACATACAACCAGTAGGTCACATGTCAGTATACACAACCAGTAGGTCCCATGTCAGTACACACAACCAGTAGGTCACATGTCAGTACATAACCACAACCAGTAGGTCACATGTCAGTACACACAACCAGTAGGTCACATGTCAATACATACATACAACCAGTAGGTCACATGTCAATACATACACACAACCAGTAGGTCACATGTCAGTACACACAACCAGTAGGTCTCATGTCAGTACATACGCAGAACCAGTAGGTCACATGTCAATACATACACACAACCAGTAGGTCACATGTCAGTACATACACACAACCAGTAGGTCACATGTCAGTACATACGCAGAACCAGTAGGTCACATGTCAATACATACACACAACCAGTAGGTCACATGTCAGTACACACAACCAGTAGGTCTCATGTCAGTACATACACACAATCAGTAGGTCACATGTCAGTACATACACACAACTAGTAGGTCACATGTCAATACATACATACAACCAGTAGGTCACATGTCAATACATACACACAACCAGTAGGTCACATGTCAGTACATACGCAGAACCAGTAGGTCACATGTCAATACATACACACAACCAGTAGGTCACATGTCAGTACACACAACCAGTAGGTCTCATGTCAGTACATACGCAGAACCAGTAGGTCTCATGTCAGTACATACACACAACCAGTAGGTCACATGTCAGTACATACACACAACCAGTAGGTCACATGTCAGTACATACATAGGTCACATGTCAATACATACACAGTAGGTCACATGTCAGTACATACATACAACAGTAGGTCACATGTCAGTACATACACACAACCAGTAGGTCACATGTCAGTACACACACAACCAGTTGGTCACATGTCAGTACATACACACAACCAGTAGGTCACATGTCAATACATACATACAACCAGTAGGTCACATGTCAATACATACACACAACCAGTAGGTCACATGTCAGTACATACGCAGAACCAGTAGGTCACATGTCAATACATACACACAACCAGTAGGTCACATGTCAGTACATACGCAGAACCAGTAGGTCACATGTCAATACATACACACAACCAGTAGGTCACATGTCAGTACACACAACCAGTAGGTCTCATGTCAGTACATACACACAATCAGTAGGTCACATGTCAGTACATACACACAACCAGTAGGTCACATGTCAGTACATACACACAACCAGTAGGTCACATGTCAGTACATACGCAGAACCAGTAGGTCACATGTCAATACATACACACAACCAGTAGGTCACATGTCAGTACATACACACAACCAGTAGGTCACATGTCAGTACATACACACAACCAGTAGGTCACATGTCAGTACACACACAACCAGTTGGTCACATGTCAGTACATACACACAACCAGTAGGTCACATGTCAATACATACATACAACCAGTAGGTCACATGTCAATACATACACACAACCAGTAGGTCACATGTCAGTACATACGCAGAACCAGTAGGTCACATGTCAATACATACACACAACCAGTAGGTCACATGTCAGTACACACAACCAGTAGGTCTCATGTCAGTACATACGCAGAACCAGTAGGTCTTATGTCAGTACATACACACAACCAGTAGGTCACATGTCAGTACATACACACAACCAGTAGGTCACATGTCAGTACATACACACAACCAGTAGGTCACATGTCAGTACATACACACAACCAGTAGGTCACATGTCAGTACACACACACAACCAGTTGGTCACATGTCAGTACATACACACAACCAGTAGGTCACATGTCAGTAGTCCATGCTTCCAAGATGGCGTAGCAGTCGGACGTCTTGTCGTGTCGTGTCCCTTGCATATATCGTTTTTTTATTTGTTTATTTTTTTATATATATTTTTTTACATATTTTTCTTCGCATATCTTTTAAAACATTTTGCTAAACCTCAACTTCGAAATATTCTCCTGCAACCCGCCTCACCCCATGTTGCGCGGATATTCTTTTTTTTCTAAAGTACTTATATTTACTTCGGATCCGGAACCCCTCAACTGAACCTAGCCAGCTAACTACCAGCAAAGCATTGCTAGCGGTCATCAGCTAACTGGTCATCAGCTAACCTTTAGCTCGGAAAGCTCTCGCCAGTTCGAACAACGCGACTCTAACCAGAGCATAACGGACCTATTATTATTATTATTATTATTTTTTTATTTTTATCCCCGGATTCCCATCGCAAACGGAACATTTTCAGCTGGATCTTCACAACTAGCTAACTAGCTAACCGCAACCCCGGATGATTACTCCTGGCTAGCGTTTCCATCCACTTAGCTTGAAGCTAGCCCGGCCAGAGCCCTTGTGCTACCACCGTAGCATACTCCTGGGCTACAATATCCGGACCCACGACCGGTCTATCGATGTCACCGCATGAAGAGGCATAAACAGACTCACCCCATCGCGACGTCCCCCAAAGATTAACTTTCTAGCCCTTGCTATCTGCTTGCGTGCTAATTCGGCCTGCTAACTGCTAGCTTGTTTAGCCCCGGTCCGCTAACTGCTACCTTGTTTAGCCCCGGGCCTACTAACTGTCAGCTTGTGAGCACAGGTCTGCTAACTGTCTGAATCGCCGCGTCCCCAGCCAGCCCAACCACTCACTGGACCCATATTTACTTTCAATCTCTTTTCGATTTTTAATTTGATTATACCTTCCGGTAACCTGCCTCACCCAATGTGATACGGAATCGCTATTATTTTTAATTTTTAGAAAACATTCAAGATCCTCCAGAAGTTAACCAGCTAACTAGCTACAAGCTATTTAGTCATTGTTAGCCACTGCTAGCGGCTTTACCTTCTGCACAGCCAGCCAGTTTTTTTTACCTGGATAATACTCGCCAGTCCCATCCACCGCTGCCCCCTGGACACTGATCACTTGGCTGATGCATGCTGGACTGTCCATTAATCACGGTACTCCATTCTGCTTGTTTATGTTTTATCTGTCAGCCCCAGCCGCACTCAGGCTCTGTGTGTAGTTAATCCGACCCCCCTGCCTAGTCAACGCCATTTTACCTGCTGTTGTTGTGCTAGCTGATTAGCTGTTGTTGTCTCACCTACTGTTTAGCTAGCTCTCCCAATTCAACACCTGTGATTACTGTATGCCTCGCTGTATGTCTCTCACAAATGTCAATATGCCTTGTATAGTGTTGTTCAGGTTAGTTATCATTGTTTTAGTTTACAATGGAGCCCTTAGTTCCACTCTTCATACCCCTGATACCTCCTTTGTCCCACCTCCCACACATGTGACCTCACGCATTACAACCAGCATGTCCAGAGGTACAACCTCTCTTATCATCACCCAGTGCCTGGGCTTACCTCCGTTGTACCCCACCATACCCCTGTCTGCGCATTATGCCCTGAATATATTCTACCATGCCCAGAAATCTGCTCCTTTTACTCTCTGTCCCCAACGCTCTAGGCGACCAGTTTTGATAGCCTTTAGCCGCACCCTCATACTACTCCTCCTCTGTTCCGCGGGTGATGTGGAGGTAAACCAAGGCCCTGCATGTCCCCAGGCACCCTCATTTGTTGACTTCTGTGATCGAAAAAGCCTTGGTTTCATGCATGTCAACATCAGAAGTCTCCTCCCTAAGTTTGTTTTACTCACTGCTTTAGCACACTCTGCTAACCCTGATGTCCTTGCCGTGTCTGAATCCTGGCTCAGGAAGGCCACCAAAAATTTGGAGATTTCCATACCCAACTGTAACATTTTCCGTCAAGATAGAACCGCCAAAGGGGGAGGAGTTGCAGTCTACTGCAGAGATAGCCTGCAAAGTAATGTCATACCTTCCAGGTCCATAGCCAAACAGTTCGAAAAATTACTCTCTCCAGAAATAAGTCTCTCACTGTTGCCGCCTGCTATACCGACCCCCTCAGTTCCCAGTTGTGCCCTGGACACCATTTGTGAATTGATCGCCCCCATCTAGCTTCAGAGTTTGTTCTGTTAGGTGACCTAAACTGGGATATTCTTAACACCCCGGCAGTCCTACAATCTAAGCTAGATGCCCTCAATCTCACACAAATCATCATGTAACCCACCAGGTACAACCCTAAATCTGTAAACAAGGGTACCCTCATAGATGTCATCCTGACCAACTGGCCCTCCAAATACACCTCCGCTATCTTCAACCAGGATCTCAGCGATCACTGCCTCATTGCCTGTATCCGCTACGGAGCCGCAGTCAAACGACCACCCCTCATCACTGTCAAACGCTCCCTAAAACACTTATGTGAGCAGGCCTTTCTAATCGACCTGGCCCGGGTATCCTGGAAGGACATTGACCTCATCCCGTCAGTTGAGGATGCCCGGTCATTCTTTAAAAGTAACTTCCTCACCATTTTAGATAAGCATGCTCCGTTCAAAAAATGCAGAACTAAGAACAGATATAGCCCTTGGTTCACTCCAGACCTGACTGCCCTCGACCAGCACAAAAACATCCTGTGGCGGACTGCAATAGCATCGAATAGTCCCCGCGATATGCAACTGTTCAGGGAAGTCAGGAACCAATACACGCAGTCAGTCAGGAAAGCTATGGCCAGCTTCTTCAGGCAGAAGTTTGCATCCTGTAGCTCCAACTCCAAAAAGTTCTGGGACACTGTGAAGTCCATGGAGAACAAGAGCACCTCCTCCCAGCTGCCCACTGCACTGAGGCTAGGTAACACGGTCACCACCGATAAACCCATGATTATCGAAAACTTCAACAAGCATTTCTCAACGGCTGGCCATGCCTTCCGCCTGGCTACTCCAACCTCGGCCAACAGCTCCACCCACCCCGCAGCTACCCGCCCAAGCCTCTCCAGGTTCTCCTTTACCCAAATCCAGATAGCAGATGTTCTGAAAGAGCTGCAAAACCTGGACCGGTACAAATCAGCTGGGCTTGACAATCTGGACCCTCTATTTCTGAAACTATCCGCCGCCATTGTCACAACCCCTATTACCAGCCTGTTCAAACTCTCTTTCATATCGTCTGAGATCCCCAAGGATTGGAAAGCTGCCGCAGTCATCACCCTCTTCAAAGGGGGAGACACCCTGGACCCAAACTGTTACAGACCTATATCCATCCTGCCCTGCCTATCTAAGGTCTTCGAAAGCCAAGTCAACAAACAGGTCACTGACCATCTCGAATCCCACCATACCTTCTCCGCTGTGCAATCTGGTTTCCGAGCCGGTCACGGGTGCACCTCAGCCACGCTCAAGGTACTAAACGATATCATAACCGCCATCGATAAAAGACAGTACTGTGCAGCCGTCTTCATAGACCCTGCCAAGGCTTTCGACTCTGTCAATCACCATATTCTTATCGACAGACTCAGTAGCCTCGGTTTTTCGGATGACTACCTTGCCTGGTTCACCAATTAATTTGCAGACAGAGTTCAGTGTGTCAAATCGGAGGGCATGCTGTCTGGTCCTCTGGCAGTCTCTATGGGGGTGCCACAGGGTTCAATTCTCGGGCCGACTCTTTTCTCTGTATATATCAATGATGTTGCTCTTGCTGCGGGCGATTCCCTGATCCACCTCTACGCAGACGACACCATTCTATATACTTCCGGCCCGTCCTTGGACACTGTGCTATCTAACCTCCAAACGAGCTTCAATTCCATACAACACTCCTTCCGTGGCCTCCAACTGCTCTTAAACGCTAGTAAAACCAAATGTATGCTTTTCAACCGTTCGCTGCCTGCACCCGCACGCCTGACCAGCATCACCACCCTGGATGGTTCCGACCTTGAATATGTGGACATCTATAAGTACCTAGGTGTCTGGTTAGACTGTAAACTCTCCTTCCAGACTCATATCAAACATCTCCAATCGAAAATCAAATCAAGAGTCGGCTTTCTATTCCGCAACAAAGCCTCCTTCACTCACGCCGCCAAACTTACCCTAGTAAAACTGACTATCCTACCGATCCTCGACTTCGGCGATGTCATCTTCAAAATTGCTTCCAACACTCTACTCAGCAAACTGGATGCAGTTTATCACAGTGCCATCCGTTTTGTCACGAAAGCACCTTATACCACCCACCACTGCGACCTGTATGCTCTCGTCGGCTGGCCCTCACTACATATTCGACGCCAGACCCACTGGCTCCAGGTCATCTACAAGTCCATGCTAGGTAAAGCTCCGCCTTATCTCAGTTCACTGGTCACGATGGCAACACCTACCCGTAACACGCACTCCAGCAGGTGTATCTCACTGATCATCCCTAAAGCCAACACCTCATTTGGCCGCCTTTCGTTCCAGTTCTCTGCTGCCTGTGACTGGAACGAATTGCAAAAATGGCTGAAGTTGGAGACTTTTATCTCCCTCACCAACTTCAAACATCTGCTATCTGAGCAGCTAACCGATCGCTGCCGCTGTACATAGTCTATCGGTAAATAGCCCACCCATTTTTACCTACCTCATCCCCATACTGTTTTTATTTTATTTTCTGCTCTTTTGCACACCAATATCTCTACCTGTACATGACCATCTGATCATTTATCACTTCAGTGTTAATCTGCAAAATTGTAATTATTCGCCTACCTCCTCGTGCCTTTTGCACACAATGTATATAGACTCTCCTTTTTTCTACTGTATTATTGACTTGTTAATTGTTTACTCCATGTGTAACTTTTTTTTTTAAGTACATACACACAACCAGTAGGTCACACGTCAGTACACACATCCAGTAGGTCTCATGTCAATACATACATACAACCAGTAGGTCACACGTCAGTACACACATCCAGTAGGTCTCATGTCAATACATACACACAACCAGTAGGTCACATTGGGAAGAGGCGTTTCTTTATTTGTTTTTTAAAACCAGGTTAAATGTTCACTTACTGTATATGAGATGGAAGGGAGTTCCATGCAATCATGGCTCTGCATAATACTGTATGATTCCTTGAATTTGTTCTGGACCTGGGGGGACTGTGAAAAGACCCCCTGTTGGCATGTCTGGTGGGGTAAGTGTGTGTATCAGTGCTGTGTGTAAGTTGACTATGCAAACAATTTGGGAATTTCCAACACAATTAATGTTTCTTATAAAAACAAGAAGAGACTCAGTCAGTCGTTCCTGAACTCTTAGCCAAGAGAGACGGGGTTTGCAAAGTATTAACAGTAAGCCTATGATTACAGTGAAGAGCAGGACGTGCCGCTCTGTTCTGGGGCCAGGGTGTCATTTGGGATACACACCATGCCTTTCTAGTGGTGGCAGGTGATGGCTAGGAACCAGTAGGATAAACACCCTTTATGGAGGCCTACACTGGGGCGGCAGGGTAGCCTAGTGGTTAGAGCGTTGGACTAGTAACCGGAAGGTTGCAAGTTCAAACCCCCAAGCTGACAAGGTAAACAGGCAGTTAACCCACTGTTGGGTACATATAAAACCAACAGTATATAATACTTGGATAATTAAATGAAGTAATATCTGCTAACCAACTGGTTGAACATGTCTTCTGCATTTTTTTGTAATAAAGAAAATAACGTATATTTAATCAGTTACAATGTTACAAAGCGTTGGCCGAAATCCACTTAGCAGATCTGCATGTTTTGGCGATGTTGGAGGTGCAACTGTGGTATGAGCTGATGTATCGGTGAGTGTTGGAGGTGTAACTGTGGTATGAGCTGATGTATCGGTGAGTGTTGGAGGTGTAGCTGTGGTATGAGCTGATGTATTGGTGAGTGTTGGAGGTGTAGCTGTGGTATGAGCTGATGTATCGGTGAGTGTTGGAGGTGTAACTGTGGTATGAGCTGATGTATCGGTGAGTGTTGGAGGTGCAACTGTGGTATGAGCTGATGTATTGGTGAGTGTTGGAGGTGTAACTGTGGTATGAGCTGATGTATTGGTGAGTGTTGGAGGTGTAGCTGTGGTATGAGCTGATGTATCGGTGAGTGTTGGAGGTGTAGCTGTGGTATGAGCTGATGTATTGGTGAGTGTTGGAGGTGTAGCTGTGGTATGAGCTGATGTATTGGTGAGTGTTGGAGGTGTAGCTGTGGTATGAGCTGATGTATTGGTGAGTGTTGGAGGTGTAGCTGTGGTATGAGCTGATGTATCGGTGAGTGTTGGAGGTATAACTGTGGTATGAGCTGATGTATTGGTGAGTGAGTGTTGGTATGAGCTGTAGCTGTGGTATGAGCTGATGTATCGGTGAGTGTTGGAGGTATAACTGTGGTATGAGCTGATGTATCGGTGAGTGTTGGAGGTGTAGCTGTGGTATGAGCTGATGTATCGGTGAGTGTTGGAGGTGTAGCTGTGGTATGAGCTGATGTATCGGTGAGTGTTGGAGGTGTAGCTGTGGTATGAGCTGACTGTGGTGTTGGAGGTGTAGCTGTGGTATGAGCTGATGTATCGGTGAGTGTTGGAGGTGTAGCTGTGGTATGAGCTGATGTATCGGTGAGTGTTGGAGGTGTAGCTGTGGTATGAGCTGATGTATCGGTGAGTGTTGGAGGTGTAGCTGTGGTATGAGCTGATGTATAGTGTTGGAGGTGTAGCTGTGGTATGAGCTGATGTATCGGTGAGTGTTGGAGGTGTAGCTGTGGTATGAGCTGATGTATCGGTGAGTGTTGGAGGTGTAGCTGTGGTATGAGCTGATGTATCGGTGAATGTTGGAGGTGTAGCTGTGGTATGAGCTGATGTATTGGTGAGTGTTGGAGGTGTAGCTGTGGTATGAGCTGATGTATCGGTGAGTGTTGGAGGTGTAACTGTGGTATGAGCTGATGTATTGGTGAGTGTTGGAGGTGTGTGGTAGAGCTGTGGTATGAGCTGTGGTATGTGATGTATCGGTGAGTGTTGGAGGTGTAGCTGTGGTATGAGCTGATGTATCGGTGAGTGTTGGAGGTGTAGCTGTGGTATGAGCTGATGTATCGGTGAGTGTTGGAGGTGTAGCTGTGGTATGAGCTGATGTATCGGTGAGTGTTGGAGGTGTAGCTGTGGTATGAGCTGATGTATCGGTGAGTGTTGGAGGTGTAGCTGTGGTATGAGCTGATGTATCGGTGAGTGTTGGAGGTGTAGCTGTGGTATGAGCTGATGTATCGGTGAGTGTTGGAGGTGTAACTGTGGTATGAGCTGATGTATCGGTGAGTGTTGGAGGTGTAGCTGTGGTATGAGCTGATGTATCGGTGAGTGTTGGAGGTGTAACTGTGGTATGAGCTGATGTATCGGTGAGTGTTGGATGTAGCTGTGGTATGAGCTGATGTATCGGTGAGTGTTGGAGGTGTAACTGTGGTATGAGCTGATGTATCGGTGAGTGTTGGAGGTGTAGCTGTGGTATGAGCTGATGTATCGGTGAGTGTTGGAGGTGTAACTGTGGTATGAGCTGATGTATCGGTGAGTGTTGGAGGTGTAGCTGTGGTATGAGCTGATGTATCGGTGAGTGTTGGAGGTGTAACTGTGGTATGAGCTGATGTATCGGTGAATGTTGGAGGTGTAGCTGTGGTATGAGCTGATGTATCGGTGAGTGTTGGAGGTGTAGCTGTGGTATGAGCTGATGTATCGGTGAGTGTTGGAGGTGTAGCTGTGGTATGAGCTGATGTATCGGTGAGTGTTGGAGGTGTAGCTGTGGTATGAGCTGATGTATCGGTGAGTGTTGGAGGTGTAGCTGTGGTATGAGCTGATGTATCGGTGAGTGTTGGAGGTGTAACTGTGGTATGAGCTGATGTATCGGTGAGTGTTGGAGGTGTAACTGTGGTATGAGCTGATGTATCGGTGAGTGTTGGAGGTGTAACTGTGGTATGAGCTGATGTATCGGTGAGTGTTGGAGGTGTAGCTGTGGTATGAGCTGATGTATCGGTGAGTGTTGGAGGTGTAGCTGTGGTATGAGCTGATGTATCGGTGAATGTTGGAGGTGTAGCTGTGGTATGAGCTGATGTATCGGTGATTAGCTGCTCCCGTCTGCCACAAATCACTTCCTTTATTATCCCTACTGCGTTATAAATTAAAAACAAAAGTGTAGGCTCTATTGATGTTAGAAATAATGATTCTCAAATGTCAAACCATTGATGTGAGGCTAATGCCTGTTTTCATGTTATTTTGGATGGGGGATTTATGCCCCTCAGTCTAATCTGAGTGTTTGAACTTGTAACGCGTTGCGGCTGCATGGGATTTCACAGATTATCGCGGGGTGTGGTTTCATTGCATCCACTGGCAAGGTAACGGAACGAGACGCTTGTGGATGTGACAGCTCTAACACGAGCCGTAATGCAATTTCCACCTCCGCCACCAGCAAAACAACACTATGTGGGATATCAATCTGACTGAATCTAGTCATTTTTTCAATTGAAATACATTTTGAATTGAACAGACATCATAGACTTGTGCTCGTTCATGTGTTTAGGTAGTTAAGCTACAGTTTCTGGGCTTAATATAAAATGCTTAGAGAGGAAAAAGGAGACTGGTAAAACAAAGTAGATGCATATTGTTTTGTTTATTAGAATGTATAGAAAGAAACAACAGGAGGGAAAACTTCACGTGGATTCAAACGACAGAACTTTTCCTGTGAGGATCGTTTAGCAAACAAACAAAAAACACATTGCAAGAAGTGTGACAGTATCCAATCAATAGAATATGTTGATATGTTGCCACGACAACAGAAACGCTCATGTTTAAGTGCAATATTGTATTGTTTCGTGTCCTTTTGATTGGGTTATAGTCATGTGCATATTGTGTATTAAAGGGAAAGGGAAAAGGGGGGATACCTAGTCAGTCGTACAACTGAATGCCTTCAACTGAAGTGTGTCTTCCGCATTAGAAGAAAGAGTTGGAATGAGAGCATTGCTTTTATATAGTCATCCTTATGGTTAAAAAAAACCCCGAGCCAAAACAAATGCCGCATTGCTGATCCCAGGGTCGCAAAATTCGTGTAACTTTCTCCAAAATTCCCAGGTTTTCCAGAAATCCTGGTTGGAGGATTGTAGATGTCCTGATGATTGATTCTGGGAATCTTCAAAACGGGATTTCTAGAAAACCAACGGGTGGAGTTACCAGATTGTTTGCGTCCCGATCCCCCTGTAATCCTCTCCAAAACGTTCCTATCAGTCACTATTGTCTCAGTGATTACTACGAGCTATGCAAAACAACAAATATATTTTGCTGAACCATCAAGAGATGTTTTGCATAGACATCAATTAAAATGGAACTCATGCAAATGGCCTACAGTGGGCTACAGTGGGCTACAGTGGGCTACAGTGGCCTACAGTGGGCTACAGTGGGCTACAGTGGCCTACAGTGGGCTACAGTGGGCTACAGTGGGCTACAGTGGGCTACAGTGGGCTACAGTGGGCTACAGTGGGCTACAGTGCGAGACGTTAGGAGAGAACAGAAAACACACACGGTGGACGGAGGTTTTGACAACAACGTTCAGTGGGGTGTCTGCATCCCGAAAAAGGCACCCTTGCCAACACAGTGCACTATATGTCAAGCGAGTGTAGTGAAAAGTAGTGCACAGTACAGGGAAGAAGGCAGCTTTTGAGACCGACTATGAATGAGCGATTTACTAGTAAGTGAACACAGTAAATACCCTACAACTTACATCGTTTCGGTGTTTTTATAAAAATAAGTGAGTTCATATTTTACGGCATATTTATAAAAACTCAACACAAAACATCTCTAATGCAATAACACCCCAGTAAGATAGAGTTATAATGTATTACAGTGGTAGTAGTAGTAGTAGTAGTATATATGTTGTCCTGTCTGTCCCTATTGGTCTGTAGGCTCCAGCAGATGCACTCCTTCACTTCAGTATTGCTTGTCTTTCACACTGCTTGTGGTTATTTAGGTCTTTAGAGTCTGTCAACACAAAGACCCAGCCCAATGTGTGTTTTAACCTGTGTGTGTGTGTGTTTCAGTGTGTGTGTGCGTGTGTGTGTGTGTGTGTGTGCGTGTGTGTGTGTGTGTTTCAGTGTGTGTGTGTGTGTGTGTGTGTGTGTGTGTGTGTGTGTGTGTGTGTGTGTGTGTGTGTGTGTGTGTGTGTGTGTGTTTCAGTGTGTGTTTCAGTGTGTGTGTGTGTGTGTGTGTGTGTGCGCGTGCGCTTGTGTGTGTGTGTGTGGCCGAACTAAACATGCAGAATTAGTCAAGAATAGCTAGTATTAGAATAGCTAGTATTATTTTGACAGCCGGGGTGAGAAAAACATCCTCATCCCTCATCCCTCATCCCTCATCCCTCATCACTCATCCCTCATCCCAAGAGGGCTTTAGGTGTTTAAATCCATGTACCCTGCTTTTAGCGTGTTCAATTATTCATTATATTGACATATAAGATGTGGAAAAACACTTTCTCTCTATTCAACAGAAACCTAACGTTGCTAAAAAAAACCTTTGCTTTAGTAGGAGACAGACAGGAAGAAAGGCCTTCTTTAGTCAAAAGAGACAGGAAGGAAGAGAAGTATTAGTAGTTTTGGTAGTAGTACCTGGAGCCATTTTCCTCCTAAAAAAACTAACATTTTATTGTAAAAGTAATACTCGTCATAATAAATAAAATAAATTAAACAACACATTTCTAACAAAATGTGGCAAAAAAACATGACAAAAATAACACTAAAAGAGAGGTCTGAAGTAATTTTCAATTTTTTTTTTTTTTTTTTTTTTTACATCGTTCTTCAAATACAAAAGAAAAAACTTGGAGTTGTATAAAGGAAGGAACACACATCATAGTATAAAAGCTGATACAGGAACATACAGTCGAGCATCAGTCACCAGTGTTTAAATGTATAAACTCGTTGTGGGAATATTTCAGTAGAAGTCAATAATAAATAAAAGCAGTAGAGTAGAATGGTAGGACGGTGAGAGGAGGATAAAAGTGAAGGAAATAATAGTCTATGGCTGCATCTCAAACAGAACCCTTTTCCATATACAATACACTACTTTTGATCAGAACCCTGGTGGGGCCTAGAACCCTGGAGCACCATTAGCTCTGGTCAACAGAACTGCACTATAAAGGTGAGATGGGTTCCATCTGAGATGGGTTCCATTTGAGATGGGTTCCATCTGAGATGGGTTCCATTTGAGATGGGTTCCATCTGAGATGGCTTCCATTTGAGATGGGTTCCATTTGAGATGGGTTCCATCTGAGATGGGTTCCATTTGAGATGGGTTCCATTTGAGATGGGTTCCATCTGAGATGGGTTCCATTTGAGATGGGTTCCATTTGAGATGGGTTCCATCTGAGATGGGTTCCATTTGAGATGGGTTCCATCTGAGATGGGTTCCATTTGAGATGGGTTCCATTTGAGATGGGTTCCATCTGAGATGGGTTCCATCTGAGATACAGACTATGGCTTGATAGGCTTCCTCGGCCTGACAACATAAATATAGCTTTCTATACGAACTAATCCAAAGTTCCTCTTAGTGTATTGAAGGTAAGGGCTAAAGTCTCTAGAATGTACTACACAACTAGAAGAGAGAAGAGAATGGAGGAATATAACAACAACAAAAACAGACCTTCCTTCCATTCTTCCCCCATTTCTTTCTTGTCTCAGGGACGGAAGTGAGAGCTGGAGAGAAGGATGGAGTGATGGCGGGATGGAGACGGACGTCATCAGTATGGCGCAAACTTCTGTCTCTCCGGTTTCTTCCCGATCCCGTTGGCCGAGGAGATCTTCGCTGTGTAGGAGATCTGGGCCTGGGCATGGGCCCCAGCGGCGGCGGCTGCATTGGCGGCAGGGTTGGATAAAGCCAGGAAGGGTACAGATTGGATGGATTTCATGGATTGCATTCCAAGGAGGCTGGAGAGGGGGAGGGCCCCATAGGGGTGGGTGCCCATCATGGGGACTGCAGCGTGGGGGTGGGGGTGGGACATGCCAGGGCAGCCCATGGCAGCCAGGGTGGCAGCAGCCACAGCTGAAGATTGGGCTGGGGAGGGCGGTTGGCTGTAGGCCATGGTGAGGTCAGCAGGGGTCGACATGGAGGAAGACTGGGCGGTGGATTTGGCGGTCTCTAAACTGCACAAGGTGATAGGAGGAGGAGGAGGATAGGAGGTGGAGGAAGAAGGGGGGGGGTTTGAGGTGTAGGGAGGGAAGGAGGGTGGAGGGAAGGACAAGGGAAGGAGGGTGGAGGGAAGGAGGGAAGGGGGAAGGAGGGAGTAACGGATGGAAAAGGATTAGAAGGTTAAAGAAATAAAAGACATGTTAAAAAAAGAGAAATTGAGTGAAATTAAAGAAATCAAATCAAAAGGAGATTAAAAATCTAAATGATAAAAGAGGTGTGTATTTCTGGAGGTTGTAACAGATTATTTTAGGGGGGGGGGGGATCTTTCTGGCTCTCATGGAAGGAGTGGGTGCTATAAGTCAGGGTGATGGCTTGGGTAAGGGCTTGGGTGAGGGAAACACAAATAAGTTCAAAGTTCATTAGGATTTTCCTTATTCTGTAAAGGATCAAAGATACATATTGTATTTGTCAATATATAAATATATAAATACATATATATTTCATATTGTATTTGTATTGTCTGTAATAATACTACAATGTGTATGCAGTGTGTAATACAGTGTAATATACCGTGTATAATGTCTAGTGCAGCATGACTACAGTGGTTTTTTAGGGTAGAATTCATGATTGGAATGTCCATCTGGCTACACAGTCAAATCTTTGTTCTTTGTAGAAATGGGGTATGTTCAAAATTCAGTCACTTTCAACTGTCTGATACAACACTTGGCAGCAGAGAGGGTGAGCGAACGATGTAGTCTGACATCTCTTCTGATTGGAGGGGAGAGGTCCTTCCCGAGAGCAGTCACACAACATAAATAATCGTCACAAGATAAAATACTTGATTTTAATCAGCAGTTTTAGTACATACTTCAAAATGTGTTGCTAGTTTTCTTATAGGACGAGCTGTTGAAAATGAATGTGTCAACGTTATGTTATAACAAGATTAAACAAATCTGTAACCTGTGGAGGTAGATAAAAGTTAAGACTGTCTTTGAAGCAGTGAAATGTCCCCCTGGGATCATGAGTAGGGCTTGACGAGGGTCATGTTCATTAGGCACTGAACCGAAGAAAACGGACTGAAACATGGAGGGACTACCTGGACTTGTCCAATAAGAAAGGTCTATATTCATTTTCCATTGCAAAACATATTGGAACATTTTCTTCTGTTTTGTGCCTTACTGAACACAGCCCAGGTAAACCCTGAGTGGGGCCAGAGTTAATATATAACAATACATATCATAATACAGTATATGCCATTCAGGGGACACATTAATCCAAAGTGATTTACAGTCTTGAGTACATACATTTGACGAAACCATGGTGTTAGAAGCTCTACCAACTGAGCTACAGAGGACCAGAACTTTGTCTTACCAGGAGGTGATGAGGTATTGGGCCAGGTTGATAGAGATGGGTGTCCCTGTGATGGTGACGGCTCTATCACTGGTGCTGTCCAGCTGGCTACCGATCTTTATCTGAGCCCCTGACACCTGGCGGATCTCATTGATCTTGGTGCCCTGACGCCCGATGATGGAGCCGATGAGCTTGGGGCAGAAGGACGGGTCCCGTTAGGACGAAAGGGGAGAGGTGTGTGTGTGTGTGTGAGTGTGTTAGTGTGTGTGTGTGTGTGTGTGTTTGTGTGTGTGAGTGTGTGTGTGTGTGTGAGAGTTGTGTGTGTGTGTGTTTGTGTGTGTGAGAGAGAGAGAGAGAGAGAGAGAGAGAGAGAGAGAGAGAGAGAGAGAGAGTGAGTGAGTGTGTGTGTGTGTGTGTGTGTGTGTGTGTGTGTGTGTGTGTGTGTGTGTGTGTGTGTGTGTGTGTGTGTGTGTGTGTGTGTGTGTGTGTGTGTGTGTGTGTGTGTGTGACCATAACAATCAGTGTGTGATAATACTAAATAATGTGGGCTGTGTGAATCGCAATCTTGGTGCCCTGACGCCCGATGATGGGGCTAACGAGTTAAAGGAGGAACGTGAAGGTGACCAATGTGAAATGTGACAATCAGATCACAATAACCATGGAGAAGGAATTTACTGTTGATAATACTAAATAATGTCCAGGGCTCACTTGAAAAACAGAGATGTGAATCGCAATGTGACTTCAATGTGACTTCAATGTGACTTCAATGTGACTTCAATGTTACTTCAATGTGACTTCAATGTGACTTCAATGTGACTTCAATGTGACTTCAATGTGACTTCAATGTGACTTCAATGTTACTTCAATGTGACTTCACAGGATAAAAGATACATCCAATATAAATATATAAAGGTTTGTGTATCATGGGGGGAAAAAACAACATTGTCTTGAGTTTTATAAACAAACATACACTCGCTCTAAGCTCATCGCTTGTGTCTCAGAGCCTAACTCATCTACTAGTAGAAAAGCCAATAACATCCCAAATCAGGGGTCAGAATTTCCACTAGATGTTGGAACTTTGCTGCTATAATAGCCTCCACTCTTCTAGGAAGGCTTTCTACTAGATGTTGGAACATTGCTGCTATAATAGCCTCCACTCTTCTAGGAAGGCTTTCCACTAGATGTTGGAACATTGCTGCGGGGACTTGCTTCCGTTCAGTCACAAGAGCATTAGTGAGGTCGGACACTGAGGTTGGGCGATTAGGCCTGGCTCGCAGTCGGCGTTCAAATTCATCCCAAAGGTATTCGATGGGTTTGAGGTCAAGGCTCTGTGCAGGCCAATCATGTTCTTCCACACCCATCTCAACAAACCATTTATGTATGGACCTCGCTTTGTGCTCGGGGACATTGTCATGCTGAAACAGGAAAGGGCCTCCCACAAACTGTTACTACAAAGTTGGAAACACAGAATCATCTAGAATGTCATTGTAGCTGTAGTGTTAAGATTTCCCTTCACTGGACCTAAGGGCCCCGAATCATGATAAACAGCCCCAGACCATTATTGCTCCTCCACCAAACTTTACAGTTGGCACTATGCATTGAGACAGGTAGCGTTTTCCTGGCATCCGCCAAACCCAGATTCATCTGTCAGACTGCCAGATGGTGAAGAGTGTTTCATCACTCCAGAGAACGCGTTTCCACTGCTCCAGAATCCAATGGCGGCGAGCTTTACACCACTCCAGCTAATGCTTGGCATTATGCATGGTGATCTTAGGCTTGTGTGCGGCCATGGAAACCCATTTCATGAAGCTCCCGATGAACAGTTATTGTGCTGACGTTGCTACCAGAGGCAGTTTGGAACTCGGTAGTGAGTGTTGCAGCCGAGGACAGACGGTGTTCTGTGAGCTTGTGTGGCCTACCACTGAGCCGTTATTGATCCTAGTTCCGTTTCCACTTCACAGTACTTACAGTTTACCGGGGCAGCTCTAGCAAGGCAGACTTTTGACGAACTGACTTGTTTTCAAGGTGACATCCTATGACGTTGCCGTGTTGAAAGTCACATCTCTTCAGTAACGCCCATTCTACTGCCAATGTTTGTCTATGGAGATTGCATGACTGTGTGATCAATGTTATACTACATGTCAGCAACGGGTTTGGCTGTGGTTTTTCATCACCACTAATCTGAAGGTGTGTCCACATACTTGTGTATATATAGTGTAGCTAAACGGACTATCAGACTGTTTTTGCACTACCTTTTTGTTTGGACTCATCACTTTGTTTCAAAGTATTGGGACAGTGACACATTTTGGTTTGTTTTGGCTCTGTTCTCCAGCACTTTGTTTTTGAAATGATACAATGACTATGAGGTTAAAGTGCAGACTGTCAGTTTTCTTTTGAGAGTATTTTCATCCATATTGGGTAAACCGTTTTAGTAATTACAGCACTTTCTGTACATAGCCCCCCCCATTTAAGGTACTACAAGTATTGGAACAAATTCACTTATACGTGGATTAAAGTAGTAATAAGTTAAGTATTTGGTCCAATAATTACATCAAGCTCGTGACAAACTTGTTGAATGGCTGTGCTGTTTGTTTTGGTTTTAGATTATTTTGTGCCCAATAGTAATGAATGGTAAATAATGTATTTTGTCATTTTGGAGTCACTTTTATTGTAAATTAGAATATAATATGTTTCTAAACACTGAATGTGGATGCTACCATGGTTACAGATAGTCCTGAATGAATCCTGAATAATGATGAATGGGAAAGTTACAAACTCACAAATATCATACCCTCAAGACATGCTAACATCAGCTGATGTACGAAGGGCTATATAAATAAAATTTGATTTGATTTTGATTTGATTTAGTCCCGTCCAGTGTCAGGCCTGAAGCACTTGATTGAGAGGCCCTAATGTAAGGAGACTGGTGATAGAGGGGCCCTAATGTAAGGAGACAGGTGATGGAGGGGCCCCAATGTAAGGAGACTGGTGATGGAGGGGCCCTAATGTAAGGAGACAGGTGATGGAGGGGCCCTAATGTCAGGAGACAGGTGATGGAGGGGCCCTAATGTCAGGAGACAGGTGATGGAGGGGCCCTAATGTAAGGAGACAGGTGATGGAGGGGTACTAATGTAAGGAGACAGGTGATGGAGGGTTCCTAATGTCAGGAGACAGGTGATGGAGGGGCCCTCATATCAGCTAGAAAGATGTGTCGGCATCGAGTAATTGTCTCTGGCCCCCTCCCAGTTAGGGAGTGATGAGCTCTACAGCAGAGTGACAAAGGTGATGGAGGGGCCCTCATATAAGGAGAAAGGTGATGGAGGGGCCCTCATGTAAGGAGAAAGGTGATGGAGGGGCCCTAATGTAAGGAGACAGGTGATGGAGGGGTACTAATGTAAGGAGACAGGTGATGGAGGGTTCCTAATGTCAGGAGACAGGTGATGGAGGGGCCCTCATGTAAGGAGAAAGGTGATGGAGGGGCCCTCATATAAGGAGAAAGGTGATGGAGGGGCCCTCATGTAAGGAGAAAGGTGATGGAGGGGCCCTCATGTCAGGAGACAGGTGATGGAGGGGCCCTAATGTAAGGAGACAGGTGATGGAGGGGCCCTCATGTAAGGAGAAAGGTGATGGAGGGGCTTCTCATGTCAGGAGACAGGTGATGGAGGGGCCCTAATGTAAGGAGACAGGTGATGGAGGGGCCCTCATGTAAGGAGAAAGGTGATGGAGGGGCTTCTCATGTCAGGAGACAGGTGATGGAGGGGCCCTAATGTAAGGAGACAGGTGATGGAGGGGCCCTAATGTAAGGATAAAGGTTATCCAGCCCTGTGTCTCCTAAGGAATAGGGTACCATTTGGGACATGTCCCCTGTCATGTCTGAGACCTGGACAGGTGATGAAGCGACACCAACATGGACGTGTTGACAGGTAGATATGCTGTCTGATGGACAGACCATGACCCCATTTAGTTCCCCCCTCACTCCTCTGCTCTCATGTCCTCTCTCTCTTACTCTCTCTCTCTTTCTCTCTCTCTCTCTCTCTCTCTCTCTCTCTCTCTCTCTCTCTCTCTCTCTCTCTCTCTCTCTCTCTCTCTCTCTCTCTCTCTCTCTCTCAATTCAATTCAATTCAAGGGCTTTATTGGCATGGGAAACATGTGTTAACATTGCCAAAGCAAGTGAGGTAGACAACATACAAAGTGAATATATAAAGTGAAAAACAACAAAAATTAACAGTAAACATTACACATACAACAGTTTCAAAACAGTAAAGACATTACAAATATATATATATATATATATATATATATATATATATATATATATATATACACAATGTACAAATAATTAAAGGACACAAGATAAAATAAATAAGCATAAATATGGGTTGTATTTACAATGGTGTTTGTTCTTCACTGGTTGCCCTTTTCTCGTGGCAACAGGTCACAAATCTTGCTGCTGTGATGGCACACTGTGGAATTTCACCCAGTAGGTATGGGAGTTTTTCAAAATTGGATATGTTTTCGAATTCTTTGTGGATCTGTGTGATCTGGGGGAAATATGTCTCTCTAATATGGTCATACATCTGGCAGGAGGTTAGGAAGTGCAGCTCAGTTTCCACCTCAGTTTGTGGGTAGTGAGCACATAGCCTGTCTACTCTTGAGAGCCATGTCTGCCTACGGCGGCCTTTCTCAATAGCAAGGCTATGCTCACTGAGTCTGTACATAGTCAAAGCTTTCCTTAATTTTGGGTCAGTCACAGTGGTCAGGTATTCTGCCGCTGTGTACTCTCTGTGTAGGGCCAAATAGCATTCTAGTTTGCTCTGTTTTTTTGTTAATTCTTTCCAATGTGTTAAGTAATTATCTTTTTGTTTTCTCATGATTTGGTTGGGTCTAATTGTGCTGTTGTCCTGGGGCTCTGTAGGGTGTGTTTGTGTTTGAACAGAGCCCCAGGACCAGCTTGCTTAGGGACTCTTCTCCAGGTTCATCTCTCTGTTTGTGATGGCTTTGTTATGGAAGGTTTGTGAATCGCTTCCTTTTAGGTGGTTGTAGAATTTAATGGCTCTTTTCTGGATTTTGATAATTAGTGGGTATCGGCCTAATTCTGCTCTGCATGCATTATTTGGTGTTTTACGTTGTACACGGAGGATATTTTTGCAGAATTCTGCGTGCAGAGTCTCAATTTGGTGTTTGTCCCATTTTGTGAAGTCTTGGTTGGTGAGCGGACCCCAGACCTCACAACCATAAAGGGCAATGGGCTCTATGACTGATTCAAGTATTTTTGCCAAATCCTAATTGGTATGTTGAAATTTATGTTTCTTTTGATGGCATAGAATGCCCTTCTTGCCTTGTCTCTCAGATCGTTCACACCTTTGTGGAAGTTACCTGTGGCGCTGATGTTTAGGCCAAGGTATGTATAGTTTTTGTGTGCTCTAGGGCAACAGTGTCTAGATGGAATTTGTATTTGTGGTCCTGGTGACTGGACCTTTTTTGGAACACCATTATTTTGGTCTTACTGAGATTTACTGTCAGGGCCCAGGTCTGACAGAATCTGTGCATAAGATCTAGGTGCTGCTGTAGGCCCTCCTTGGTTGGTGACAGAAGCACCAGATCATCAGCAAACAGCAGACATTTGACTTCGGATTCTAGCAGGGGAGGCCGGGTGCTGCAGACTTTTCTAGTGCCCGCGCCAGTTCGTTGATATAAATGTTGAAGAGGGTGGGGCTTAAGCTGCATCCCTGTCTAACCCCACGACCCTGTGTGAAGAATTGTGTGTGTTTTTGCCAATTTTAACCGCACACTTGTTGTTTGTGTACATGGATTTTATAATGTCATATGTTTTACCCCCAACACCACTTTCCATCAGTTTGTATAGCAGACCCTCATGCCAAATTGAGTCGAAGGCTTTTTGAAATCAACAAAGCATGAGAAGACTTTGCCTTTGTTTTGGTTTGTTTGGTTGTCAATTAAGGTGTGCAGGGTGAATACATGGTCTGTTGTACGGTAATTTGGTAAAAGCCAATTTGACATTTGCTCAGTACATTGTTTTCATTGAGGAAATGTACGAGTCTGCTGTTAATAATAATGCAGAGGATTTTCCCAAGGTTACTGTTGACACATATTCCACGGTAGTTATTGGGGTCAAATTTGTCTCCACTTTTGTGGATTGGGGTGATCAGTCCTTGGTTCCAAATATTGGGGAAGATGCCAGAGCTAAGTATGATGTTAAAGAGTTTTAGTATAGCCAATTGGAATTTGTTGTCTGTATATTTGATCATTTCATTGAGGATACCATCGACACCACAGGCCTTTTTGGGTTGGAGGGTTTTTATTTTGTCCTGTAACTCATTCAATGTAATTGGAGAATCCAGTGGGTTCTGGTAGTCTTTAATAGTTGATTCTAAGATCTGTATTTGATCATGTATATGTTTTTGCTCTTTGTTCTTTGTTATAGAACCAAAAGATTGGAGAAGTGGTTTACCCATACATCTCCATTTTGGATAGATAATTATTCGTGTTGTTGTTTGTTTAGTGTTTTCCAATTTTCCCAGAAGTGGTTAGAGTCTATGGATTCTTCAATTGCATTGAGCTGATTTCTGACATGCTGTTCCTTCTTTTCCGTAGTGTATTTCTGTAATGTTTTAGTGATTCACCATAGTGAAGGCGTAGACTCAGGTTTTCCGGGTCTCTATGTTTTTGGTTGGACAGGTTTCTCAATTTCTTTCTTAGATTTTTGCATTCCTCATCAAACCATTTGTCATTATTGTTAATTTTCTTCGGTTTTCTATTTGAGATTTTTAGATTTGATAGGGAAGCTGAGAGGTCAAATATACTGTTAAGATTTTCTACTGCCAAGTTTACACCTTCACTATTACAGTGGAACGTTTTACCCAGGAAATTGTCTAAAAGGGATTGAATTTGTTGTTGCCTAATTGTTTTTGGTAGGTTTCCAAACTGCATTCCTTCCACCTATAGCATTTCTTAATGTTACTCAGTTCCTTTGGCTTTGATGCCTCATGGTTGAGTATTGCTCTGTTTAAGTAGACTGTGATTTTGCTGTGGTCTGATAGGGGTGTTAGTGGACTGACTGTGAACGCTCTGAGAGATTCTGGGTTGAGGTCAGTGATAAAGTAGTCTACAGTACTACTGCCAAGAGATGAGCTATAGGTGTACCTACCATAGGAGTCCCCTCGAAGCCTACCGTTGACTATGTACATACCCAGCGTGCGACAGAGCTGCAGGAGTTGTGACCCGTTTTTGTTGGTTATGTTGTCATAGTTGTGCCTAGGGGCATATGTGGGAGGGATGCTGTCACCTCCAGGCAGATGTTTGTCCCCCTGTGTGCTGAGGGTGTCAGGTTCTTGTCCGGTTCTGGCATTTAGGTCGCCACAGACTAGTACATGTCCCTGGGCCTGGAAATGATTGATTTCGCCCTCCAGGATGGAGAAGCTGTCTTCATTAAAATATGGGGATTCTAGTGGGGGGATATAGGTAGCACACAGGAGGACATTTTCTCTGTTAGGATCATTTCCTTTTGAATTTCTAGCCAAATGTAGAATGTTCCTGTTTTGATTAATTTAATGGAGTGAGTTAGGTCTGCTCTATACCAAATTAGCATACCCCCTAAGTCCCTTCCCTGTTTCACACCTGGTAGTTTGGTGGATGGGACTACCAGCTCTCTGTAACCTAGAGGGCAACCAGTGGGTCCGTCTCCTCTATACCAGGTTTCTTGCAGGATGACAATGTCTGTATTACCGATTTCTTTGGTGAAGTCCGGGTTTCTGCTCTTTAGGCCAAAGGCAGATGACCGCGGGCCTTGGATATTCCAGGATGATATAGTGAAGGCTTTTTGTTCCATAGAATGTCCAATGTCTCTCTCTCTCTCTCTCTCTCTCTCTCTCTCTCTCTCTCTCTCTCTCTCTATCTCTCTCTCTCCCCATCTCTCTCTCTCCCCATCTCTCTCTCTCTCTCTCTCTCTCTCTCTCTCTCTCTCTCTCTCTCTCTCTCTCTCTCTCTCTCTCTCTCTCTCTCTCTCTCTCTCTCTCTCTCTCTCTCTCTCTCTCTCTCTCTCTCTCTCTCACCCAGGGCCTGAACTGAACTGTTACAGCTCCCTCCCTCCACATCCCCCACTGCAGTCTATTAATGGCCTGCTGATTATTTGGGGGACGAAGCTAAGTGCCCACAGATGAGTGCCAGGTCTGAACCACTCTGTTTGACACACAGCACAGGACTGAAGCCACGCCAGGCCAGCCTCCCATCTCCCAGTCTGTCTGACACACAGCACAGGACTGAAGCCACCCTCCCATCTCTCAGTCTGTTTGACACACAACACAGGACTGAAGCCACGCCAGGCCAGCCTCCCATCTCTCAGTCTGTCTGACACACAGCACAGGACTGAAGCCACCCTCCCATCTCTCAGTCTGTCTGACACACAGCACAGAACTGAAGCCAGCCTCCTATCTCTCAGTCTGTCTGACACACAACACAGGACTGTAGCCACGCCAGGCCAGCCTCCCGTCTCTCAGTCTGTCTGACACACAGCACAGGACTGTAGCCAGCCTCCCATCTCCCAGTCTGTCTGACACACAACACAGGACCGAAGCCACGCCAGGCCAGCCTCCCATCTCTCAGTCTGTCTGACACACAACACAGGACTGTAGCCAGCCTCCCATCTCCCAGTCTGTCTGACACACAACACAGGACTGAAGCCACGCCAGGCCAGCCTCCCATCTCTCAGTCTGTCTGACACACAACACAGGACTGTAGCCAGCCTCCTATCTCTCAGTCTGTCTGACACACAACACAGGACTGTAGCCACGCCAGGCCAGCCTCCCGTCTCTCAGTCTGTCTGACACACAGCACAGGACTGTAGCCAGCCTCCCATCTCCCAGTCTGTCTGACACACAACACAGGACCGAAGCCACGCCAGGCCAGCCTCCCATCTCTCAGTCTGTCTGACACACAACACAGGACTGTAGCCAGCCTCCCATCTCCCAGTCTGTCTGACACACAACACAGGACTGTAGCCAGCCTCCCATCTCCCAGTCTGTCTGACACACAACACAGGACTGTCTGAACGATGTTAGATGGATGTGGACACAGTGGAAACAGGGCTATTTTGGGGTGGATTCCCTGCTGCAGCTGTAATGTGAAGAAAAAAGCTTGTTATGTGGAACTGGTGGAGGACGCCACAGCCCACCCTGCACACACACACACACACACACACACACACACACACACACACACACACACACACACACACACACACACACACACACACACACACACACACACACACACACACACACACACACACACACACACACACACACACACACACACACACACACACACACACACACACCCAGATAGAGCCTCTCTGGGCCGTTTTCAGCAGTGCGTGCCTGTCGGGCTTAGTGCCTCTCTGCCTCTCTGTGGTTGCTATTGTGTTTATGTGCTCCGGACTCTCTCTCTTTCCCTATCTCTCTCTAGCTTGCTCTCTTTTGGCTCTCTTTCTCTCTCTCTACCCCTTCTCTCTCTCTCCTCTCTCTCTCTCTTTAACCCTTCTCTCCCCTCTTTCTAGACTCCCTCCCCCCTTCTCTCGTTCTCTCTCCCGCTATCTCTCTTTCTCTCGCTCTCTCTCTCTCTACCCCCAATCTCTGTCCTCTCTCAACTGCCTTCCTCTCTCTTTCTCTCTCCCGCTATCTATCTCGCCCACTCTCTCTCTCTACCCCCTCTCTCTCTCCTCTCTCTTGACTGGCTTCCTCCTCTCTCTCTTCTATCGCTCTCTTTCCCCCAACCTTCTCCCTCTTTTTCCTATTGTTCTCCTTCAGGGAGAAAAGTGAGAGAGAGAAGAGAGAGAGAGAAGAGAGATTGGGAGAGATAGGGAGAGAAAAGAGAGGGAGATAGAAGAGAGAGAGAAAGATAAAAGATAGAGATAAAGAGAGAGTGAGAAGAGAGAGGAGAGAAAAGAGAGAGAGATAAAGCGAGAGAGAGAGGAGAGAGAGAGGGAGAGAGAGAGAGAGAGAGAGAGAGAGAGAGAGAGAGAGAGAGAGAGAGAGAGAGAGAGAGAGAGAGAGAGAGAGAGAGAGAGAGAAAAGAGAGATAGAGAGAGAGAGAGAAGAGAGAGAGAGAGAGAGGGGAGAGGAGAGAGAGAGACAGAGAGAGAGAGAGAGAGAGAGAGAGAGAGAGAGAGAGAGAAGATAGAGAGAGATAGATAGAGAGAGAGAGAGCGATAGAGAGAGAGAAGAGAGAGAGATAGAGAGAGAAAAGAGAGAGAGAGAAGAGAGAGAGATAGAGAGATAAAAGAGAGAGAGAGAGAGAGAGAGAGAGAGAGAGAGAGAGAGAGGAGAAAGAGAGAGAGACAAATTTGACCCCAATAACTACCGTGGAATATGCGTCAACAGTAACCTTGGGAAAATCCTCTGCATTATCATTAACAGCAGACTCGTACATTTCCTCAATGAAAACAATGTACTGAGCAAATGTCAAATTGTCTTTTTACCAAATTACCGTATAACAGACCATGTATTCACCCTGCGCACCCTAATTGACAAACAAACAAACAAAAACAAAGGCAAAGTCTTCTCATGCTTTGTTGATTTCAAAAAAGCGCTCGACTCAATCTGGCATGAGGGTCTGCTATACAAACTGATGGAAAGTGGTGTTGGGGGTAAAACATACGACATTACAAAATCTATGTACACAAACAACAAGTGTGCGGTTAAAATTGGCAAAAAACACACACATTTCTTCCCACAGGTCCGTGGGGTGAGACAGGGATGCAGCTTAAGCCCCACCCTCTTCAACATATATATCAACAAATTGGCGCGGGCACTAGAAAAATCTGCAGCACCCGGCCTCCCCCTGCTAGAATCCGAAGTCAAATGTCTACTGTTTGCTAATGATCTGGTTCTTCTGTCACCAACCAAGGAGGGCCTACAGCAGCACCTAGATCTTCTGCACAGATTCTGTCAGACCTGGGCCCTAACAGTAAATCTCAGTAAGACCAAAATAATGGTGTTCCAAAAAAGGTCCAGTCACCAGGACCACAAATACAAAATTCCATCTAGACACTGTTGCCCTAGAGCACACAAACAACTATACATACCTCGGCCTAAACATCAGCGCCACAGGTAACTTCCACAAAGCTGTGAACGATCTGAGAGACAAGGCAAGAAGGGCATTCTATGCCATCAAAAGGAACATCAATTTCAACATACCAATTAGGATCTGGCTAAAAATACTTGAATCAGTCATAGGGCCCATTGCCCTTTATGGATATGAGGTCTGGGGTCCGCTCACCAACCAAGACTTTACAAAATGGGACAAACACCAAATTGAGACTCTGCATGCAGAATTCTGCAAAAACATCCCCGTGTACAACGCAGAACACCAAATAATGCATGCAGAGCAGAATTAGGCCGATACTCACTAATTATCAAAATCCAGAAAAGAGCTGTTAAATTCTGCAACCACCTAAAAGGAAGCGATTCCCAAACCTTCCATAACAAAGCCATCACCTACAGAGAGATGAACCTGGAGAAGAGTCCCCTAAGCAAGCTGGCCCTGGGGCTCTGTTCACAAACACAAACACACCCCACAGAGCCCCAGGACAGCAGCACAATTAGACCCAACCAAATAATGAGAAAACAAAAAGATAATTACTCGACACATTGGAAAGAATGTACAAAAAAACAGAGCAAACTAGAATGCTATTTGGCCCTAAACAGAGAGTACACAGTGGCAGAATACCTGACCACTGTGACTGATCCAAACTTAAGGAAAGCTTTGACTATGTACAGACTCAGTGAGCATAGCCTTGCTATTGAGAAAGGCCGCCGTAGGCAGACATGGCTCTCAAGAGTAGACAGGCTATGTGCTCACTACCCACAAACTGAGGTGGAAACTGAGCTGCACTTCCTAACCTCCTGCCAGATGTATGACCATATTAGAGACACATATTTCGCTCAGATTACACAGATCCACAAAGAATTCAAAAACAAAACTAATTTTGATAAACTCCCATATCTACTGGGTGAAATTGCACAGTGTGCC
>NC_068441.1:50169952-50194952 GCF_023373465.1 Oncorhynchus keta
TGTATGGCACCCTATTCCCTGTGTACGGCACCCTAAACCCTATTCCCTATGTATGGCACCCTATTCCCTACGTATGGCATCCTATTCCCTGTGTATGGCACCCTATTTCATACGTACAGTATGGTACCCTATTCCCTATGTATGGTACCCTATTCCCTATTCACTACTTTTGACCAGAGCCCTAGCACTACGAAGGGTAATACGATGCTTTTTTGGGATGCAGGCGCTGAAATCCTCAGGAGAAGAGAGGAGAGCTAAATTGGCCCTGTTCCACATCTGTGTCTATCCCTACCTGGATCAGGTCTAATCTACACTTAACATACGGACCATGGATGGACAGGCCTGGGGCTGACACAGAGGCAGAATGGGAGCAACATAGACAATATCTTTCCCCGGATTCAGAGGGTCTTTCTGGACACTCAGGGTTCTTTAAAGGGACAGGATTCAGAGGGGCTTTCTGGACACTCAGGGTTCTTTAAACGGTCAGGATTCAGTGGGGCTTTCTGGACAGTCAGGGTTCTTTAAAGGGACAGGATTCAGAGGGGCTTTCTGGACACTCAGGGTTCTTTAAACGGTCAGGATTCAGTGGGGCTTTCTGGACACTCAGGGTTCTTTAAAGGGACATGATTCAGAGGGTCTTTCTGGACACTCAGGGTTCTTTAAACGGTCAGGATTCAGTGGGGCTTTCTGGACACTCAGGGTTCTTTAAAGGGACAGGATTCAGAGGGGCTTTCTGGACACTCAGGGTTCTTTAAAGGGACAGGATTCAGTGGGGATTTCTGGACACTCAGGGTTCTTTAAAGGGACAGGATTCAGAGGGGCTTTCTGGACACTCAGGGTTCTTTAAAGGGACAG
Source organism: Oncorhynchus keta (assembly GCF_023373465.1). Lineage (NCBI taxonomy): Eukaryota > Metazoa > Chordata > Actinopteri > Salmoniformes > Salmonidae > Oncorhynchus > Oncorhynchus keta. The sequence goes on from NC_068441.1 coordinate 50,170,808, forward strand.
GATTCAGAGGGTCTTTCTGGACACTCAGGGTTCTTTAAAGGGACCGGGTTCATGATAAATACAGGTATGCCAGAGTGGAGCCACTGTGGTGTGGAAGAAATCATATTATATGTGGACAACGTATCTATCTGATGGAATAAATCATTAAATGGTTCCATATGCCTCACATCCTATAAGTCTGGGGTAATTTACACTGAATGGGCTAATGGAAGTCACAGCAGCATACCAAGTTTGAGTGTACATTGAAGAAAACATAACAGAATATTACTAAAAGTACAATGGAAAAAAGCTTGTAGGAATGTCGTCTAAGGAAGGACGTTGTAGGAAGGACGTTGTAGGAAGGACGTTGTAGGAAGGACGTTGTAGGAAGGACGTTGTAGGAAGGACGTTGTAGGAAGGACGTTGTAGGAAGGACGTTGTAGGAAATATGTTGTAGGAAAGACGTTGTAGGAAGGACGTTGTAGGAAGGACGTTGTAGGAAGGTTATCGTAGGAAGGACGTTGTAGGAAGGTTATTGTAGGAAGGATGTTGTGGGAAGGTTATTGTAGGAAGGACGTTGTAGGAAGGACGTTGTAGGAAGGTTATTGTAGGAAGGACGTTGTAGGAAGGATGTTGTAGGAAGTACGTTGTAGGAAGGTTATTGTAGGAAGGACGTTGTAGGAAGGTTATTGTAGGAAGGACGTTGTAGGAAGGACGTTGTAGGAAGGTTATTGTAGGAAGGACGTTGTAGGAAGGTTATTGTAGGAAGGACGTTGTAGGAAGGACGTTGTAGGAAGGACGTTGTAGGAGGGACGTTGTAGGAAGGACATTGTAGGAAGGACGTTGTAGGAAGGTTATTGTAGGAACTCAAACAAAGTAACTTCAAAGGCAAAGTCAGTCAGAACTGTCAGACCGATTACAGTCTGTTCTCCCTCTGTGTGTCACCGCTCTCCCCCTCTACCTCTCCTCCTCTTCCTCTCTCCCTGTCTCCCTGTCTCACACTATACCTCTCTCCTCCTCTCCCTGTCTCCCCTCTACCTCTCTCCCCCTCTACCTCTCCTCCTCTTCCTCTCTCCCTGTCTCACACTCTACAGCTCTCCCCCTCTACCTCTCCTCCTCTTCCTCTCTCCCTGTCTCCCTGTCTCACACTATACCTCTCTCCTCCTCTCCCTGTCTCCCCTCTACCTCTCTCCCCCTCTACCTCTCCTCCTCTTCCTCTCTCCCTGTCTCACACTCTACAGCTCTCCCCCTCTACCTCTCCTCCTCTTCCTCTCTCCCTGTCTCATACTATACCTCTCTTCTCCTCTCCCTGTCTCCCCTCTACCTCTCTCCCCCTCTACCTCTCCTCCTCTTCCTCTCTCCCTGTCTCACACTCTACAGCTCTCCCCCTCTACCTCTCCTCCTCTCCTCCTCTTCTTCTCTAGCTGTCTCACACTCTACCTCTCTCCTCTTCTTGCTCTCTCCCTGTCTCTCCCTCAACCTCTCTCCCCCTCTACCTGTCCTCCTCTTCCTCTCTCCCTGTCTCACACTCTACGTCTCTCCCCCTCTACCTGTCCTCCTCTTCCTCTCTCCCTGTCTACCCCTCAACACCCTCTACCTTTCCTCCTCTTTCTCCCCCTCTACCTGTCCTCCTCTTCCCCTCTTCCTCTCTCCCTGTCTCCCCCTCTACACCTGTCCCCCTCTCCCACTCTACCTCTCTCCCCCTCTATCTCTCCTCATCTTCCTCTCAACCTCTCTCCCCCCTCCCCCTTTACCTCTCTACATCTCCCCCTCCACCTCTCCTCCTCTACCTCTCTCCTCCTCTACTTCTCTCTCCCTCTACCTCTCTATATCTCCCCCTCCACCTCTCCTCCTCTTTCTATCTCCCCCTCTACCTCCCTCCCCCTCTACCTCTCTCCTCCTCTTCCTCTCTCCCTGTCGCCCCCTCTACCTCTCCTCCTCTACCTCTCTCCCCCTCTACCTCCCTACATCTCCCCCTCCACCTCTCCTCCTCTACCTCTCTCCCCCTCTACCTCTCTCCCCTTCTCCGCCTCTACCGCTCTCCTTCTCTCGCCTTCTCCACCTCTACCTCTCTGCCCCTTTACCTCTCCTCCTCTTTTTCTCTCCCTATCTCCCCCTCTACCTCTCTCCCCCTCTAACTCTCCTCCTCTACCTATCTCCCCCTCTACCTCTCCTCCTCTTCCTCTCTCCCCCTCTCCCCCTCTACCCCTGTCTCACCTTCTCCCTATCAGCACCTCTACCCACTCAGGTCCCAGCAGCCGTCCTTCAGGAAGTAGTCCCCTGAATAACCACCACCCCCAGGGGTGTACCAGATACAGTACATACCAGGTATGACAGAGTTGGTCTGCTGTTGGTTCATCTGGGCGGCCAGGCCTTGCTGCTGCATAGACAACTGGTGAAGCTTGGCCAACTGAAACACAGGGGGTAGACAGACAGACAGACAGACAGACAGACAGACAGACAGACAGACAGACAGACAGACAGACAGACAGACAGACAGACAGACAGACAGTCAGGTGGAAAGTCAGACAGACAGGTAGACAGATTGACAGATTGATAGATAGATAGATAGATAGATAGATAGATAGATAGATAGATAGATAGATAGATAGATAGATTATTTTTTTTTGTCCAGAAAATCATTTTTTAATGAATTTATTTGCAAATTATGGTGGAAAATAAGTATTTGGTCACCGACAAACGAGCAAGATTTCTGGCTCTCACAGACCTGTAACTTCTTCTTTAAGAGGCTCCTCTGTCCTCCACTCGTTACCTGTATTAATGGCACCTGTTTAAACGTGTTATCAGTATAAAAGACACCTGTTCACAACCTCAAACAGTCACACTCCAAACTCCACTATGGCCAAGACCAAAGAGCTTTCAAAGGACACCAGAAACAAAATTGTAGACCTGCACCAGGCTGGGAAGACTGAATCTGTAATAGGTAAGCAGCTTGGTTTGAAGAAATCAACTGTGGGAGCAATTATTAGGAAATGGAAGACATACAAGACCACTGATAATCTCCCTCAATCTAGGGCTCCACGCAAGATCTCACCCCGTGGGGTCAAATTGATCAGAAGAACGGTGAGCAAAAATCTCAGAACCACACGGGGGACCTCGTGAATGACCTGCAGAGAGCTGGGACCAAAGTAACAAAGCCTACCATCAGTAACACACTACGCTTCCAGGGACTCAAATCCTGCAGTGCCAGACGTGTCCCCTGCTTAAGCCAGTACATGTCCAGGCCCGTCTGAAGTTTGCTAGAGAGCATTTGGATGATCCAGAAGAAGATTGGGAGAATGTCATATGGTCAGATGAAACCAAAATATTACTTTTTGGTAAAAACTCAACTCGTCGTGTTTTGAGGACAAAGAATGCTGAGTTGCATCCAAAGAACACCATACCTACTGCGAAGCATGGGGGTGGAAACATCATGCTTTGGGGCTGTTTTTCTGCAAAGGGACCAGGACGACTGATCCGTGTAAAGGAAAGAATGAATGGGGCCATGTATCGTGAGATTTTGAGTGAAAACCTCCTTACATCAGCAAGGGCATTGAAGATGAAACGTGGCTGGGTCTTTCAGCATGACAATGATCCCAAACACACCGCCCGGGCAACGAAGGAGAGGCTTCGTAAGAAGCATTCCAAGGTCCTGGAGTGGCCTAGCCAGTCTCCAGTTCTCAACCCCATAGAAAATCTTTGGAGGGAGTTGAAAGTCTGTGTTGCCCAGCAACAGCCACAAAACATCACTGCTCTAGAGGAGATCTGCATGGAGGAGGGCCAAAATACCAGCAACAGTATGTGAAAACCTTGTGAAGACTTACAGAAAACGTTTGACCTCTGTCATTGCCAACAAAGGGTATATAACAACGTATTGAGATAAACTTTTGTTTTTGACCAAAATACTTATTTTCCACCATCATTTGCAAAGAAATTCATAAAAAATCCTACAATGTGATTTTCTGGATTTTGTCTGTCATAGTTGAAGTGTATCTGTGATGAAAATTACAGGCCTCTCTCATCTTTTCAAGTGGGAGAATTTGCAAAATACTTGTTTTCCCCACTGTAGATAGATAGATAGATAGATAGATAGATAGATAGATAGATAGATAGATAGATAGATAGATAGATAGATAGATAGATAGATACCTCTGAATGTGGAATGCCATATTGGTTCTGTACAGCGTACGTCTGCAAGGAAGAAAAACAAAAAAAAAACAATGAAGTGAAATGTTGAAGTTGTTATTTTACCAGGTAAATGTCTTTGAGTTTAAACTAACTGTTCTTCAAGGGAGACATGTTGAAGTTCGTCTGAGACAAGTTTAGGAATAACTGCGATTTTACTCTCAGCATCAAAGACAACGAGTGGTTGGTTCAATCGGTAGTTAGACATGCTGCTGAGGGAGAGAAAGACCTCTGTGTGTGTGTGTGTGTGTGTGTGTGTGTGTGTGTGTGTGTGTGTGTTTCTGTGTGTGTGTGTGTGTGTGTGTGTGTGTGTGTGTGTGTGTGTGTGTGTGTTTGTGTGTGTGTGTGTGTGTGTGTGTGTGTGTGTGTGTGTGTGTGTGTGTGTGTGTGTGTGTGTGTGTGTGTGTGTGTGTGTGTGTGTGTGTGTTGTTCCCACTGGCCTACTTATATAAGACTGTTTAGGATTTTAACCCCGTGCACAGCAGAAGCACGAGCAGCTCTAACTCTGTCTGACTCTCTAAATTATCCCTTGTCCAGTAACATGAAGGAGGAGGAGAGGCTAGTACAGGAACATGAAGTGGTTTACTGTTTAGGCTAGTACAGGAACAGGAAGTGGTTTACTGTTTAGGCTAGTACAGGAACATGAAGTGGTTTACTGTTTAGGCTAGTACAGGAACAGGAAGTGGTTTACTGTTTAGGCTAGTACAGGAACATGAAGTGGGTTACTGTTTAGGCTAGTACAGGAAGTGGTTTATTGTTTAGGCTAGTACGGGAACAGGAAGTGGGTTACTGTTTAGGCTAGTACAGCAACAGGAAGTGGGTTACTGTTTAGGCTAGTACAGGAACAGGAAGTGGTTTACTGTTTAGGCTAGTACAGGAACTGGAAGTGGTTTACTGTTTAGGCTAGTACAGGAAGTGGTTTACTGTTTAGTCTAGTACGGGAACAGGAAGTGGGTTACTGTTTAGGCTCGTACAGGAACAGGAAGTGAGTTACTGTTTAGGCTAGTACAGGAACAGGAAGTGGGTTACTGTTTAGGCTAGTACAGGAACATGAAGTGGTTTGCTGTTTAGGCTAGTACAGGAACAGGAAGTGGGTTACTGTTTAGGCTAGTACAGGAACAGGAAGTGGTTTACTGTTTAGGCTAGTACAGGAACAGGAAGTGGTTTAATGTTTAGGCTAGTACAGGAAGAGGTTTACTGTTTAGGCTAGTACAGGAACAGGAAGAGGTTTACTGTTTAGGCTAGTACAGGAAGTGGTTTACTGTTTAGGCTTGTACAGGAACATGAAGTGGTTTACTGTTTAGGCTAGAACGGGAACAGGAAGTGGGTTACTGTTTAGGCTAGTACAGGAACAGGAAGTGGTTTACTGTTTAGGCTAGTACAGGAACATGAAGTGGTTTACTGTTTAGGCTAGTACAGGAACAGGAAGTGGGTTACTGTTTAGGCTAGTACAGGAACAGGAAGTGGTTTACTGTTTAGGCTAGTACAGGAACAGGAAGTGGGTTACTGTTTAGGCTAGTACAGGAACATGAAGTGGGTTACTGTTTAGGCTAGTACAGGAACAGGAAGTGGTTTACTGTTTAGGCTAGTACAGGAACAGGAAGTGGGTTACTGTTTAGGCTAGTACAGGAACAGGAAGTGGGTTATTGTTTAGGCTAGTACAGGAACATGAAGCAGTTTACTGTTTAGGCTAGTACAGGAACAGGAAGTGGTTTACTGTTTAGGCTAGTTCAGGAACAGTAAGTGGGTTACTGTTTAGGTTCGTACAGGAACAGGAAGTGAGTTACTGTTTAGGCTACTTCAGGAACAGGAAGTGGGTTACTGTTTAGGCTAGTACAGGAACAGGAAGTGGTTTACTGTTTAGGCTAGTACAGGAACAGGAAGTGGTTTACTGTTTAGGCTAGTTCAGGAACAGGACGTTGTTTACTGTTTAGGCTACTACAGGAACAGGAAGTGGGTTACTGTTTAGGCTAGTACAGGAACAGGAAGTGGTTTACTGTATAGGCTAGTACAGGAACAGGAAGTGGGTTACTGTTTAGGCTAGTACAGGAACAGGAAGTTGTTTACTGTTTAGGCTAGTACAGTAACATGAAGTTGTTTACTGTTTAGGCTAGTACAGGAACAGGAAGTGGTTTACTGTTTAGGCTAGTACAGGAACATGAAGTGGGTTACTGTTTAGGCTAGTACAGGAAGTGGTTTACTGTTTAGGCTAGTACAGGAACAGGAAGTGGGTTACTGTTTAGACTCGTACAGGAACAGGAAGTGAGTTACTGTTTAGGCTATTACAGGAACAGGAAGTGGGTTACTGTTTAGGCTAGTACAGGAACATGAAGTGGTTTGCTGTTTAGGCTAGTACAGGAACAGGAAGTGGGTTACTGTTTAGGCTAGTACAGGAACAGGAAGTGGTTTACTGTTTAGGCTAGTACAGGAAGTGGTATACTGTTTAGTCTAGTACGGGAACAGGAAGTGGGTTACAGTTTAGGCTCGTACAGGAACAGGAAGTGAGTTACTGTTTAGGCGAGTACAGGAACATGAAGTGGGTTACTGTTTAGGCTAGTACAGGAACAGGAAATTGTTTACTGTTTACTCTATTACAGGAACAGTAAGTGGTTTACTGTTCAGGCTAGTACAGGAACAGGAAGTGAGTTACTGTTTAGGCTTGTACAGGAACATGAAGTGGTTTACTGTTTAGGCTAGTACAGGAACAGGAAGTGAGTTACTGTTTAGGCTTGTACAGGAACAGGAATTGGTTTACTGTTTAGGCTAGTACAGGAAGTGGTTTACTGTTTAGGCTAGTACGGGAACAGGAAGTGGGTTACTGTTTTGGCTAGTACAGGAACAGGAAGTGAGTTACTGTTTAGGCTTGTACAGGAACAGTAAGTGGTTTACTGTTTAGGCTAGTACAGGAACAGGAAGTGAGTTACTGTTTAGGCTTGTACAGGAACAGGAATTGGTTTACTTTTTAGGCTAGTACAGGAACAGGAAGTGGGTTACTGTTTAGGCTCGTACAGGAACAGGAAGTTGGTTACTGTTTAGGCTAATAAGAGCAATACATTTTATGAGGAAGTTGTGAATCTGTTTAGTTGAACAGTTCTAGTGCAGGACCTCTTCTAAAGGTGGGAGGGACACCAGAGACGTTAGACTAGTGTGTGTGTGTGTGTTTCGTCTCAACAGGGATTCCATTTCCCTGCAACATGTACTGCAGTGTGTGTGTTTGTAAGTGCGTGCGTGCGTGTGGGGCTCCTTCCCCTAAATGACATTGCTTATTTACTTTATTATTTATCTCTCCTTCCTCCTCTCCTCCTTCTGTCTGTACTCTGCTCTGCATGCTCGTAAATAATGTATAAAAGCATTAATCGCCTTGCCGAACCACTTAACATGGCGTAATCTCCCTCCACCACCCTCTCCTTTCCCCCGCACTACTCCTCTCCCCCATACCTCTCCTCTCCCCTAATCTTTCCCACCTCTCCTCTCCTCTCCTCTTCATTAGCCCTAGCTGCTAGGATTATGATAGCCAAACAAGCAACACTGATCTCCACTCCATTCTGAGGATGCTCCCAAAGCTCCAGTCCAGCATACAGCTGACACCCATCATATACACAACACTCTGGCTTTGGTTAGGGGCTCTCAGTTTCTCTCTCTCTTTCTCTTTCTCTCTCTCTCTCTCTCTGTCTCTCTCTCTCTCTCTCTCTCTCTCTCTCTCTGTTTCGCTCTCTCTCTCTGTTTCTCTGTCTCTGTTTCTCTCTATCTCTCTCTCTCTCTACCACCCTCTCCCTCTCCCCTAGCCACTTTCTCCCCACGTCTCTTTTTTTGTCTCTCACTACCTCTCTCTCTGTATCACATGCCTTTCCTGTCCATCCCCACAGTGATAAGGCCAACAGCAGCCAACAGAGGACACTGGAGTTGGAATACAGACAGGGAAGACCTGGCCTTGTTTTACTGTGAAAGACAGACAGACAGGAGGGAGGGAGGAAGAAGAAGCCTACTTCAAAACAACACCAGTAACTGTCTGCCTGTCTGGATTGGGGTGAGTGGAGCCTGACTTGAAACCACATCATCAGCTCCTTCCATGGCTCCGTTTTACTTCCTCTTTCCTCTCCGCTTTTGTATCTAATGCATACTTACTTGTTGTAGATCCATCCCTCCCTGGGCCAATTGGAAGAGGGGGTGTGACCCGTACTCAGACGCCTCGAACACCTTCAGACACAGACAGACCAGGAGTCAGACTCACCTCAGTAAAATAATGCAGATCAAAGACACACTATTCACGCCATCACGTCATCTATATCAGGGTTAGACCACCACTACATCAGGGTTAGACCACCACTACATCAGGGTTAGACCACCACTACATCAGGGTTAGACCACCACCACTACATCAGGGTTAGACCACCACTACATCAGGGTTAGACCACCACTACATCAGGGTTAGACCACCACTACATCAGGGTTAGACCACCACCACTACATCAGGGTTAGACCACCACTACATCAGGGTTAGACCACCACTATATCAGGGTTAGACCACCACCACTACATCAGGGTTAGACCAACACTACATCAGGGTTAGACCACCACTACATCAGGGTTAGACCACCAGCACTACATCAGGGTTAGACCACCAGCACTATATCAGGGTTAGACCACCACTACATCAGGGTTAGACCACCACTACATCAGGGTTAGACCACCACACTACATCAGGGTTAGACCACCACCACTACATCAGGGTTAGACCACCACCACTACATCAGGGTTAGACCACCACTACATCAGGGTTAGACCACCACCACTACATCAGGGTTAGACCAACACTACATCAGGGTTAGACCACCACTACATCAGGGTTAGACCAACACTACATCAGGGTTAGACCACCACTACATCAGGGTTAGACCACCACTATATCAGGGTTAGACCAACACTACATCAGGGTTAGACCACCACCACTACATCAGGGTTAGACCACCACTACATCAGGGCTAGACTACCACCACTACACCAGGGTTAGACCACCACTACATCAGGGTTAGACCACCACTACATCAGGGTTAGACCACCACTACATCAGGGTTAGACCACCACTACATCAGGGTTAGACCACCACCACTACATCAGGGTTAGACCAACACCACTACATCAGGGTTAGACCACCACTACATCAGGGTTGGACCACCACCACTACATCAGGGTTAGACCACCACCACTACATCAGGGTTAGACCACCACTACATCAGGGTTAGACCACCACCACTACATCAGGGTTAGACCACCACTACATCAGGGTTAGACCACCACCACTACATCAGGGTTAGACCACCACTACATCAGGGTTAGACCACCACCACTACATCAGGGTTAGACCACCACTACATCAGGGTTAGACCACCACTACATCAGGGTTAGACCACCACCACTACATCAGGGTTAGACCACCACTACATCAGGGTTAGACCACCACCACTACATCAGGGTTAGACCACCACTACATCAGGGTTAGACCAACACCACTACATCAGGGTTAGACCACCACTACATCAGGGTTAGACCACCAGCACTACATCAGGGTTAGACCACCACTACATCAGGGTTAGACCAACACCACTACATCAGGGTTAGACCACCACTACATCAGGGTTAGACCACCAGCACTACATCAGGGTTAGACCACCAATACATCAGGGTTAGACCACCGCTACATCAGGGTTAGACCACCACTACATCAGGGTTAGACCACCAGCACTACATCAGGGTTAGACCACCAATACATCAGGGTTAGACCACCACTACATCAGGGTTAGACCACCAGCACTACATCAGGGTTAGACCACCACCACTACATCAGGGTTAGACCACCACTACATCAGGGGTAGACCACCACTACATCAGGGTTAGACCACCACTACATCAGGGTTAGACCACCACTACATCAGGGTTAGACCACCACTACATCAGGGTTAGACCACCGCTACATCAGGGTTAGACCACCACTACATCAGGGTTAGACTGCTTAGGATTTGACTATTTATATCATCAACCCTGTTGGTGCACAGTCCACCTGTAATGACATTATGTGGCCTTGTTGGCAATATATACATCGTCATTGTCTTGATTTAAACAGCATAGTTATTTTTCTGTTGTATTGTGTTGCTGTGTTGTGTTGTTGTGTTCTATTGTGTTGTTGTTGTGTTGTGTTGTTGTGTTGTTGTGTTGTGTTGTTGTTTTGTTGTATGGTGTTGTTTTGTTTTGTTTTGTTGTTGTATTGTGTTGTTGTTGTTGTGTTGTTGTGTTCTATTGTGTTGTTGTTGTGTTGTTGTGTTCTATTGTGCTGTTGTGTGCTTGTGTTCTATTGTGTTGTTGTTGTGTTGTTGCGTTCTATTGTGTTGTTGTTGTGTTGTTGTGTTCTATTGTGTTGTTGTTGTGTTGTGTTCTATTGTGTTGTTGTGTTCTATTGTGTTGTTGTGTTCTATTGTGTTGTTGTGTTGTTGTATTGTTGTGTTCTATTGTGTTGTTGTTGTGTTGTTGTATTGTTGTGTTCTATTGTGTTGTTGTGTTCTATTGTGTTGTTGTGTTCTATTGTGTTGTTGTTGTGTTGTTGTATTCTATTGTGTTGTTGTTGTGTTGTTGTATGGTGTTGTTATAGTGTTGTTGTGTTCTATTGTGTTGTTGTTGTGTTGTTGTGTTCTATTGTGTTGTTGTGTTGTTGTGTTCTATTGTGTTGTTGTTGTGTTGTTGTATTGTTGTGTTCTATTGTGTTGTTGTGTTCTATTGTGTTGTTGTTGTGTTCTATTGTGTTGTTGTGTTGTTGTGTTCTATTGTGTTGTTGTTGTGTTGTTGTATTGTTGTGTTCTATTGTGTTGTTGTATTGTTGTGTTCTATTGTGTTGTTGTGTTCTATTGTGTTGTTGTTGTGTTGTTGTGTTCTATTGTGTTGTTGTTGTGTTGTTGTATGGTGTTGTTATAGTGTTGTTGTGTTCTATTGTGTTGTTGTTGTGTTGTTGTGTTCTATTGTGTTGTTGTGTTGTTGTGTTCTATTGTGTTGTTGTTGTGTTCTATTGTGTTGTTGTTGTGTTGTTGTATTGTTGTGTTCTATTGTGTTGTTGTGTTGTTTTGTTGTATGGTGTTGTTATAGTGTTGTTGTGTTTTATTGTGTTGTTGTTGTGTTGTTGTGTTCTATTGTGTTGTTGTTGTGTTGTTGTGTTCTATTGTGTTGTTGTGTGTGTTGTTGTGTTCTATTGTGTTGTTGTGTTGTTGTGTTGTAGTGTTCTATTGTGTTGTTGTGTTGTTGTGTTGTTGTGTTCTATTGTGTTGTTGTGTTGTTGTGTTGTTGTGTTCTATTGTGTTGTTGTGTTGTTGTGTTGTTGTGTTCTATTGTGTTGTTGTGTTGTTGTGTTGTTGTGTTCTATTGTGTTGTTGTGTTGTTGTGTTGTTGTGTTGTTGTGTTCTATTGTGTTGTTGTGTTCTATTGTGTTGTTGTGTTGTTGTGTTGTTGTGTTCTATTGTGTTGTTGTGTTGTTGTGTTGTTGTGTTCTATTGTGTTGTTGTGTTGTTGTGTTGTTGTGTTCTATTGTGTTGTTGTGTTGTTGTGTTGTTGTGTTCTATTGTGTTGTTGTGTTGTTGTGTTGTTGTGTTCTATTGTGTTGTTGTGTTCTATTGTGTTGTTGTGTTGTTGTGTTGTTGTGTTCTATTGTGTTGTTGTGTTGTTGTGTTGTTGTGTTCTATTGTGTTGTTGTGTTGTTGTGTTGTTGTGTTCTATTGTGTTGTTGTGTTGTTGTGTTGTTGTGTTCTATTGTGTTGTTGTGTTCTATTGTGTTGTTGTGTTGTTGTGTTGTTGTGTTCTATTGTGTTGTTGTGTTGTTGTGTTGTTGTGTTCTATTGTGTTGTTGTGTTATTGTGTTGTTGTGTTCTATTGTGTTGTTGTGTTGTTGTGTTCTATTGTGTTGTTGTGTTGTTGTGTTGTTGTGTTCTATTGTGTTGTTGTGTTGTTGTGTTCTATTGTGTTGTTGTGTTCTATTGTGTTGTTGTGTTGTTGTGTTGTAGTGTTTTATTGTGTTGTTGTGTTCTATTGTGTTGTTGTGTTCTATTGTGTTGTTGTGTTGTTGTGTTGTAGTGTTCTATTGTGTTGTTGTTGTGATGTTGTATTGTGTTGATGTGTGTGTTGTTGTGTTGTTGTGTGTGTTGTTGTATTGTGTTGTTGTGTGTGTTGTTGTGTTGTTGTGTGTGTTGTTGTATTGTGTTGATGTGTGTGTTGTTGTATTGTGTTGTTGTGTGTGTTGTTGTGTTGTTGTGTGTGTTGTTGTATTGTGTTGTTGTGTTCTATTGTGTTGTTGTGTGTGTTGTTGTATTGTGTTGATGTGTGTGTTGTTGTATTGTGTTGTTGTGTGTGTTGTTGTGTTGTTGTGTGTGTTGTTGTATTGTGTTGATGTGTTGTGTTGTTTTATTATGTTGTGTTGTTGTATTGTCTGATTCCCACCTGGTTCCCGGAGATCATGACTGTTCCAGGGGAGGGGCTGGGTCGATATGGAACAGTGGCCCCCTTCGGAGGTGACTGGATACAGGAGGAGAACGCAAAGAGCATAAAGACAAGAATGTTTTTTTACTAAACATCGCAGCACAATAAAACATGGTTGTATAGCCTTAGGACAGATGAGCTGCAGAAGGTTGGGGCCAAACAGACATGGGCTCAAATATTATTTGAAATGTTTTACATTTATTTGAACATTTCTTTCATTCTGGCCGTACTACCTGGTGGGGAAACAGCGTTTGAAATTATTTGAAATAGTCTTTGAATCCAGGTCTGGGGACCAAAAAACTATCAATATGGTGGATTTCAGATGACCAAATAAGGACAAAACAAAAACAGTATTCAGACAAAGTAGACGTATCTCTGAAATGCTTTGATTCCACAATTACATGAAAGCGCATGCTTGGATAGGGTCATTGTTTCCTCCAGCAGAGATTAAGGTGCCTGGAATAACAATGAGTTGTTAAATCCTCAGATTCTTCTGTTTTTTTGGCATTCAGGCTCATCCTCTTAAGTAGTCTTCTGGCTGCGGCGGGATAGTTCTCAAGATTGAGAGGGTATCGATTCTTTTAGAAATGTAGAAATATCTTCACTTCGAAAAACATTGATTGATTGTATTTATTTTCAAATGGAAATATTTGTTACGTACTACTGGAGATCTGACAGAGTATTGATTATAGGCTTATCAATTCATTACTGTTACGTTTCTCTTTCTTATTTGTTCATTTTTGAACATAAATCCTTTGATATTGATAATTTTATACATTTGCTTAAATCAATTATGATGATACATTGATCTGTCTGGTTCCTCCGTGTCTGTGGCTGGTAATACCAGGATCCTTTTCGGGGCAATCTATTGATCTGCACGTTACAAACAAACAACCATACACCACCTCGAGAATGAATAAAAGGGGTCAGGGGTCAGGGATCAGGGCGATGAGGAAGTGTACACCACCTCGAGAATGAATAAAAGGGGTCAGGGGTCAGGGATCAGGGCGATGAGGAAGTGTACACCACCTCGAGAATGAATAAAAGGGGTCAGGGGTCAGGGCGATGAGGAAGTGTACACCACCTCGAGAATGAATAAAAGGGGTCAGGGGTCAGGGATCAGGGCGATGAGGAAGTGTACACCACCTCGAGAATGAATAAAAGGGGTCAGGGGTCAGGGCGATGAGGAAGTGTACACCACCTCGAGAATGAATAAAAGGGGTCAGGGGTCAGGGATCAGGGCGATGAGGAAGTGTACACCACCTCGAGAATGACAGTGCAGATGAGCTTGACACACTGGATGATGGCGTCTTGGGTCCCGGATATCGTCACTCCTCTCTCAGTGGAGTTGGGAAGGAGGTCTCCTGCTACCTGTACTTGTGCCCCCGTGGTCTGTTTAAGATGACAATGGGAAACATGATGTGTGAAAGAGCCAGAAGAGGACTGGTCAACCTTCTCTGAGCCTGATTCCTCTCTAGGTTTCTTCCTAGGTTCCTACATACTAGTTATTTCCTAGCCACCGTGCTTCTGCCTCTGCATTGATTGCTCTTTTTTGGGGGTTTTCTGTAAAAGCACTTTGTGTAAACTGCTAAAAAGGCTTTATAAAATACAGTTGATTGATTGATTGATCAATGGCCATTTTGTTGATGTACACAACATATACATAAGAAAGTATACAATATAAATGGGACTCCAAATAGCCTCTGACTCTCTCTAACCACCTCTACCTCATTACACTGAGCTGTAAGATCAACAACTAATCCACCATATTGGTTTCAGTTCAGATCTTTAGAAAGGAGAGGAGGAGAGGACAGATGTTTAGAAAGGAGAGGACAGATGTTTAGAAAAGAGAGGACAGATGTTTAGAAAAGAGAGGAGGAGAGGACACTGGTTTAGAAAGGAGAGGACAGATGTTTAGAAAGGAGAGGAGGAGAGGACAGATGTTTAGAAAGGAGAGGACAGATGTTTAGAAAGGAGAGGACAGATGTTTAGAAAGGAGAGGAGGAGAGGACAGATGTTTAGAAAGGAGAGGACAGATGTTTAGAAAAGAGAGGACAGATGTTTAGAAAAGAGAGGACAGATGTTTAGAAAAGAGAGGACAGATGTTTAGAAAAGAGAGGACAGATGTTTAGAAAAGAGAGGACAGATGTTTAGAAAGGAGAGGACAGATGTTTAGAAAAGAGAGGACAGATGTTTAGAAAGGAGAGGAGGAGAGGACACTGGTTTAGAAAGGAGAGGACAGATGTTTAGAAAGGAGAGGACAGATGTTTAGAAAAGAGAGGACAGATGTTTAGAAAAGAGAGGACAGATGTTTAGAAAAGAGAGGACAGATGTTTAGAAAAGAGAGGACAGATGTTTAGAAAGGAGAGGACAGATGTTTAGAAAAGAGAGGACAGATGTTTAGAAAAGAGAGGACAGATGTTTAGAAAGGAGAGGACAGATATTTAGAAAAGAGAGGACAGATGTTTAGAAAAGAGAGGACAGATGTTTAGAAAGGAGAGGACAGATGTTTAAGCAAGTGAGACAGAGCCACACTCACCTCTCTGATCTCCTTGATCTTGGAGCCGCCCTTCCCGATGAGAGAACCACATTGGCTGGCAGGAATGACCAATCTTAGGGTGACAGGGGGCTTGCTGGTGACCGTGCCATTGGCTACCAGAGTTGTGAGGTCCTGGAGGAAACAAACATGAAGTGTTTAGATTCACTATTCAAGTGTCACTCATCAATTAAAACAGCAGTCGGCCTAAAAGAAAGCAAGCTAAAGCGACATTAATGAACACTGAATAAAAGTTGCAGTACACTAACATCTTATAGTCAAGACCTGGTGTTGTACAACAGCTCTCTGAAGCTATTACAACCAGGGGTTGGTTAAACGTTGGTTAAGATGAGTGGTGACTCGTAACGTACTCCACATCCCTGTACACATACCTCCCATACAAACATGTAATCAATATAACCGTCGGAGAGTTTATACATCAACGATCCAAATCAGGGAAAGGTTAGCGCTCAATCTCTTTCTGCTGTCTCTATCGATTCCCATATAGATCACAGACAATATTTACCCTGTTGGTCAGATCTATTCACCTTTAGAAATGACATTCTGTCTCCACCTCTATTTTATGTTCCTTTAGATGTAGATTGTGACTCTCTTGGCTAAGGCTCTGTGACCTGGCCAGAAAAACTCAGGCTACTAATCTCTATGTCTGACCAGTGGCCTGTGACCTGGCCAGGTAAACTCAGGCTACTAATCTCTATGTCTGACCAGTGGCCTGTGACCTGGCCAGAAAAACTCAGGCTACTAATCTCTATGTCTGACCAGTGGCCTGTGACCTGGCCAGAAAACTCAGGCTACTAATCTCTATGTCTGACCAGTGGCCTGTGACCTGGCCAGGTAAACTCAGGCTAATAATCTCTATGTCTGACCAGTGGCCTGTGACCTGGCCAGAAAAACTCAGGCTACTAATCTCTATGTCTGACCAGTGGCCTGTGACCTGGCCAGGTAAACTCAGGCTAATAATCTTTATGTCTGACCAGTGGCCTGTGACCTGGCCAGAAAAACTCAGGCTAATAATCTCTATGTCTGACCAGTGGCCTGTGACCTGGCCAGGTAAACTCAGGCTAATAATCTTTATGTCTGACCAGTGGCCTGTGACCTGGCCAGGTAAACTCAGGCTAATAATCTTTATGTCTGACCAGTGGCCTGTGACCTGGCCAGGTAAACTCAGGCTAATAATCTCTATGTGGTCCTTCTGTGGCTCAGTTGGTAGAGCATGGCGCTTGTAACGCCAGGGTAGTGGGTTCGATTCCCGGGACCACCCATATGTAGAATGTATGCACACATGACTGTAAGTCTGGATAAAAGCTCAGCTAAATGGCATATATTTATGTCTGACCAGTGGCCTGTGACCTGGCCAGGTAAACTCAGGCTAATAATCTCTACAGTATGTTCTGATAGCCCTGTTCCTAGACTCAAATAATACCCTGCATTAGAGGGCTCACAGGAGCAAGGCTTTATGTCCCATAGTTAGAAATAGTCTCTCACACAGAGACAGACTTTTCATTCCCACTCTCACTCTGACTCTCACTCTGACTCTCACTCTGACTCTCACTCTGACTCTGACTCTGAATCTCACTCTGACTCTGACTCTCACTCTGACTCTCACTCTGACTCTGACTCTCACTCTGACTCTCACTCTGACTCTCACTCTGACTCTCACTCTGACTCTGACTCTGACTCTCACTCTGACTCTCACTCTGACTCTGACTCTCACTCTGACTCTCACTCTGACTCTGACTCTCACTCTGACTCTCACTCTGACTCTGACTCTGACTCTGACTCTGACTCTCACTCTGACTCTCACTCTGACTCTCACTCTGACTCTCACTCTGACTCTGAATCTCACTCTGACTCTGACTCTCACTCTGACTCTCACTCTGACTCTCACTCTCACTCTGACTCTCACTCTGACTCTCACTCTGACTCTCACTCTGACTCTCACTCTGACTCTCACTCTGACTCTCACTCTCTCTGACTCTCACTCTGACTCTGACTCTGACTCTCACTCTCACTCTGACTCTCACTCTCACTCTGACTCTGACTCACTCTCTGACTCTCACTGGACTCTCACTCTGACTCTGACTCTCACTCTGACTCTCACTCTGACTCTGACTCACGCTAGAGGCTGAACTCTGACTCTGACTCTGACTCTGACTCTCACTCTGACTCTGACTCTCACTCTGACTCTCACTCTGACTCTGACTCTGACTCTCACTCTGACTCTCACTCTGACTCTCACTCTCACTCTGACTCTCACTCTGACTCTGACTCTGACTCTCACTCTGACTCTCACTCTGACTCTGACTCTCACTCTGACTCTCACTCTCACTCTGACTCTGACTCTGACTCTCACTCTGACTCTCACTCTGACTCTCACTCTGACTCTGACTCTCACTCTGACTCTGACTCTCACTCTGACTCTCACTCTGACTCTGACTCAATCTCACTCGCACTTTCACTCTCACTCTGACTCTCACTCTGACTCTCGCCTTAATTTAGGTAATAAATATAATCCTAAATCATGGCCCCAACATTGCACACATCAATTAGCCCTAGCAGGACTTCGGTAGCATTCAACATGTAAATAGCCTGGCCATCACGTGACGCTAGAGGCTACATGAACTGAACCACTATTACGGTTCCTTTACTTAGGCCTACTCTCCCAATGTGCAATGTTCTCTCCAAATACAATGTGAGTATAAATTATCAAGGGGTTGAGCATATTTCTCTCTCTGTCTGTCTCACTCTCACTCTGTCTCTGTCTGTCTCACTCTCACGCCAGGGTAGTGGGTTCGATTCCCGGGACCACCCATACGTAGAATGTATGCACACATGACTGTAAGTCGCTTTGGATAAAAGCGTCAGCTAAATGGCATATATTTATGTCTGACCAGTGGCCTGTGACCTGGCCAGGTAAACTCAGGCTAATAATCTCTACAGTATGTTCTGATAGCCCTGTTCCTAGACTCAAATAATACCCTGCATTAGAGGGCTCACAGGAGCAAGGCTTTATGTCCCATAGTTAGAAATAGTCTCTCACACAGAGACAGACTTTTCATTCCACTCTCACTCTGACTCTCACTCTGACTCTGACTCTCACTCTGACTCTCACTCTGACTCTGACTCTCACTCTGACTCTCACTCTCACTCTGACTCTCACTCTGACTCTGAATCTCACTCTGACTCTCACTCTCACTCTCACTCTGACTCTCACTCTGACTCTCACTCTGACTCTCACTCTGACTCTCACTGGACTCTCACTCTGACTCTCACTCTGACTCTCACTCTGACTCTGACTCTCACTCTGACTCTCACTCTACTCTGACTCTCACTCTGACTCTGAATCTCACTCTGACTCTCACTCTCTCTCACTCTGACTCTCACTCTGACTCTCACTCTGACTCTCACTCTGACTCTCACTTTGGACTCTAATTGACTCTCACTCTGACTCTCACTCTGACTCACTCTGACTCTGACTCTCACTCTGACTCTCACTCTGACTCTGAATCTCACTCTGACTCTCACTCTGACTCTGACTCTCACTCTGACTCTCACTCTGACTCTCACTCTGACTCTCACTCTGACTCTGAATCTCACTCTGACTCTGACTCTCACTCTGACTCTCACTCTGACTCTCACTCTGACTCTCACTCTGACTCTGACTCTCACTCTGACTCTCACTCTGACTCTCACTCTGACTCTCACTTGACTCTGAATCTCACTCTGACTCTGACTCTCACTCTGACTCTCACTTGACTCTCACTCTGACTCTGAATCTCACTTTGACTCTGACTCTCACTCTGACTCTCACTCTGACTTCACTCTCATTTGACTCTGACTCTCACTCTGACTCTCACTCTGACTCTCACAACCACTAAAGGGCAATGACTCTGACTCACTCAAGACTTTGACTCACTCTGACTCTGACTTGACTCTCATGTTTCTGACTCTCATAGAATGCCCTTCTGACTCTGACTCTGACTCTGACTCTGACTCACTCTGACTCTGACTCTGACTCTCACTCTGACTCTGACTCTCACTCTGACTCTCACTCTGACTCTGACTCTCACTCTGACTCTCACTCTCACTCTCACTCTGACTCTCACTCTGACTCTCACTCTGACTCTGACTCTCACTCTCACTCTGACTCTCACTCTCACTCTCACTCTCACTCTGACTCTCACTCTGACTCTCACTCTGACTCTGACTCTCACTCTGACTCTGACTCTCACTCTGACTCTCACTCTGACTCTGACTCTCAATCTCACTCGCACTTTCACTCTCACTCTGACTCTCACTCTGACTCTCGCCTTAATTTAGGTAATAAATATAATCCAAATCATGGCCCCAACATTGCACACATCAATTAGCCCTAGCAGGACTTCGGTAGCATTCAACATGTAAATAGCCTGGCCATCACGTGACGCTAGAGGCTACATGAACTGAACCACTATTACGGTTCCTTTACTTAGGCCTACTCTCCCAATGTGCAATGTTCTCTCCAAATACAATGTGAGTATAAATTATCAAGGGGTTGAGCATATTTCTAATGTCTCTGTCTTACTCTCACTCTGTCTCTGTCTGTCTCACCCTCTCACTCTGTCTGTCTGTCTTGAAATCTGTCTGTCTGTCTCACTCTGTCTGTCTGTCTGTCTGTCTGTCTGTCTGTCTGTCTGTCTGTCTGTCTGTCTGTCTGTCTGTCTGTCTCTCTCTGTCTCTGTCTTTCTCTGTCTTTGTCTCTCTCTCTCACTCTTCTCTCTCTCTCTCTCTCTGTCTCTGTCTCTGTCTCTGTCTCTGTCTCTGTCTCTGTCTCTGTCTCTCTCTCTCTGTCTCTCTCTTCCTGTCTGTCTGTCTCTGTCTCTGTCTCTGTCTCTGTCTAAAGAGTTTTCTCTCTGTCTCTGTCTCTGTCTCTGTCTGTCTCTGTCTCTGTCTCTGTCTCTGTCTCTGTCTCATCTCACCACTCTCCTGTCTCTGTCTCTGTCTCTGTCTCTGTCTCTGTCTCTCTCTCATTCTTAGTGGTATGCTGGTATGGAAATGAGGTCTTAGGTCTCAATCTCCACATGAACAGACTATATAATGAATGTCTGATACATTACTGGATGCTAAGCGTTAAGCAGAATTGGATCATAGAATTATATACACTTTCTCAGCTGAGAGAGATAAAACGACAATGAAGGTATATTAATCGGTTGTTTAGAACGAATGAGCAGGCATATATTTTTGTAACAGTAGAAGCAAAATGCTTTTTATGTCTTCAGAGGAAGATTTCATGTTTGGGTAGCCTAGTTGATATTGGCTCTTCTTCTCACTCTGCCAAATGTTTGGTTAGCAGTAGACGGTTGGTACTGGCTCTTCTTCTCACTCTGCCAAATGTTTGGTTAGCAGTAGACGGTTGGTACTGGCTCTTCTTCTCACTCTGCCAAATGTTTGGTTAGCAGTAGACGGTTGGTACTGGCTCTTCTCACTCTGCCAAATGTTTGGTTAGCAGTAGACGGTTGGTACTGGCTCTTCTTCTCACTCTGCCAAATGTTTGGTTTGCAGTAGACGGTTGGTACTGGCTCTTCTTCTCACTCTGCCAAATGTTTGGTTAGCAGTAGACGGTTGGTACTGGCTCTTCTCACTCTGCCAAATGTTTGGTTAGCAGTAGACGGTTGGTACTGGCTCTTCTTGTGTTTTTTTCTTCTTCCATTGCTCTGTTCTCTGTGTGTGTTTAAGAGTTACAGAACACCAACTATTACACAGAGTTGGTTTATTTCTAGGGGAGAATCAGACACTGTGCTGATCTGTTACTGTGCTGATCTGTTACTGTGCTGATCTGTTCATAGCACAAACCAGGAAGGAAAGAGACAGATGAATGGATCCTTCTGAATTACAGACTAAATATGCTCTTCATCACAGTAACATGTTCTACATCACTATATCCTGCTCTTCATCACAGTAACATGTTCTACATCACTATATCCTGCTCTTCATCACAGTAACATGTTCTACATCACTATATCCTGCACTTCATCACAGTAACGTGTTCTAGATCCTTATATCCTGCTCTTCATCACAGTAAGATGTTCTACATCCTTATATCCTGCTCTTCATCACAGCAACGTGTTCTGCATCCATACAGTGTGCTCTTCATCACAGTAACGTGTTCTACATCCTTATATCCTGCTCTTCATCACAGTAACGTGTTCTACATCACTTATATCCTGCTCTTCATCACAGTAACATGTTCTACATCACTATATCCTGCTCTTCATCACAGTAACATATTCTACATCACTATATCCTGCTCTTCATCACAGTAACGTGTTCTACATCACTATATCCTGCTCTTCATCACAGTAACGTGTTCTACATCCTTATATCCTGCTCTTCATCACAGTAACATGTTCTACATCCTTATATCCTGCTCTTCATCACAGTAATGTGTTCTACATCACTATATCCTGCTCTTCATCACAGTAACGTGTTCTACATCCTTATATCCTGCTCTTCATCACAGTAACATGTTCTACATCCTTATATCCTGCTCTTCATCACAGTAACATGTTCTACATCCTTATTTATTTTTATTTATTTTAATTTTACCTTTATTTAAAACCAGGCAAGTCAGTTAAGAACACATTCTTATTTTCAATAACGGCCTAGGAACAGTGGGTTAACTGCCTGTTCAGGGGCAGAACGACAGAGTTGTACCTTGTCAGCTCGGGGGTTTGAACTCGCAACCTTCCGGTTACTAGTCCAACGCTCTAACCACTAGGCTACGCTGCCGCCCCGCCCTTATATACTGCTCTTCATCACAGTAACGTGTTCTAGATCCTTATATCCTGCTCTTCATCACAGTAACGTGTTCTACATCCATATAGCGTACTCTTCATCACAGTAACGTGTTCTACATCACTATATCCTGCTCTTCATCACAGTAACATGTTCTACATCCTTATATCCTGCTCTTCATCACAGTAACATGTTCTACATCCTTATATCCTGCTCTTCATCACAGTAACATGTTCTACATCCTTATAGCATGCTCTTCATCACAGTAACGTGTTCTACATCACACACCTGAGCTAGAGTAGTGCTCCAGGCCCCCCTAGGGTTACTATGACAACTCTGTCCTCACTGTGAAGGGATGAAAGGAGATAACAGTGGGGCGGAGAGAGGAGATTCTTACTAGATTTCTATTAATATTTGTGAGACACAGAGAGAGAGAGAGAGAGAGAGAGAGAGAGAGAGAGAGAGAGAGAGAGAGAGAGAGAGAGATCACAGAGACATGAGAGAGAGAGAGAGAGAGAGAGAGAGAGACGAAGAGAGAGATAGAGAGAGAGAGAGAGAGTAACGAGAGAGAGAGAGAGAGAGAGAGAGAGAGAGACAGAGACACACAGAGAGAGAGAGAGAGAGAGAGAGAGAGAGAGAGAGAGAGAGAGAGAGAGAGAGAGAGAGAGAGAGAGACGAAGAGAGAGAGAGAGAGAGAAAATCCCTACCGGATGTTTAATGAATACCACACTAACAGCATTTTAAACTAACAGCATTTTAAACCACACTAACAGCATATAAATGAATGTTACACTTAACTCAGTCAGCTCACTGATCAAGGTCTATTGAATTGACCTAGCAGCAACATCCTCAGAAATCATTCAAAGGCTTGATATGTACTGTAACACAACAAACCCTTGATTTCATGAAACTGTTCTGTATGTGGATGAGAGTACTTTACTGCAACCCTCCTCTATTTAACAGCTAGCACATCTGAATGTCAACTAACCTGAATGTCAACTAACCTGAATGTCAATTTACCTGAATGTCAACTAACCTGAATGTCAACTAACCTGAATGTCAACTAACCTGAATGTCAACTTAACTGAATGTCAACTAACCTGAATGTCAACTAACCTGAATGTCAACTTTATCTTGAATGTCAACTTTACCTGAATGTCAAAACCTGAATGTCAATTTACCTGAATGTCAACTAACCTGAATGTCAACTAACCTGAATGTCAATTTACCTGAATGTCAACTAACCTGAATGTCAACTAACCTGAATGTCAACTAACCTGAATGTCAACAGAACTAACCTGAATGTCAATTTACCTGAATGTCAACTAACCTGAATGTCAACCCCCGCCTGAATGTCAACTAACCTGAATGTCAATTTACCTGAATGTCAACTAACCTGAATGTCAACTAACCTGAATGTCAATTTACCTGAATGTCAACTAACCTGAATGTCAACTAAACTGAATGTCAACTAACCTGAATGTCATTTACCTGAATGTCAACTAATCTGAATGTCAACTAAACTGAATGTCAACTAACCTGAATGTCAATTTACCTGAATGTCAACTAACCTGAATGTCAATTTACCTGAATGTCAACTAACCTGAATGTCAACTAACCTGAATGTCAATTTACCTGAATGTCAACTAACCTGAATGTCAATTTACCTGAATTTCAACTAACCTGAATGTCAACTAACCTGAATGTCAATTTACCTGAATGTCAACTAACCTGAATGTCAACTAACCTGAATGTCAATTTACCTGAATGTCAACTAACCTGAATGTCAATTTACCTGAATGTCAACTAACCTGAATGTCAACTAACCTGAATGTCAATTTACCTGAATGTCAACTAACCTGAATGTCAACTAACCTGAATGTCAACTAACCTGAATGTCAATTTACCTGAATGTCAACTAACCTGAATGTCAACTAACCTGAATGTCAATTTACCTGAATGTCAACTAACCTGAATGTCAACTAACCTGAATGTCAACTAACCTGAATGTCAACTAACCTGAATGTCAACTAACCTGAATGTCAATTTACCTGAATGTCAACTAACCTGAATGTCAACTAACCTGAATGTCAATTTACCTGAATGTCAACTATCTTGAATGTCAACTAACCTGAATGT
>NC_068441.1:50197452-50247452 GCF_023373465.1 Oncorhynchus keta
TGCTAACAGGAACAGGCCTTTAATACTGAAATATGCAAACAGGAACAGGCCTTTAATACTGAAATATGCAAACAGGAACAGGCCTTTAATACTGAAATATGCAAACAGGAACAGGCCTTTAATACTGAAATATGCAAACAGGAACAGGCCTTTAATACTGAAATATGCAAACAGGAACAGGCCTTTAATACTGAAATATGCAAACAGGAACAGGCCTTTAATACTGAAATATGCAAACAGGAACAGGCCTTTAATACTGAAATATGCAAACAGGAACAGGCCTTTAATACTGAAATATGCAAACAGGAACAGGCCTTTAATACTGAAATATGCAAACAGGAACAGGCCTTTAATACTGAAATATGCAAACAGGAACAGGCCTTTAATACTGAAATATGCAAACAGGAACAGGCCTTTAATACTGAAATATGCAAACAGGAACAGGCCTTTAATACTGAAATATGCAAACAGGAACAGGCCTTTAATACTGAAATATGCAAACAGGAACAGGCCTTTAATACTGAAATATGCTAACAGGAACAGGCCTTTAATACTGAAATATGCATGGGGAAATATTGTGTTTGTGAGCGTGTACGTGAATCTTTATTGAATGTAAGAAAGAAAGGAGATAGAGGGGAACAGAGAGAGAACAGGAAGAGAAAGGAGGGAGATGGAGAGAGATGGGGAGAAAGGGGGAGAATAGAGGGAGAACGGAGGGAGACAGGAAGAGAAAGGAGGGAGATGGGGAGAAAGGGGGAGAATGGAGGGAGATGGAGAGA
Source organism: Oncorhynchus keta (assembly GCF_023373465.1). Lineage (NCBI taxonomy): Eukaryota > Metazoa > Chordata > Actinopteri > Salmoniformes > Salmonidae > Oncorhynchus > Oncorhynchus keta. Next base: position 50,198,232 of record NC_068441.1, read on the forward strand.
AAGGGGGAGAATGGAGGGAGATGGAGAGAAAGGGGGAGAATAGAGGGAGAACAGAGGGAGACAGGAAGAGAAAGGAGGGAGATGGAGAGAAAGGGGGAGAATAGAGGGAGAACGGAGGGAGACAGGAAGAGAAAGGAGGGAGATGGGGAGAAAGGGGGAGAATGGAGGTAGATGGAGAGAAAGGGGGAAAATGGAGGGAGAACGGAGGGAGACAGGGAGGAGAAAGGGGGAGAATAGAGAGAGACGGGGAGGAGAACAGGAAGAGAAAGGGGGAGAATGGAGAGAGACAAGGAGGGAGAACGGAGGGAGAACGGAGGGAGACAGGGAGAGAAAGGGGGAGAATGGAGGGAGACAGGGAGACAGGGAGAGAACAGGAAGATAAAGGGGGAGAACAGGAAGATAAAGGGGGAGAACAGGAAGATAAAGGGGGAGAACAGGAAGATAAAGGGAGAGAACAGGAAGATAAAGGGGGAGAACAGGAAGATAAAGGGGGAGAACAGGAAGATAAAGGGGGAGAACAGGAAGATAAAGGGAGAGAACAGGAAGATAAAGGGGAGAGAACAGGAAGATAAAGGGGGAGAACAGGAAGATAAAGGGGGAGAACAGGAAGATAAAGGGGGAGAACAGGAAGATAAAGGGGGAGAACAGGAAGATAAAGGGGAGAGAAGACAGGAAGATAAAGGGGAGAACAGGAAGATAAAGGGGGAGAACAGGAAGATAAAGGGGGAGAACAGGAATATAAAGGGGGAGAACAGGAAGAGAAAGGGAGGGAACAGGAAGATAAAGGGGGAGAACAGGAAGATAAAGGGGGAGAACAGGAAGATAAAGGGGGAGAACAGGAAGAGAAAGGGAGAGAACAGGAAGGCTGTAATGATGGTGTTTTTATATCCTCCCTCCCCACTCTGAGTCTTTCAGCAACCAGCTCATCTGAGGACTCACTGACAATGGCTAAAGATTTGTGTCTGTGTGCGTGTGTTTCGGCTGTGTGTGTGTGTCAACTCTTTTTGATTCCTTGGTGGGTGTGTGTTGGCTGTGTGTGTGTGTGTCTCGTCCATGTGTGTGTGATTCATTGCATTACAAGGTTCCCAAGTCCTCTCCTGTCTGTTTCATTTACATGTGATCTCTGTCACTCTGTCTGCGCATGCCTGCATGAGTGTGTCTCAGCTCTGCGTGTGAGTGTATGGACGTCTGTGTGTCTGTCTCGTGTGTGTGTGATTCATTGTACTGCAGGGCTCCTAGCTCCTGTCTGTTACTTCCGGTGTGTGTGTGTGTCTGTGCGTACGTGATCTCACTCACGCTCTGGTCAATCTGAAAGACTCCCTGCTCTGCTTCTTCCCATGATAATGTTTTTATCTCCATTGTGGAGACAGATTTACTTTATCACAGCAATCTGATGTCAAATGTCTACTGTTTGCTGATTATCTGGTATTTCTGTCCCCAACCAAGGAGGGTCTACAGCAGCACCTAGATCTTCTGCACAGATTCTGCAAGACCTGGGCCCTGACAGACCTGGGCCCTGTCAGACCTGGGCCCTGACAGACCTGGGCCCTGACAGACCTGGACCCTGACAGACCTGGACCCTGACAGACCTGGACCCTGACAGACCTGGACCCTGACAGACCTGGGCCCTGATAGACCTGGGACCTGACAGACCTGGGACCTGACAGACCTGGGACCTGACAGACCTGGGCCCTGACAGACCTGGACCCTGACAGACCTGGACCCTGACAGACCTGGACCCTGATAGACCTGGGACCTGACAGACCTGGACCCTGACAGACCTGGACCCTGACAGACCTGGGCCCTGACAGACCTGGGCCCTGACAGACCTGGACCCTGACAGACCTGGACCCTGACAGACCTGGACCCTGACAGATCTGGGCCCTGATAGACCTGGGCCTTGATAGACCTGGACCCTGATAGACCTGGGCCCTGATAGACCTGGGCCTTGATAGACCTGGACCCTGATAGACCTGGGCCTTGACAGACCTGGACCCTGATAGACCTGGGCCTTGATAGACCTGGGCCTTGATAGACCTGGGACCTGACAGACCTGGACCCTGATAGACCTGGGCCTTGATAGACCTGGGCCTTGATAGACCTGGGCCTTGATAGACCTGGGACCTGCCTGAAAATCTCAGTAAGACAAATATCACAGTGTTCAAAAAAATATCCAGTCGGCATGACCACAAATACAAATTCCATCTAGACACAGTAATTTCTATCATTTTCTTCCATATTTCAGTCACCCATTATACTTTCTTCCATGTTTCAGTCACCCATTATACTTTCTTCCATGTTTCAGTCACCCATTATACTTTCTTCCATGTTTCAGTCACCCATTATACTTTCATTAATGTTTCAGTCACCCATTATACTTTCATTAATGTTTCAGTCACCCATTATACTTTCATTAATGTTTCAGTCACCCATTATACTTTCATTAATGTTTCAGTCACCCATTATACACTTTCATTAATGTTTCAGTCACCCATTATACTTTCTTCCATGTTTCAGTCACCCATTATACTTTCATTAATGTTTCAGTCACCCATTATACTTTCATTAATGTTTCAGTCACCCATTATACTTTCGTTAATGTTTCAGTCACCCATTATACTTTCATTAATGTTTCAGTCACCCATTATACTTTCATTAATGTTTCAGTCACCCATTATACTTTCATTAATGTTTCAGTCACCCATTATACTTTCTTCCATGTTTCAGTCACCCATTACATTGTCTTCCATGTTTCAGTCACCCATTATACTTTCTTCCATGTTTCAGTCACCCATTATACTTTCTTCCATGTTTCAGTCACCCATTATACTTTCTTCCATGTTTCAGTCACCCATTATACTTTCTGTCATGTTTCAGTCACCCATTATACTTTCTTCATGTTTCAGTCCCCATTACATTGTCTTCCATGTTTCAGTCACCCATTATATTTCTTCCATGTTTCAGTCACCCATTATACTTTCATTAATGTTTCAGTCACCCATTATACTTTCTGTCATGTTTCGGTCACCCATTATACTTTATTCCATGTTTCAGTCACCCATTATACTTTCTGTCATGTTTCAGTCACCCATTATACTTTCTGTCATGTTTCAGTCACCCATTATACTTTCTTCCATGTTTCAGTCACCCATTATACTTTCTGTCATGTTTCAGTCACCCATTACATTTTCTTCCATGTTTCAGTCACCCATTATACTTTCTGTCATGTTTCAGTCACCCATTACATTGTCTTCCATGTTTCAGTCACCCATTATACTTTCTTCCATGTTTCAGTCACCCATTATACTTTCTGTCATGTTTCAGTCACCCATTACATTTTCTTCCATGTTTCAGTCACCCATTATACTTTCTTCCATGTTTCAGTCACCCATTATACTTTCTTCCATGTTTCAGTCACCCATTATACTTTCTTCCATGTTTCAGTCACCCATTATACTTTCTGTCATGTTTCAGTCACCCATTATACTTTCTGTCATGTTTCAGTCACCCATTACATTTTATTCCATGTTTCAGTCACCCATTATACTTTCTGTCATGTTTCAGTCACCCATTACATTGTCTTCCATGTTTCAGTCACCCATTATACTTTCTTCCATGTTTCAGTCACCCATTATACTTTCTTCCATGTTTCAGTCACCCATTATACTTTCTTCCATGTTTCAGTCACCCATTATACTTTCTTCCATGTTTCAGTCACCCATTATACTTTCTTCCATGTTTCAGTCACCCATTATACTTTCTTCCATGTTTCAGTCACCCATTATACTTTCTTCCATGTTTCAGTCACCCATTATACTTTCTGTCATGTTTCAGTCACCCATTATACTTTCTTCCATGTTTCAGTCACCCATTATACTTTCTTCCATGTTTCAGTCAACCATTATACTTTCTTCCATGTTTCAGTCACCCATTACATTGTCTTCCATGTTTCAGTCACCATTATTTCCTTCCATGTTTCAGTCACCCATTATACTTTCTGTCATGTTTCAGTCACCCATTATACTTTCTTCCATGTTTCAGTCACCCATTATACTTTCTGTCATGTTTCAGTCACCCATTACATTTTCTTCCATGTTTCAGTCACCCATTATACTTTCTGTCATGTTTCAGTCACCCATTACATTGTCTTCCATGTTTCAGTCACCCATTATACTTTCTTCCATGTTTCAGTCACCCATTATACTTTCTGTCATGTTTCAGTCACCCATTACATTTTCTTCCATGTTTCAGTCACCCATTATACTTTCTTCCATGTTTCAGTCACCCATTATACTTTCTTCCATGTTTCAGTCACCCATTATACTTTCTTCCATGTTTCAGTCACCCATTATACTTTCTGTCATGTTTCAGTCACCCATTATACTTTCTGTCATGTTTCAGTCACCCATTATACTTTCTTCCATGTTTCAGTCACCCATTATACTTTCTTCCATGTTTCAGTCACCCATTACATTGTCTTCCATGTTTCAGTCACCCATTATACTTTCTTCCATGTTTCAGTCACCCATTATACTTTCTTCCATGTTTCAGTCACCCATTATACTTTCTTCCATGTTTCAGTCACCCATTATACTTTCTTCCATGTTTCAGTCACCCATTATACTTTCTTCCATGTTTCAGTCACCCATTATACTTTCTTCCATGTTTCAGTCACCCATTATACTTTCTTCCATGTTTCAGTCACCCATTATACTTTCTTCCATGTTTCAGTCACCCATTATACTTTCTGTCATGTTTCAGTCACCCATTATACTTTCTTCCATGTTTCAGTCACCCATTATACTTTCTTCCATGTTTCAGTCACCCATTATACTTTCTTCCATGTTTCAGTCACCCATTACATTGTCTTCCATGTTTCAGTCACCAATCATTTCCTTCCATGTTTCAGTCACCCATTATACTTTCTGTCATGTTTCAGTCACCCATTATACTTTCTTCCATGTTTCAGTCACCCATTATACTTTCTGTCATGTTTCAGTCACCCATTACATTGTTTCCATGTTTCAGTCCCCATTATACTTTCTTCCATGTTTCAGTCACCCATTATACTTTCTGTCATGTTTCAGTCACCCATTATACTTTCTTCCATGTTTCAGTCACCCATTATACTTTCTTCCATGTTTCAGTCACCCATTATACTTTCTTCCATGTTTCAGTCACCCATTATACTTTCTTCCATGTTTCAGTCACCCATTATACTTTCTTCCATGTTTCAGTCACCCATTATACTTTCTTCCATGTTTCAGTCACCCATTATACTTTCTTCCATGTTTCAGTCACCCATTACATTGTCTTCCATGTTTCAGTCACCAATTACATTTCCTTCCATGTTTCAGTCACCCATTATACTTTCTGTCATGTTTCAGTCACCCATTATACTTTCTTCCATGTTTCAGTCACCCATTATACTTTCTGTCATGTTTCAGTCACCCATTATACTTTCTTCCATGTTTCAGTCACCCATTATACTTTCTTCATGTTTCAGTCACCCATTTCCTTCCATGTTTCATCACTTTCTTCTGTCATGTTTCAGTCACCCATTATACTTTCTTCCATGTTTCAGTCACCCATTATACTTTCTGTCATGTTTCAGTCACCCATTATACTTTCTTCCATGTTTCAGTCACCCATTATACTTTCTGTCATGTTTCAGTCACCAATTACATTTCCTTCCATGTTTCAGTCACCCATTATACTTTCTGTCATGTTTCAGTCACCCATTATACTTTCTTCCATGTTTCAGTCACCCATTATACTTTCTGTCATGTTTCAGTCACCCATTATACTTTCTTCCATGTTTCAGTCACCCATTATACTTTCTTCCATGTTTCAGTCACCCATTACATTGTCTTCCATGTTTCAGTCACCCATTATACTTTCATTAATGTTTCAGTCACCCATTATACTTTCTTCCATGTTTCAGTCACCCATTACATTGTCTTCTATGTTTTTGAGTGTCTTTCCATTTCACTTCACCTTCATAGCTTTGCAATCCTGTGCCACTTATTATGTTTCAGTGATTTTGTGGGTTTGTGCTGTGTATCGGTTGCCCTTGAGACTAAAATATTCATGCTTCCTCTTCCTGTCAGCGAAGATGCCGAGGTGCATTATATAGATAGATATAGGAGCGTAGGAAAATATGTGTTTGGTTTCTAGATCTAGATGGAAATAAAGTATTTATGTGGATCCATCACAACCTGACTTGTAGAAACCAAGAAGCTGAGATATGGAGGTATATATATAGAGGTACTGGAAAAAATGTGTTGGGTTTCTCTTTAAGCGATATACCTAAATGTTAGGTATGTACACTACCGGTCAAAATATTTAGAACACCTACTCATTCAAGGGTTTTTCTTTATTTTTTAAAACTATTTTCTACATTGTAGAATAATAGTGAAGACATAAAAACGATGAAATAGCACATATGGAATCATGTAGTAACCAAACAAGTGTTAAACAAATCAAAATATATTTTCTATTTATGCCAAAAGTATGCAAAGCTGCCATCAAGGGAAAGGGTGGCTACTTTGAAGAATCTCAACTATAAAATATATTTTGATTTGTTCGACACTTTTTTTGGTTACAACATGATTCCATATGTGTGATTTAATAGTCCTGACTTCTTCACTATTATTCTACAATGTACAAAAGAGTCCAAAATAAAGAAAAACCCTTGAACGAGCAGGTGTTCTAAAACCATGGGATACTGTATCTCAATTTCAGGTGTGTACGGCAGGTTTAATAATGTCACAGAAAATATACCGTTTAGAAAAGGCTTTTATCAAAATCACCTTCCATCATTTGTTTTACTTATGGGCGGTCCCAGGGATCAAACCCCACAATCGTGTAATTGTAAGCACCGTGTCTTACCAGCTGAGCTACAGAGGACCGTGTTACTACAGTATATAATCTGGAGAACTTACCTCTTCTCGTATTTTCTTCACTGTCTCTCCTTTCTGTGGAAAGACACAACACAAACTTTAGACACATTCAACAGGTTTTGTCTTAAGTTCTGTCCTTCACTCCTTCAAACTTCTCATTATTATTAAATGAGTTTAATGTGGTTAAATTATAAGTCCAACATATTGCAGACATACAACAGAATCCTTACTGTAACACACACGTTGGGAGGTTTAGTTTTTAGAAGTGAGTTCGGTAAACACTGCATTTCAATGTGTTTCAATGTCTTTTTATCTGACTTGGCTATTATGGAGGAATCCTAAAAGGAATATCAGATCCAGAGCAATAACATGAATGTGTCTCTTGGGGAGCATTCTGTTCCTGTTGAGGGACCATAGATTGGTCGGTGGAGGAACCAACAACCCCTGAATGACTTTAACACAGAGTGAGATAGAGAGAAAGAGAGAAAGAAAGAGAGAGACAGAGAGAGAGAGAGAGAGAGAAGGAGAGAGCGACACAGAGAGAGAGAGCGAGAGAGAGAGAGAGATATATATAGAGAGAGAGATAAAGAGAGAGAGACAGAGAGATACAGAGAGACAGATATATATATATATATATATATATATATATATATATATATATATATATATATATATAGAGAGAGAGAGAGAGATAAAGAGAGAAAGAGAGAGACAGAGAGAGAGATATATAGAGAGAGATAAAGAGAGAGAGACAGAGAGATATATATATATATATATAGAGAGAGATATATATATAGAGAGAGATAAAGAGAGAGAGAGAGAGAGAGAGAGAGAGATACAGAGAGAGAGAGAGAGAGAGAGAGAGAGAGAGAGAGAGAGAGAGAGAGAGAGAGAGAGAGAGAGAGAGAGAGAGAGAGAGAGAGAGAGAGAGAGAGCAAGAGAGAGAGAGAGAGAGGAGAGAGAGAGAGAGAGAGAGAGAGAGAGAGAGAGAGGAGAGAGCAAGAGAGAGAGAGAGAGAGAGAGAGAGAGAGAGAGAGAGAGAGAGAGAGAGAGAGAGAGAGAGAGGCGAGAGAGAGAGCGAGAGAGAGAGAGAGAGAGAGAGACAGAGAGAGAGAGAGACGAAGAGAGAGTTGTTCCTGTTGAGGGACCATAGACTGGTGTGGTGGAGGTGGAACCAATCACGTAAATAATCCAGTATCCTGCTGTTACAACATGGCAAACTGGTATTCTGTAAAATATGCTGTGATATGTATCTACAGACATTTTGGACATTCAAAAATATGTTGTGTATTGAACACCGATGTTTTATAAGTTTAGTACACCTGTCAATCATCAATATAAATATAAAGCAAACCTAGTGGTGTGGTTGTCAGTTTGCTGTTTTTGGCCTACAGTAGAGTACACATCCATCCGCTCTTAGCACCTGATTGCTTTTGATGGTCTGACTGGTTTTGACTGTTCTAGATGGAATAGGACTGCCCCTGACAGCTCTATATGGAATAGGACTGCTCCTGACCGCTCTAGATGGAATAGGACTGCTCCTGACTGTTCAAGACGGAATATGACTGCTCCTGACTGTTCTCGACGGAATAGGACTGCTCCTGACTGTTCTCGACGGAATAGGACTGCTCCTGACTATTCTTGATGGAATAGGCCTGCTCCTGACCACTCCAGATGGAATAGGACTGCTCCTGACTGTTATAGATGGAATAGGACTGCTCCTGACAGTTCTAGATGGAATAGGACTGCTCCTGACTGTTCTAGTTGGAATAGGACTGCTGCTAACAGATCTATATGGAATAGGACTTCTCCTGTCCTGACCACTCAAGGTGGAATAGGACTGCTCCTGACTGTTCAAAACGGAATAGGACTGCTCCTGACTGTTTCAGATGGAATAGGACATCTCCGGACTGCTCAAGATGGAATAGGATTGTTCATGACTGTTCAAGATGGAATATGACTGCTCCTGACCGCTCTAGAAAGAAGAGGACTGCTCCTGATGGTTCTACATGGAATAGTACTGCTCCTGACTGTTCGAGACATTATAAGACTGCTCCGGGCTATTGTAGACGGAATAGAACTGCTCCTGACTGCTTTAGATGTGATAGAACTGCTCCTGACCACTCTAGATGGAATAAGACTGCTCCTGAAAGTTCTAGATGGAATAGTACTTCTCCTGACTGCTCAAGATGGGATGGGACTGCTCCCGATCGCTCTAGATAGAATAGGACTGTTCCTGAAAGCTCGAGATGGAATAGAACTTATCCTGACTGTTCTAGATGGAATAGAACTGCTCCTGACTGTTTCAGACGGAAGAGGACTGCTCCTGACTGTTCAAGATGGAATAGGACTGCTCCTGACCCCTCTAGATGGAATAAGACTGATCCTGACAGATCTAGATGGAATAGGACTGCTCCTGACTGTTCTAGATGTAATAGGACTGCTCCCGAATGCTCAAGATAGAATAGGATTGTTCCTGACTGTTCAAGATGGAGTAAGACTGCTCCTGACAGCTCTAGATGGAATAGGACTGCCCCTGACTGTTCCAAATGGAATAGGACTGCTCCTGACCATTCAAGATGGAATAGGACTGCTCCTGACTGGTAAAAATGGAATAGGACTGCTCCTGACCGTTATAGTTGGAATAGGACTGCTCCTGTCTGCTCAAGATGGAATAGGATTGTTCCTGACTGTTTAAGATGGAGTAGGACTCCTCCTGACTGCTTTAGATGGAATAGGACTGCTCCTGACTACTCTAGATGGAATAGGACTGCTCTGGACCGGTCTAGATGGAATAGACCTCCTCCTGACAGCTCTAGATGGAATAAGACTGCTCCTGACCGCTCTAGATAGAATAGGACTGCTCCTGATCCCTCTTGATGGAACAGGACTGCTCCTGACAGCTCTAGATGGAATAGGACTGCTCCTGACTGCTCTAGAAGGAATAGGACTGCTCCTGACTGCTTTAGATGGAATAGGACTGCTCCTGACCGCTCTATATGGAATAGGACTGCTCCTGACCACTCTAGATGGAATAGGACTGCTCCTGACTGCTCTAGATGGAATAGGACTGCTCCTGACAGCTCTAGATGGAATAGGACTGCTCCTGATTGTTCTAGATGGAATAGGACTGCTCGTGACTATTCTAGACGGAATATGACTGCTCCTGACTATTCTAGATGGAATAGGACTGCTCCTGACTATTATTGACAGAAAATGACTGCTCCTGACTATTCTAGATGGAATAGGACTGCTCCTGACTGTCCAAGATGGAATAGGACTGCTCCTGACAGCTCTAGATGGAATATGACTGCTCCTGACTATTCTCGATGGAATAGGACTGCTCCTGACCATTCTAGACGGAATAGGACTGCTCCTGACTATTCTAGACATAATAAGACTGCTCCAGACTATTCTAGATGGAATAGGACTGCTCCTGACCATTCTAGACGGAATAGGACTGCTCCTGACTATTCTCGACAGAATAAGACTGCTCCAGACTATTCTAGACGGAATAGGACTTTTCCTGACTATTCTAGATGGAATCGGACTGCTCCTGACCATTCAAGATGGAGTTGGACTCCTCCTGACTTCTCTAGACGGAATAGGACTGCTCCAGACTATTCTAGACAGAATAGGACTTTTCCTGACTATTCTAGATGGAATAGGACTGCTCCTGACCATTCTAGATGGAATAGGACTGCTCCTGACTATTCTAGATGGAATACGACTGCTCCTGACTATTCTAGACGGATTAGGACTGCTCCTGACTATTCTAGACAGAATAGGACTGCTCCTGACTATTCTAGATGGAATAGGACTGCTCCTGACTATTCTAGACCGAATAGGACTGCTCCTGACTGTTCTAGTTGGAATAGGACTGCTGCTAACAGATCTATATGGAATAGGACTTCTCCTGTCCTGACCACTCAAGGTGGAATAGGACTGCTCCTGACTGTTCAAAACGGAATAGGACTGCTCCTGACTGTTTCAGATGGAATAGGACATCTCCGGACTGCTCAAGATGGAATAGGATTGTTCATGACTGTTCAAGATGGAATATGACTGCTCCTGACCACTCTAGATGGAATAGGAATGCAACTGACAGTTCTAGATGGAATAGGACTGCTCCTGACCCCTCTAGATGGCATAGGACGGCTCCTGACAGCTCTAGATGGAATATGACTGCTCCTGACCGCTCTAGAAAGAAGAGGACTGCTCCTGATGGTTCTACATGGAATAGTACTGCTCCTGACTGTTCGAGACATTATAAGACTGCTCCGGGCTATTGTAGACGGAATAGAACTGCTCCTGACTGCTTTAGATGTGATAGAACTGCTCCTGACCACTCTAGATGGAATAAGACTGCTCCTGAAAGTTCTAGATGGAATAGTACTTCTCCTGACTGCTCAAGATGGGATGGGACTGCTCCCGATCGCTCTAGATAGAATAGGACTGTTCCTGAAAGCTCGAGATGGAATAGAACTTATCCTGACTGTTCTAGATGGAATAGGACTGATCCTGACAAATCTAGATGGAATAGGACTGCTCCTGACTGTTCTAGATGTATAGGACTGCTCCCGAATGCTCAAGATAGAATAGGATTGTTCCTGACTGTTCAAGATGGAGTAAGACTGCTCCTGACAGCTCTAGATGGAATAGGACTGCCCCTGACTGTTCCAAATGGAATAGGACTGCTCCTGACCATTCAAGATGGAATAGGACTGCTCCTGACTGGTAAAAATGGAATAGGACTGCTCCTGACCGTTATAGTTGGAATAGGACTGCTCCTGTCTGCTCAAGATGGAATAGGATTGTTCCTGACTGTTTAAGATGGAGTAGGACTCCTCCTGACTGCTTTAGATGGAATAGGACTGCTCCTGACTACTCTAGATGGAATAGGACTGCTCTGGACCGGTCTAGATGGAATAGACCTCCTCCTGACAGCTCTAGATGGAATAAGACTGCTCCTGACCGCTCTAGATAGAATAGGACTGCTCCTGATCCCTCTTGATGGAACAGGACTGCTCCTGACAGCTCTAGATGGAATAGGACTGCTCCTGACTGCTCTAGAAGGAATAGGACTGCTCCTGACTGCTTTAGATGGAATAGGACTGCTCCTGACCGCTCTATATGGAATAGGACTGCTCCTGACCACTCTAGATGGAATAGGACTGCTCCTGACCGCTCTAGATGGAATAGGACTGCTCCTGACAGCTCTAGATGGAATAGGACTGCTCCTGATTGTTCTAGATGGAATAGGACTGCTCGTGACTATTCTAGACGGAATATGACTGCTCCTGACTATTCTAGATGGAATAGGACTGCTCCTGACTATTATTGACAGAAAATGACTGCTCCTGACTATTCTAGATGGAATAGGACTGCTCCTGACTGTCCAAGATGGAATAGGACTGCTCCTGACAGCTCTAGATGGAATATGACTGCTCCTGACTATTCTAGATGGAATAGGACTGCTCCTGACTATTCTAGACGGAATAGGACTGCTCCTGACTATTCTAGACAGAATAAGACTGCTCCTGACTATTCTAGATGGAATAGGACTGCTCCTGACCATTCTAGACGGAATAGGACTGCTCCTGACTATTCTAGACGGAATAGGACTGCTCCTGACTATTCTAGACGGAATAGGACTGCTCCTGACTATTCTAGACAGAATAGGACTGCTCCTGACTATTCTAGACGGAATAGGACTGCTCCTGACTATTCTAGACAGAATAGGACTGCTCCTGACTATTCTAGACGGAATAGGACTGCTCCTGACTATTCTAGACAGAATAGGACTGCTCCTGACTATTCTAGACGGAATAGGACTGCTCCTGACCGCTCTAGATGGAATAGGGCTGCTCCTGCTCCTTTATCTGTGTGTGTGTGTGTATGTGTGTGTGCCTGTGTGCGTGTCTTCGTGCGTGTCTGTGTGTGTGTGCGCGTGCGCGCGTGTCACACCAAAGCGTGTGTGTGTGTGTGTGTGTGTGTGTGTGTGTGTGTGTGTGTGTGTGTGTGTGTGTGTGTGTGTGTGTGTGTGTGTGTGTGTGTGTGTGTGTGTGTGTGTGTGTGTGTGTGTGTGTGTGTGTGTGCGTGCGTGCGTGCGTGCGTGCGTCAGAGTTATTTTAGCAGCAGGGTAATCCCTGAGCCAGACAAGCTCTAATGTCTGCAGGCAGGCCGGTTCTACTGTTCTACTGTTCCACCCTTCTACGGTTCTACTGTTCTACTGATCCACTGTTCCACTGTTCTACTGTTCTATTTTGGATCTGGACTCCGTCTCCTACTGTAGTACAGTACGTGGAGAACTAGCTAGATGAAATGACTGGCTCAGGTGTATTGTCAGCAGGTTTGCTGGAGGTCAGCCCTCAGGATAAGCTCTGATGTCTGATATCTACAGGGCCCTCTCTCTCTCTGTGTGTGTGTGTGTGTGTGTGTGTGTGTGTGTGTGTGTGTGTGTGTGTGTGTGTGTGTGTGTGTGTGTGTGTGTGTGTGTGTGTGTGTGTGTGTGTGTGTGTGTGTGTGTGTGTGTGTGTGTGTGTGTGTGTGTGTGTGTGTGTGTGCGCGTGTGTGTGTGTGTGTGTGTGTGTGCGTGCGTGCGTGCGTGCGTGTGTGTGTGTGTGTGTTAGACAGGTGTATTAGCAGCAGGTTAGCTGGATGTCAGCTCTCAGGACAAGCTCTGATGTCTGCATTGGCCCTGCTGGGTAGTGTTGGGTAGAGCCAAGGACACACAGCCACTGTACGGCTGCAGTGTGTACAGTACACTGCCTGGTTGTATGCCTGTGAGTTACAGTACACTGCCTGGCTGTATGCCTGTGAGTTACAGTACACTGCCTGGTTGTATGCCTGTGAGTTACAGTACACTGCCTGGCTGTATGCCTGTGAGTTACAGTACACTGCCTGGTTGTATGCCTGTGAGTTACAGTACACTGCCTGGCTGTATGCCTGTGAGTTACAGTACACTGCCTGGCTGTATGCCTGTGTGTTACAGTACACTGCCTGGCTGTATGCCTGTGAGTTACAGTACACTGCCTGGTTGTATGCCTGTGAGTTACAGTACACTGCCTGGTTGCATGCCTGTGAGTTACAGTACACTGCCTGGTTGTATGCCTGTGAGTTACAGTACACTGCCTGGCTGTATGCCTGTGAGTTACAGTACACTGCCTGGCTGTATGCCTGTGAGTTACAGTACACTGCCTGGCTGTATGCCTGTGAGTTACAGTACACTGTAACAGGGTTGAGTGTATGCCTGTGAGTACGCCACAGGGTTGAGTGTATGCCTGTGAGTACGCCACAGGGTTGAGTGTATGCCTGTGAGTACGCCACAGGGTTGAGTGTATGTCTGTGATTACGCCACAGGGTTGAGTGTATGCCTGTGAGTACACCACAGGGTTGAGTGTATGTCTGTGATTACGCCACAGGGTTGAGTGTATGTCTGTGAGTACACCACAGGGTTGAGTGTATGCCTGTGAGTACGCCACAGGGTTGAGTGTATGCCTGTGAGTACGCCACAGGGTTGAGTGTATGCCTGTGAGTACGCCACAGGGTTGAGTGTATGTCTGTGATTACGCCACAGGGTTGAGTGTATGCCTGTGAGTACACCACAGGGTTGAGTGTATGTCTGTGATTACGCCACAGGGTTGAGTGTATGCCTGTGAGTACACCACAGGGTTGAGTGTATGCCTGTGAGTACGCCACAGGGTTGAGTGTATGCCTGTGAGTACACCACAGGGTTGAGTGTATGCCTGTGAGTACGCCACAGGGTTGAGTGTATGCCTGTGAGTACGCCACAGGGTTGAGTGTATGCCTGTGAGTACGCCACAGGGTTGAGTGTAGTGTGCAGTCATCAACCTTTAACGTTGTTCTCACTGTTCAGGACCACACAGAAGATCAAGCCTGAAGGCGTTTGTCTGTCAGTTAATAACAGAGTACTGTACCTTTTCTTCGTGGCTCCTCATGATCACTGGAGTCTCTAGTATCTAGATTACAAGTACAGCTTGATGTTGACGCAGGAGCCAGACATCATACTAATATAATATAATTCCTCCTCAAATGTATTTAAAATGATACTATGTTAAGAAAGTGGAGATGCTACTGAATATGACCTGATGGAAACAACAACCTCACCCAGGAACTCTGTATGTCTAGTCAGTCTACACCAGAGCCTTATATTTGGATAATCAATATTGAGGCTCTGGTCTACACGATTGTGCCAACTGATTCACAGACCACAGGGATGATGACATAGGGGGGGAGAGAGAGAAATGAGAGGGAGAGGGGAAGAGAGAGAGAGAGAGATGAGGGAGAGGATGAGAGAGAGAGAGAGAGAGAGAGAGAGAGAGAGAGAGAGAGAGAGAGAGAGAGAGAGAGAGAGATAGAGAGAGAGAGAGAGAGAGAGAGAGAGAGAGAGAGAGAGAGAGAGAGAGAGAGGATGAGAGACAGAGAGAAACAGAGAGAGAATTGGAGGGGTGAGAGACAGACAGACAGACAGAGAATTGGAGGGGTGAGAGACAGAGAGACAGAGAGAGACAGAGCAACAGAGAGAAACAGAGAGAGACAGAGAGAAACAGAGAGAGACAGAGAGAAACAGACAGAGAGAGACAGAGAGAAACAGAGACAGAGAGATACAGACAGAAACAGACAGAGAGAGACAGAGAGATACAGACAGAGAGATACAGAGAGATACAGAGAGAAACAGACAGAGAGATACAGAGAGCAACAGAGAGAAACAGACAGAGAGATACAGAGAGAGACAGAGAGATACAGAGAGAAACAGACAGAGAGATACAGATACAGACAGAGAGAGACAGAGAGATACAGAGAGAAACAGACAGAGAGATACAGATACAGACAGAGAGAGACAGAGAGAGACAGAGAGAGACAGAGAGAGACAGAGAGAAACAGACAGAGAGAGACAGAGAGAGACAAAGAGAGACAGATACAGACAGAGAGAGACAGAGAGAAACAGACAGAGAGATACAGAGAGAGACAGAGAGAGACAGAGAGAGACAAAGAGAGACAGAGAGAGACAGAGAGAAACAGACAGAGAGAGAGAAACAGACAGAGAGAGACAGAGAGAGACAGAGAGAGACAAAGAGAGACAGAGAGAGACAGAGAGAAAGAGACAGAGAGATACAGAGAGAGACAGAGGGAGACAGAGAGAGACAAAGAGAGACAGAGAGACAGAGAGAAACAGATAGAGAGAGACAGACAGAGAGATACAGAGACAGAGAGAGACAGAGAGATACAGAGAGATACAGACAGAGAGAGACAGAGAGAGACAAAGAGAGACAGAGAGAAACAGAGAGACAGAGAGAGACAGAGAGAGACAAAGAGAGACAGAGAGAGACAGAGAGAGACAGAGAGAAAGGTTGAGAGACAGAGAGAAACAGACAGATATACAGACAGAGAGAGACAGAGAGAGACAAAGAGAGACAGAGAGAGACAAAGAGAGACAGAGAGAGACAAAGAGAGACAGAGAGAGACAAAGAGAGACAGAGAGAGACAAAGAGAGACAGAGAGAGACAAAGAGAGACAGAGAGAGACAAAGAGAGACAGAGAGAGAGACAGAGAGAGACAAAGAGAGACAGAGAGAGAGACAGAGAGAGAGACAGAGAGAGAGACAGAGAGAGACAGAGAGAGAGACAAAGAGAGACAGAGAGAGAGACAGAGAGAGAGACAAAGAGAGACAGAGAGAGAGACAGAGAGAGAGACAGAGAGAGAGACAAAGAGAGACAGAGAGAGATAGAGAGAGACAGAGAGAGAGACAAAGAGAGAGAGACAGAGAGAGACAGAGAGAGAGAGAGACAGAAGAGAGACAGAGAGAGACAAAGAGAGACAGAGAGAGAGACAGAGAGAGAGACAAAGAGAGACAGAGAGAGACAAAGAGAGACAGAGAGAGACAAAGAGACAGAGAGACAGAGAGAGAGACAAAGAGAGACAGAGAGAAACAGACAGATATACAGACAGAGAGAGACAAAGAGAGACAGAGAGAGACAAAGAGAGAGAGACAGAGAGAGAGAGACAAAGAGAGACAGAGAGAGAGACAAAGAGAGACAGAGAGAGACAGAGAGAGACAGAGAGAGACAAAGAGAGACAGAGAGAGAGAGATAGAGACAAAGAGAGACAGAGAGAAACAGAGAGAGACAGAGAGAGACAAAGAGAGACAGAGAGAAAGGTTGAGAGACAGAGAGAAACAGACAGATATACAGACAGAGAGAGACAAAGAGAGACAGAGAGAGACAAAGAGAGACAGAGAGAGAGACAAAGAGAGACAGAGAGAGAGACAAAGAGAGACAAAGAGAGACAGAGAGAGACAAAGAGAGACAGAGAGAGAGACAAAGAGAGACAGAGAGAGACAAAGAGAGACAGAGAGAAAGGTTGAGACAGGCTGCGTCTCACCTTTCCGATGATGCTGCCAACTTCCTGCAAAAGGAAAGAAAGGAAAATGTCACTATATTGATTTAATCCTGTCAGGAGTCATCTAGTGGTCAAGTTTCTCTCTGGGGTGGTAGACCACTATGCCACTACACCACCATACCACCTAAGACAGTCACTAGACCCCCCCTAGACAGCCTCTAGACTACTATACCACCCCAGACAGCCACTAGACCACTAGAACACTAGACAACCCCAGACAGTCACTAGACCCCCCTAGACAGCCACTAGACCACCCCAGGCAGCCACTAGACCACTAGACACCCACAGACAGCCACTAGACCACTAGACACCCCCAGACAGCCACTAGACCACTAGACCACTAGACACTCCCAGACAGCCACTAGACCACTAGACCACTAGACACCCCTAGACAGCCACTAGACCACCCCAGGCAGCCACTAGACCACTAGACACCCACAGACAGCCACTAGACCACTATATAATAATAATAATAATAATAATAATAATAATAGGACCACTAGACAACTAGACCACTGTCACTAGACCCCCATAGACAGCCACTAGACCACCCCAGACAGCCACTAGACCACTAGACCACCCCAGACAGCCACTAGACAACTAGACCACTGTCACTAGATCCCCATAGACAGCCACAAGACCACCCCAGACAGCCACTAGACCACTAGACCACTAGATGACTAGACCACTAGATGACTAGACCACTAGACCACCAGACCACCAGACCACCAGACCACTAGACCACTAGATGACTAGACCACTAGACCACCAGACCACCAGACCACCAGACCACTAGACCACCAGACCACTAGACCACTAGACCACTAGATCACTCCAGACAGCCACTAGACCACCAGACCACTAGACCACTAGACCACTAGATCACTCCAGACAGCCACTAGACCACTAGACCACTAGATGACTAGACCACTAGACCACTAGAAAACTAGATCACTCCAGACAGTCACTAGACCATTAAACCACTAGATCACCCCAGACAGCCACTAGACCACTAGACCACTAGATGACTAGACCAAGTCCACCCCTGGCCACGTGTGTGTCATCATCTAAGGCAAGCAGACAGACCTACCTTTCCGTGCATGAGGAGCCGTAGCGTAAGGGTGACGTTCATTCCCCCCTCCCCAAAGTCCTGTTCACAGTTCATGTTGATGTGAGACTGAGACACAAGGAGACGCATGAAAGATGCTCTGCAGACAGACAGACAGACAGACTCTCAGGGTGAAGGGAGAGGTTCTCTCTCTCCTCACAGCTCTCTGTAGGAAAACACAGAGAGTACAACACTTTGTTATTATTGATTATAGTGATTATTGATTATTGATTTTTCTTTTGAGTTATCCCAGAAAACTTAACAATTGTCTAATTTTCCAAAACGGAAATGTATCACAGGTTGTTAGAGAAACAGGTCGTTGTCAGAGAAACAGGTCGTTGTTAGAGAAACAGGTCGTTGTTAGAGAAACAGGTCACTGTTAGAGAAACAGGTCGTTGTTAGAGAAACAGGTCGTTGTTAGAGAAACAGGTCGTTGTTAGAGAAACAGGTTGTTGTCAGAGAAACAGGTCACTGTTAGAGAAACAGGTCGTTGTCAGAGAAACAGGTCGTTGTCAGAGAAACAGGTCATTGTCAGAGAAACAGGTCGTTGTTAGAGAAACAGGTCGTTGTCAGAGAAACAGGTCACTGTCAGAGAAACAGGTCGTTGTCAGAGAAACAGGTCGTTGTTAGAGAAACAGGTCGTTGTTACAGAAACAGGTCACTGTCAGAGAAACAGGTTGTTGTTAGAGAAACAGGTCACTGTCAGAGAAACAGGTGTTGTCAGAGAAACAGGTCGTTGTTAGAGAAACAGGTCACTGTCAGAGAAACAGGTCGTTGTTAGAGAAACAGGTCACTGTCAGAGAAACAGGTCGTTGTTAGAGAAACAGGTCACTGTTAGAGAAACAGGTCGTTGTTAGAGAAACAGGTCGTTGTTAGAGAAACAGGTCGTTGTTAGAGAAACAGGTCATTGTTAGAGAAACAGGTCACTGTCAGAGAAACAGGTCATTGTTAGAGAAACAGGTTGTTGTTAGAGAAACAGGTCACTGTCAGAGAAACAGGTCGTTGTTAGAGAAACAGGTCACTGTTAGAGAAACAGGTCGTTGTTAGAGAAACAGGTCGTTGTTAGAGAAACAGGTCGTTGTTAGAGAAACAGGTCACTGTCAGAGAAACAGGTCGTTGTTAGAGAAACAGGTCGTTGTTAGAGAAACAGGTCACTGTCAGAGAAACAGGTCGTTGTCAGAGAAACAGGTCACTGTCAGAGAAACAGGTCGTTGTTAGAGAAACAGGTCACTGTCAGAGAAACAGGTCGTTGTTAGAGAAACAGGTCGTTGTCAGAGAAACAGGTCGTTGTTAGAGAAACAGGTCGTTGTTAGAGAAACAGGTCACTGTCAGAGAAACAGGTCGTTGTTAGAGAAACAGGTCGTTGTTAGAGAAACAGGTCGTTGTTAGAGAAACAGGTCGTTGTTAGAGAAACAGGTCACTGTCAGAGAAACAGGTCGTTGTTAGAGAAACAGGTCGTTGTTAGAGAAACAGGTCGTTGTCAGAGAAACAGGTCGTTGTTAGAGAAACAGGTCGTTGTCAGAGAAACAGGTCGTTGTTAGAGAAACAGGTCGTTGTTAGAGAAACAGGTCACTGTTAGAGAAACAGGTCGTTGTTAGAGAAACAGGTCGTTGTTAGAGAAACAGGTCGTTGTTAGAGAAACAGGTCACTGTCAGAGAAACAGGTCGTTGTTAGAGAAACAGGTCGTTGTCAGAGAAACATGCCATTGTCAGAGAAACAGGTCACTGTCAGAGAAACAGGTCGTTGTTAGAGAAACAGGTCGTTGTTAGAGAAGCAGGTCGTTGGTAACAACACAGTTTAGCTCATTGTAACCAGAGTCTTATCTTTTCAAACTCTTCTACATAACGACGAGGACAACGAACAAGGAACACAATGTGTAAAAAAAGGCCATGCCTGTGCATTTCCTCTCTCCACAGTCCCGTTAGGGTGATTTATCCCCTTCTCAGCTCTTCAATCACTGCCAGGTTTCATGGACATGTGGACAAGTGGACTCTGGCCCCTCCCACTGTAGCTCAGAGTGGTTATCATCTTTGGCCAATCAGGATGCCAAGTTTGGCTGGGGACCAAGGTTTCAGTTTGTCTTCTAGAAGTGTTTGTGCCTTGTATTGTTGGGGATAGTTTCTGATGATTGGTCCCCATGCTACTGAAACCTTGCTAGCGTTGGTTATCTTGTTAAATATGTAACTCGCCAGCGGTTAGCATTGCTTACCTGTTTAGGTAATGCATACTATCGTTTAAGTAGAGAATTTCCAGCTACTGTAAATAATTGCATGTTCGTAGCTGTCATTATGTGCATGCTAATGCTACTCTACGAGTCTGTGTTACGTGGAAGAAAAGGGAAACCAGTAGAAGATGATTCCAGACGGCCTGGGTGTACTTCCACATACACACTTGATTTATGTCCTATTAGATAAGATCTCTAGCTGGCTGGAGAGAAAAGGTCACAAGCCGTGACTGGCAGCAGTAATTAGTCTCTCTCTCCACCAAGACATTGACATCCTATCTGTAGCTGTGTGACTATGTGTGTTCAGTGATATGCTATCTAGGCTATGTAGTCTAAGGTTCCAATTGTATAGCTGCATTACAGCTGTTAATATGTACATGCATTGTCCTTTCCTTATAGAACCACAAAGACTTCTTCTAGGATGTGTCTGTGTGTGTGTGTTTGTGTGTGTGTCTGTCTGTGTCTGTGTGTCTCTGTGTGTGTGTGTGTGTGTGTCTGTGTCTGTGTGTGTGTGTGTGTGTGTGTGTGTGTGTCTCTGTGTGTGTGTGTGTGTGTGTGTGTGTGTGTGTGTGTGTGTGTGTGTGTGTGTGTGTGTGTGTGTGTGTGTGTGTGTGTGTGTGTGCGTGTCTCTGTGTGTGTGTGTGTGTGTGTGTGTGTGTGTGTGTGTGAGAGAGAGTGTGTGTGTGAGAGTGAGAGTGTGTGTGTGTGTGTGTGTGTGTGACAGCCTGCAGCAAGTCAGAACCTTAACAATCAATTAAAATGTTAAATCTAATTTTATTTGTCACAATGCGCCGAAATACAACAAGGTGTAGACGTTACAGTGAAATGTTTACTCACAAGCCCTTAACCAACAATGCTTTAAGAAGTATTAAGAAGTAAAACATTAAAAATAAAAGTAACATATAATTAAAGAGCAGCAGTAAAATAATAATAGTGAGGTTATATACAGGGGGTACCGGTACAGAGTCAATGTGGAGGTTATATACAGGGGGTACCAGTACAGAGTCAATGTGGAGGTTATATACAGGGGGTACTGGTACAGAGTCAATGTGGAGGTTATATACAGGGGGTACCGGTACAGAGTCAATGTGGAGGTTATATACAGGGGGTACTGGTACAGAGTCAATGTGGAGGTTATATACAGGGGGTACCGGTACAGAGTCAATGTGGAGGTTATATACAGGGGTACCAGTACAGAGTCAATGTGGAGGTTATATACAGGGGGTACTGGTACAGAGTCAATGTGGAGGTTATATACAGGGTGTACCGGTACAGAGTCAATGTGGAGGTTATATACAGGGGGTACCAGTACAGAGTCAATGTGGAGGTTATATACAGGGGGTATAGGTACAGAGTCAATGTGGAGGTTATATACATGGGGTACCAGTACAGAGTCAATGTGGAGGTTATATACAGGGGGTACCGGTACAGAGTCAATGTGGAGGTTATATACAGGGGGTACCGGTACAGAGTCAATGTGGAGGTTATATACAGGGGGTACCAGTACAGAGTCAATGTGGAGGTTATATACAGGGGGTACCGGTACAGAGTCAATGTGGAGGTTATATACAGGGGTATAGGTACAGAGTCAATGTGGAGGTTATATACAGGGGGTACCAGTACAGAGTCAATGTGGAGGTTATATACAGGGGGTACCGGTACAGAGTCAATGTGGAGGTTATATACAGGTGATACTGGTACAGAGTCAATGTGGAGGTTATATACAGGGGGTACCGGTACAGAGTCAATGTGGAGGTTATATACAGGGGGTACCGGTACAGAGTCAATGTGGAGGTTATATACAGGGGTACCGGTACAGAGTCAATGTGGAGGTTATATACAGGGGTATAGGTACAGAGTCAATGTGGAGGTTATATACAGGGGTACCGGTACAGAGTCAATGTGGAGGTTATATACAGGGGTACCAGTACAGAGTCAATGTGGAGGTTATATACAGGGGTATAGGTACAGAGTCAATGTGGACGTTATATACATGGGGTACCAGTACAGAGTCAATGTGGAGGTTATATACAGGGGGTACCGGTACAGAGTCAATGTGGAGGTTATATACAGGGGGTACCGGTACAGAGTCAATGTGGAGGTTATATACAGGGGGTACCAGTACAGAGTCAATGTGGAGGTTATATACAGGGGGTACCGGTACAGAGTCAATGTGGAGGTTATATACAGGGGGTACCAGTACAGAGTCAATGTGGAGGTTATATACAGGGGGTACAGAGTCAATGTGGAGGTACAGGGGTACCAGTACAGAGTCAATGTGGAGGTTATATACAGGGGTACCAGTCCAGAGTCAATGTGGAGGTTATATACAGGGGGTACCAGTCCAGAGTCAATGTGGAGGTTATATACAGGGGGTACCGGTACAGAGTCAATGTGGAGGTTATATACAGGGGGTACCAGTACAGAGTCAATGTGTGGGGGCTATATACAGGGGGTACCAGTACAGAGTCAATGTGGAGGTTATATACAGGGGGTACCGGTACAGAGTCAATGTGTGGGGGCACCGGTTAGTCGAGGTAATCGAAGTGATATATACATGTAGGTAGATTTATTAAAGTGACTTATGCATATAGATAATAACAGAGAGTAGCTGCAGTGTAAAATAAGGGTGTGGGTAGTCCTTTGATTAACTGTTTAGGAGGTTTATGGCTCCTCTCCTCTTGGATCTAGACTTGGCGCTCCGGTACCGCTTGCCGTAGGGAAGCAGGGAGAACAGTCTATGACTAGGGTGGCTAGAGTCGTTGACAATTTTTTTGGGCCTTCCTCTGACACCGCCTGGTATACAGGTCCTGGATGGCAGTAAGCTTGCCCCCAGTGATGTACATGCCAAATCTTTTCAGTCTCCCGAGTGGGAATAGGCTTTGTCATGCCCTCTTTACGACTGTCTTAGTGTGTTTGGACCATGATAGTTTGTTGGTGATGTGGACACCAAGGAAGTTGAAGCTCTCAACCTGCTCCACTACAGACCCGTCAATGAGAATGGGGGCTCAGTACTCCTTTTCCTGTAGTCCACAATCATCTCCTGATCGGCATTAAATACTAGCGGGTGAGGGCGTTCACAGCCGACCCCCTCAGAACTGAACTGAGAAACTTATCCTTATTTTAGATTTGTGTTTTCTCTTTAAAAACGAAACATAGTATGGCATATGTTTTTGGTTTTCCAGTTAGCTGTTTTTACATGGTCCTTCGAGCTGGATTCTGACCTAGCGACAGAGACGATGTTGCATTAACCTGAAGAGGAGTTGTTTCCACGCCCCAGGATACAGACGACCAGCCCTGCTCCAGGCCTCCTCAGTATTAAGGGTTGGCCACACCCTCACCAGTTGGAAGCTTCTGAGGGAATAGGAGGACCTACGTCATGAGCAGGACGAGATCAGGAGGGAGTACTCTAGGCCCTCCCGGCCTGAGTCCCCGCCGTGGGAGCACCGTCTCCTGACCGTTAACGCTCTATGACCTGTCACAGAAGTCCCACCATAGGTGATACTCCCAGACTTCAGACCTGCTCCCCAAACAGATTCGACTTCAGACCTGCTCCCCAAACAGACTCTACTTCAGACCTGCTCCCCAAACAGACTCTACTTCAGACCTGCTCCCCAAACAGACTCTACTTCAGACCTGCTCCCCAAACAGACTCTACTTTAGACCTGCTCCCCAAACAGATTCTACTTCAGACCTGCTCCCCAAACAGACTCTACTTCAGACCTGCTCCCCAAACAGACTCTACTTCAGACCTGCTCCCCAAACAGACTCTACTTCAGACCTGCTCCCCAAACAGACTCTACTTCAGACCTGCTCCCCAAACAGACTCTACTTCAGACCTGCTCCCCAAACAGACTCTACTTCAGACCTGCTCCCCAAACAGACTCTACTTTAGACCTGCTCCCCAAACAGACTCTACTTTAGACCTGCTCCCCAAACAGACTCTACTTCAGACCTGCTCCCCAAACAGACTCTACTTCAGACCTGCTCCCCAAACAGACTCTACTTCAGACCTGCTCCCCAAACAGACTCTACTTCAGACCTGCTCCCCAAACAGACTCTACTTCAGACCTGCTCCCCAAACAGACTCTACTTCAGACCTGCTCCCCAAACAGACTCTACTTCAGACCTGCTCCCCAAACAGACTCTACTTCAGACCTCTCAGACTCGGCCCATCTACTCCCCAAACAGACTCTACTTCAGACCTCTCAGAGTCGGTCCATCTACTCCACTAACAGACTACTTCAGACCTCTCAGAGTCAGCCCATCTACTCCCCTAAGAGACTCTACTTCAGGCCTCCCTGGCTAGTGCATTCGCCACTTCCATGGGGGCGTTGGGACTTCCACTATGAGGTGGCTCAGCTGCTTTCGTGACCGAAGTCCCTCTAGGTCACCCCAGCCGGAAGCACGGAAGTATCCTACTACTCTCCAGAGCTCCCCAACAGATGAAGACAACTCCAGAGTGCACACAGTCCACCACACCAAGGTCTGTACACCCTCTCAGCCAGAGCCTTGACGAGCCATAGTTTAGGAGACTCCTGCTCCAGTCGTGGAGCCTCAGTCAGCCGGAACTTCCACCAGCTCACCCTCAGGAACCCCTCCCTGCCCCTGGCGCCACCTCATCCAGGCAGGCAATCCGCTTCCTGACCTCATCTTCCCTAGAACTACCTCATTGGTGTTGGATAATCCTCCTCTTCCATCCTATCTTCTCTTCCCTCTGCTCAAACTTTCTCCAACCTATCTCCTGGAAAATTTAGCCATCTACGTGTACATATATATATATATATATATAAGACTGTGCAACACAAAAGGTCCAATCAAGACTGTGAACATTAATATGATTGCCAAGTATCAGGAGCTAGCACAGCAAATCAGCACTCTAATAAAAAATAAAAACTTAATTGAGAATCTGTCAAAAGCTTAAGTGGGCATTAAATCAGCTTCTAGCTTGAACATGCCACTCGCCCGGTAGACGCTTAAAAGCCTCTGCAGACAGTCATCACATGGCAGGAAAAAAAGACATCTCTGTTATGTGTCTGTATGACTCATCCTCTTTTGCATCTGTCTGGTGAGAAACATTTAGACACTTAGACGTCCGTCGTCGTGTCTCAGCTGAGATGCCGCGTGTGTCAGTGGAGGCTGGTGAGGGGAGGACGGCTCATAATAATGTCCGGAACGGCATCAGACACGTGTTTGATGTATTGGATCCCGTTCCACTGATTCCACTCCAGATATTACCACGAGCCTGTTCTCCACCAATTAAGATACCACCAAGCTCCTGTGGTGTGGTGTGTGTGTGTGTGTTGTGGTATGTGTGTGAGAGTGTGTGTGTGGTGTTCGTGTGTGTCAGCCTAAGACTGCCTGTCTGCCAGAAGCATGGTTACAGTAATTAGAGACTCAATTGTCACGCCTGAGGAACTGCAGCTGTGGGAGGAGGGAGTGTGTGTGCGTGTGTGTTTGTGTTTACAGGGTAACAATCTGCTGCTGGGAAACACACACACACACACGCACGCACGCACGCACGCACACACACACACACACACACACACACACACACACACACACACACACACACACACACACACACACACACACACACACACACACACACACACACACACACACACACACACACACACACACACACACACACACACACACACACACACACACACACACACACACACATACACACTTCCCCAAAACACAGTTCTGTTTGAAAGTAGGTCACAAATGTGATGCTAGCTGGCACACAGGACCAAGCCTTGGTCACATGGTGTGAATTAGTATCCTGTTTCTAGGGGTTTATCAGAAATACATGTAGAGTAATTACCCTCTCACCCCTCTCTAATTCTACAGTAGGACCGTTTCTGATTATAGACCCTTTATTTCAGTCACTTTATCCATATCTACATGTACATACTACCTCAAATCAGCCTGACTAACCGGTGCCTGTATATAGCCTCCCTACTGTATATAGCCTCTGTACTGTTATAGCCTCTCTACTGTATATAGCCTCTCTACTGTATATAGCCTCTCTACTGTATGTAGCCTCTCTACTGTTATAGCCTCTCTACTGTGTATAGCCTCCCTAATGTGTATAGCCTCTCTACTGTTATAGCCTCCCTACTGTATATAGCCTCGCCACTGTATATAGCCTCCCTAAAGTATATAGCCTCTCTACTGTATATAGCCTCACTACTGTATATAGCCTCTACTGTATATAGCCTCCCTACGGTATATAGCCTCTACTGTATATAACCTCTACTGTATATAGCCTCTACTGTATATAGCCTCGCTACTGTATATAGCCTCGCTTCTGTATATAGCCTCTCTACTGTATATAGCCTCTCTACTGTATATAGCCTCTACTGTATATAGCCTCACTACTGTATATAGCCTCTCTACTGTATATAGCCTCTACTGTATATAGCTACTGTATATAGCCTCTCTACTGTATATAGCCTCGTATATAGCTCCCTGTATATTACCGTATATAGCCTCCTACTGTATATAGCCTCGCTACTGTATATAGCCTCTACTGTATATGGCCTCTCTACTGTATATAGCCTCTACTGTATATAGCCTCTCTACTGTATATAGCCTCGTATATAGCCCCTACTGTATATAGCCTCTCTACTGTATATAGCCTCCTACTGTATATAGCCTCTCTACTGTATATAGCCTCACTGTACTGTATATAGCCCCTCTACTGTATATAGCCTCCTACTGTATATAGCCCCTCTACTGTATATAGCCCCCTCTACTCTACTGTATATAGCCTCTACTGTACTAGCCCCTCTACTGTATATAGTATATAGCCCTCCTCCCCCTCTACTGTATATAGCCTCTACTGTACTAGCCCCTACTGTATATAACCTCTACTGCCCCCCTCTACTGTATATAACCTCTACCTCCCCTACTGTATATAGCCCCTCTACTGTATATAGCCTCCCCCTCTACTGTATATAACCTCTACTGCCCCTCTACTGTATATAGTACATCCCTACTGTATATAACCTCTACTGCCCCTCTACTGTATATAACCTCTACTGTACTGTATATATAACCCCTCTACTGTATATAACCTCTACTGTACATAGCCCCTCTACTGTATATAACCTCTACTGCCCCCTCTACTGTATATAACCTCTACTGTACATAGCCCCTGTATATAACCTCTACTGTACATAGCCCCTAACTGTATATAACCTCTACTGTACATAGCCCCTCTACTGTATATACCTCTACTGTACATAGCCCCTCTACTGTATATAACCTCTACTGTACCCCCTCTACTGTATATAACCTCTACTGTACATAGCCCTCTACTGTATATAACCTCTACTGTACATAGCCCCTCTACTGTATATAACCTCTACTGTACATAGCCTCCCTACTGTATATAACCCTACTGTACATAGCTACTACTGTATATAACCCTACTGTACATAGCCCCTCTACTGTATATAACCCTCTACTGCCCCTCTACTGTATATAACCTCTACTGTACATAGCCCCTCTACTGTATATAACCTCTACTGTACATAGCCCCTCTACTGTATATAACCTCTACTGTACATAGCCCCTCTACTGTATATAACCTCTACTGTACATAGCCCCTCTACTGTATATAACCTCTACTAGCCCCTACTGTATAGCCCCTCTACTGTATATAACCTCTACTGTACATAGCCTCCTCTACCTCTACTGTACATAGCCCCTCTACTGTATATAACCTCTACTGTACATAGCCCCTCTACTGTATATAACCTCTACTGTACATAGCCCCTCTACTGTATATAACCTCTACTGTACATAGCCCCTCTACTGTATATAACCTCTACTGTACATAGCCCCTCTACTGTATATAACCTCTACTGTACATAGCCCCTCTACTGTATATAACCTCTACTGTACATAGCCCCTCTACTGTATATAACCTCTACTGTACATAGCCTCTACTGTATATAACCTCTACTGTACATAGCCCCTCTACTGTATATAACCTCTACTGTATATAACCTCTACTGTACATAGCCCCTCTACTGTATATAACCTCTACTGTATATAGCCTCTACTGTATATAACCTCTACTGTACATAGCCCCTCTACTGTATATAACCTCTACTGTATATAACCTCTACTGTACATAGCCCCTCTACTGTATATAACCTCTACTGTATATAGCCTCTACTGTATATAACCTCTACTGTACATAGCCCCTCTACTGTATATAACCTCTACTGTACATAGCCCCTCTACTGTATATAGCCTCTACTGTACATAGCCTCACTACTGATATCTTTCACTGTCTTTTCACTGATGTTTTTATTTCTTTACTTACCTATCGTTCACCTAATACCTTAAAAAATATATATATATGTCACTGTTGGTTAGAGCCTGTAAGTAAGCATTTCACCGTAAGGTCTACCTACACCTGTTGTAATCGGCGCACGTGACAAAATACCTTTGATTTGATTTCCTAGTAACAGCCCTAGTCACAACCCTATTAACAGCCCTAGTAACAGTCCAAGTAACAGCCCTAGTAACAGGTCTATTAACATCCCTAGTAATATCCCTAGTAACAGGCCTAGTAACAGTCCTAGTTAGTCATAGTAACAGGTCTAATAACACCCCTAGTAACACCCCTAGTAACACCCCTAGTAACAGACATAGTAACATGCCTAGTAACAGACATAGTAACAGCCCTAATAACAGCCCTAGTTACAGCCCTAGTAACAGCCCTAATAACAGCCCTATTCACAGCCTTAGTAACACCATAGTAACACCATAGTAACACCATAGTATGAAGGGTAAAGTAGCAATGCCACTGGTATCAACATATATATGGCACCCTCCATCCCTCGCCCATTACACTCTCTAAACCATCGCTCCTGCTGCAGCCCACCGGCACCATTTGCATAGGACTGTGTTGTTTTCTGTTTGTCCCTGAAGCATAGCGTGCACAGTTCATGTGTCACGCACGGCCGCACAGCCTGCCTGTCAAGGCCTCACAGATCTCCCTTCTCCCCTCCCCTCCCCACCCCGCCAATCCCCTCTCCTCTCATTCTCCTCTCCTCTGCTCTCCCCTCTGCTCTCCTTCCCCCTCCCTGCTCTCCTCTCCTCTCCTCCCCTCTGCTCTCCCCTCTGCTCTCCTTCCCCCTCCCCGCTCTCCTCTCCTCTCATCTTCTCTCCCGCTCTCCTCTCCTCTCCTCCCATCTTCTCTCCCCGCTCCTCTCCTTCCCCCTCCCTGCTCTCCTCTCCTCTCATCTTCTCTCCCCGCTCCTCTCCTTCCCCCTCCCCGCTGCATGCTCCACAGTTAGTTAGTCAGTCCAGCCAGGCACATTTCCCTGTCTACACTACACTAAGGCTACTACGGTTACTGGCCAGGTTATGTATCATCCGTCGGCTAGAAAGGAAAATATTTAGCACAACAGTGTGAAAAGGATCCACCAATAGTGTGAAAGGGATCTATGAATAGTGTGAAAGGGATCCACCAATAGCGTGAAAGGGATCCACCAATAGTATTAAAGGGATCTATGAATAGTGTAAAAGGGATCCACCAATAGCGTGAAAGGGATCGACCAATAGTGTGAAAGGGATCCACCAATAGTGTGAAAGGGATCCACCAATAGTGTGAAAGGGATCCACCAACAGTGTGAAAGGGATCCACCAATAGTATTAAAGGGATCTATGAATAGTGTAAAAGGGATCCACCAATAGTATGAAAGGGATCCACCAATTGTGTGAAAGGGATCCACCAATCGTGTGAAAGGGATCTATGAATAGTGTGAAAGGGATCCACCAACAGTGTGAAAGGGATCTATGAATAGTGTGAAAGGGATCCACCAACAGTGTGAAAGGGATCCACCAATAGTGTGAAAGGGATCCACCAATAGTGTGAAAGGGATCCACCAATAGTGTGAAAGGGATCCACCAATAGTGTGAAAGGGATCCACCAATAGTGTGAAAGGGATCCACCAATAGTGTGAAAGGGATCCACCAATAGTGTGAAAGGGATCCACCAATAGTGTGAAAGGGATCCACCAATAGTGTGAAAGGGATCTATGAATAGTGTGAAAGGGATCCACCAACAGTGTGAAAGGGATCCACCAATAGTATTAAAGGGATCTATGAATAGTGTAAAAGGGATCCACCAATAGTATGAAAGGGATCCACCAATTGTGTGAAAGGGATCCACCAATCGTGTGAAAGGGATCTATGAATAGTGTGAAAGGGATCCACCAACAGTGTGAAAGGGATCCACCAATAGTATTAAAGGGATCTATGAATAGTGTAAAAGGGATCCACCAATAGCGTGAAAGGGATCGACCAATAGTGTTTTCACACTATTCACTATTCACACTATTCACACTATCACATTCCATGTGTCTGAAAACAGGAGGTCCACCAATCGTGTGAAAAGGATCCACCAATAGTGTAAACGGGATCCACCAATAGTGTGAAAGGGATCCACCAATAGTATTAAAGGGATCCACCAATAGTGTGAAAGGGATCCACCAATAGTGTGAAAGGGATCCACCAATAGTGTGAAAGGGATCCACCAATAGTGTGAAAGGGATCCACCAAAAGTGTGAAAGGGATCCACCAATAGTGTGAAAGGGATCCACCAATAGTGTGAAAGGGATCCACCAATAGTGTGAAAGGGATCCACCAATAGTGTGAAAGGGATCCACCAATAGTATTAAAGGGATCCACCAATTGTGTGAAAAGGATCCACCAATAGTGTGAAAGGGATCCACCAATAGTGTTAAAGGGATCCACCAATAGTGTGAAAGGGATCCACCAATAGTGTTAAAGGGATCCACCAATTGTGTGAAAAGGATCCACCAATAG
Source organism: Oncorhynchus keta (assembly GCF_023373465.1). Taxonomy (NCBI): domain Eukaryota; kingdom Metazoa; phylum Chordata; class Actinopteri; order Salmoniformes; family Salmonidae; genus Oncorhynchus; species Oncorhynchus keta. The sequence continues at coordinate 50,229,748 of NC_068441.1, forward strand.
TGTGAATGGGATCCACCAATAGTATTAAAGGGATCCACCAATTGTGTGAAAAGGATCCACCAATAGTGTGAAAAGGATCCACCAACAGTGTGAAAGGGATCCACCAATAGTGTGAAAGGGATCCACCAATAGTGTGAAAGGGATCCACCAACAGTGTGAAAGGGATCCACCAACAGTGTGAAAGGGATCCACCAATAGTGTGAAAGGGATCCACCAATAGTGTGAAAGGGATCCACCAATAGTGTGAAAGGGATCCACCAACAGTGTGAAAGGGATCCACCAACAGTGTGAAAGGGATCCACCAACAGTGTGAAAGGGATCCACCAATAGTGTGAAAGGGATCCACCAATAGTGTGAAAGGGATCCACCAATAGTGTGAAAGGGATCCACCAATAGTGTGAAAGGGATCCACCAACAGTGTGAAAGGGATCCACCAACAGTGTGAAAGGGATCCACCAATAGTGTGAAAGGGATCCACCAACAGTGTGAAAGGGATCCACCAATAGTATTAAAGGGATCCACCAATAGTGTGAAAGGGATCCACCAATAGTGTGAAAGGGATCCACCAATAGTGTGAAAGGGATCCACCAATAGTGTGAAAGGGATCCACCAATAGTGTGAAAGGGATCCACCAATAGTGTGAAAGGGATCCACCAACAGTGTGAAAGGGATCCACCAACAGTGTGAAAGGGATCCACCAACAGTGTGAAAGGGATCCACCAATAGTATTAAAGGGATCTATGAATAGTGTAAAAGGGATCCACCAATAGCGTGAAAGGGATCGACCAATAGTGTTTTCACACTATTCACTATTCACACTATTCACACTATCACATTCCATGTGCCTGAAAACAGGAGGTCCACCAATCGTGTGAAAAGGATCCACCAATAGTGTAAACGGGATCCACCAATAGTGTGAAAGGGATCCACCAATAGTATTAAAGGGATCCACCAATTGTGTGAAAAGGATCCACCAATAGTGTGAAAGGGATCCACCAATAGTGTGAAAGGGATCCACCAATAGTGTGAAAGGGATCCACCAATAGTGTGAAAGGGATCCACCAATAGTGTGAAAGGGATCCACCAATAGTGTTAAAGGGATCCACCAATAGTGTGAAAGGGATCCACCAATAGTGTGAAAGGGATCCACCAATAGTATTAAAGGGATCCACCAATTGTGTGAAAAGGATCCACCAATAGTGTGAAAGGGATCCACCAATAGTGTTAAAGGGATCCACCAATAGTGTGAAAGGGATCCACCAATAGTGTTAAAGGGATCCACCAATTGTGTGAAAAGGATCCACCAATAGTGTGAATGGGATCCACCAATAGTATTAAAGGGATCCACCAATTGTGTGAAAAGGATCCACCAATAGTGTGAAAAGGATCCACCAACAGTGTGAAAGGGATCCACCAATAGTGTGAAAGGGATCCACCAATAGTGTGAAAGGGATCCACCAACAGTGTGAAAGGGATCCACCAACAGTGTGAAAGGGATCCACCAATAGTGTGAAAGGGATCCACCAATAGTGTGAAAGGGATCCACCAATAGTGTGAAAGGGATCCACCAACAGTGTGAAAGGGATCCACCAACAGTGTGAAAGGGATCCACCAACAGTGTGAAAGGGATCCACCAACAGTGTGAAAGGGATCCACCAATAGTGTGAAAGGGATCCACCAATAGTGTGAAAGGGATCCACCAATAGTGTGAAAGGGATCCACCAACAGTGTGAAAGGGATCCACCAACAGTGTGAAAGGGATCCACCAATAGTGTGAAAGGGATCCACCAACAGTGTGAAAGGGATCCACCAATAGTGTGAAAGGGATCCACTAATAGTGTGAAAGGGATCCACCAAAAGTGTGAAAGGGATCCACCAATAGTGTGAAAGGGATCCACCAATAGTGTGAAAGGGATCTATGAATAGTGTGAAAGGGATCCACCAACAGTGTGAAAAGGATCCACCAATAGTGTGAAAGGGATCTATGAATAGTGTGAAAGGGATCCACCAACAGTGTGAAAGGGATCCACCAATAGTATTAAAGGGATCTATGAATAGTGTAAAAGGGATCCACCAATAGCGTGAAAGGGATCGACCAATAGTGTTTTCACACTATTCACTATTCACACTATCACATTCCATGTGTCTGAAAACAGGAGGTCCACCAATCGTGTGAAAAGGATCCACCAATAGTGTAAACGGGATCCACCAATAGTGTGAAAGGGATCCACCAATAGTGTTAAAGGGATCCACCAATTGTGTGAAAAGGATCCACCAATAGTGTGAAAGGGATCCACCAATAGTGTTAAAGGGATCCACCAATAGTGTTAAAGGGATCCACCAATAGCGTGAAAGGGATCCACTAATAGTGTGAAAGGGATCCACCAAAAGTGTGAAAGGGATCCACCAATAGTGTGAAAGGGATCCACCAATAGTGTGAAAGGGATCCACCAATAGTATTAAAGGGATCCACCAATTGTGTGAAAAGGATCCACCAATAGTGTGAAAGGGATCCACCAATAGTGTTAAAGGGATCCACCAATAGTGTGAAAGGGATCCACCAATAGTGTTAAAGGGATCCACCAATTGTGTGAAAAGGATCCACCAATAGTGTGAATGGGATCCACCAATAGTATTAAAGGGATCCACCAATTGTGTGAAAAGGATCCACCAATAGTGTGAAAAGGATCCACCAATAGTGTGAAAGGGATCCACCAATAGTGTGAAAGGGATCCACCAATAGCGTGAAAGGGATCCACCAATAGTGTGAAAGGGATCCACCAAAAGTGTGAAAGGGATCCACCAATAGTGTGAAAGGGATCCACCAATAGTGTGAAAGGGATCCACCAATAGTGTGAAAGGGATCCACCAATCGTGTGAAAGGGATCCACCAACAGTGTGAAAGGGATCCACCAACAGTGTGAAAGGGATCCACCAATAGTGTGAAAGGGATCCACCAATAGTGTGAAAGGGATCCACCAATAGTGTGAAAGGGATCCACCAATAGTGTGAAAGGGATCCACCAACAGTGTGAAAGGGATCCACCAACAGTGTGAAAGGGATCCACCAATAGTGTGAAAGGGATCCACCAATAGTGTGAAAGGGATCCACCAATAGTGTGAAAGGGATCCACCAATAGTGTGAAAGGGATCCACCAATAGTGTGAAAGGGATCCACCAATAGTGTGAAAGGGATCCACCAATAGTGTGAAAGGGATCCACCAATAGTGTGAAAGGGATCCACCAATAGTGTGAAAGGGATCCACCAACAGTGTGAAAGGGATCCACCAACAGTGTGAAAGGGATCCACCAATAGTGTGAAAGGGATCCACCAACAGTGTGAAAGGGATCCACCAACAGTGTGAAAGGGATCCACCAATAGTGTGAAAGGGATCCACCAACAGTGTGAAAGGGATCCACCAACAGTGTGAAAGGGATCCACCAACAGTGTGAAAGGGATCCACCAACAGTGTGAAAGGGATCCACCAACAGTGTGAAAGGGATCCACCAAGGCCGTTGGCAGAGTGCCACAAACCTACAATCCTAATAGTCATCTTTGTTTTATGTGGATAATATCGCTGTATCACAGGGCAGCGCACCATTGGCCCGGCGTCGTCCGGGTTTGGCACGGGGTAGGTCGTCACTGTAAAAAATTATTTGTTCTGAACTGACTTGCCTAGTTAAATAAAGGTTCAATAAAGGCTAAATAATGAATTGAACAAATATAAAACAAGCTTGTAGGAAGTCAGGAGGTATCTCTCTCTATGTCTGAAAACAGGAGGTATCTCTCTATGTCTCTGAAAACAGGAGGTATCTCTCTATGTCTCTGAAAACAGGAGGTATCTCTCTCTATGTCTCTGAAAACAGGAGGTATCTCTCTATGTGTCTGAAAGCAGGAGGTATATGTGTCTGAAAACACAAGGTATCTCTGTCTCTGAAAACAGGAGGTATCTCTCTATGTGTGTCTGAAAAGAGGAGGTATCTCTCTCTATGTGTCTGAAAACAGGAGGTATCTCTCTCTATGTGTCTGAAAACAGGAGGTATCTCTCTCTATGTGTCTGAAAACAGGAGGTATCTCTATGTGTGTCTGAAAACAGGAGGTATATCTCTCTATGTGTCTGAAAACAGGAGGTATCTCTCTATGTGTCTGAAAACAGGAGGTATCTCTCTCTATGTGTCTGAAAACAGGAGGTATCTCTGTGTCTGAAAACAGGAGGTATCTCTGTGTCTGAAAACAGGAGGTATCTCTCTATGTGTGTCTGAAAACAGGAGGTATCTCTCTATGTGTCTGAAAACAGGAGGTATCTCTCTCTATGTGTCTGAAAACAGGAGGTATCTCTCTATGTGTCTGAAAACAGGAGGTATCTCTCTATGTGTCTGAAAACAGGAGGTATCTCTCTATGTGTCTGAAAACAGGAGGTATCTCTCTCTATGTGTCTGAAAACAGGAGGTATCTCTCTATGTGTCTGAAAACAGGAGGTATCTCTGTGTCTGAAAACAGGAGGTATCTCTGTGTCTGAAAACAGGAGGTATCTCTCTATGTGTGTCTGAAAACAGGAGGTATCTCTCTATGTGTCTGAAAACAGGAGGTATCTCTCTATGTGTCTGAAAACAGGAGGTATCTCTCTATGTGTCTGAAAACAGGAGATATCTATCTACCTACCTCACCTGTACATAGCCTATCTGTAACTAGCCCATGTATCTACCTACCTCACCTGTACATAGCCTATCTGTAACTAGCCCATGTATCTACCTACCTCACCTGTACATAGCCTATCTGTAACTAGCCCATCCAGCTACCTCATTCAGATACTGTAGTTATTAAATTATTTATTTTGCCCCTTTGCACCCCAATATCTCTACTTGCAAATTCATCTTCTGCCAATCTACCATTCCAGTGTTTAATTGCTATATTGTAATTACTTTGCCACTATGGCCTATTTATTTATTATTCTTATTATTTTTTACCCTTTATTTAACTAGGCAAGTCAGTTTAAGAACAAATTCTTATTTTCAATGATGGCCTAGGAACAGTGGGTTAACTGCCTGTTCAGGGGCAGAACGACAGATTTGTACCTTGTCAGCGCGGGGATTTGAACTTGCAACCTTCCAGTTACTAGTTCAATGCTCTGACCACTAGGCTTCCCTGCCGCCCTGCCGCCCTATTGCCTTAACCCCCTTATCTTACCCCATTTGCACTCACTGTATATAGACTTTTTGTTTTCTTTTGTTCTACTGTATTATTGACTGTATGTTTTGTTTATTCCATGTGTAACTCTGTTGTTGTATGTGTCGAATTGCTATGCTTTATCTTGGTCCAGGTCGCTGTTGCAAATGAGAACTTGTTCTCAACTAGCCTACCTGGTTAAATAAAGGTAAAATAAATCAAATAAAATACATCTCAAAAATGAATGTCATTTGATTACCACATATCTAAATGAAAATGATCCAAACAGCAGCGTAGCCTCGTGGTTAGAGCGTTGGACTAGTAACTGGAAGGTTGCGAGTTCAAACCCCCGAGCTGACAAGGTACAAATCTGTCGTTCTGCCCCTGAACAGGCAGTTAACCCACTGTTCCCAGGCCGTCATTGAAAATAAGAATGTGTTCTTAACTGACTTGCCTAGTTAAATAAAGGTAAAAAAATAAAAATAAAAAAAAACATAAAAGTAACTTCTATTACAAATGCCAATATGTGAAACGGCCTACAAATAACAACACTGCAGATAAAAAAAATATACAGATTAAAAATAAATATTGTATAAATCACATTGGCTACACATGGCCTGTCTGCAAGGAACTTCAGACATTATATCAACTATTAACTTGGTCCTGCCTGAAGCTCCTTGCCAGCAAACTTGCAACATTGTATAACATATTCTGGACCCTCAGAGTTTCTTGTGCCGGTGTGTTCCGTACAGACAGACACAGCTGTCGGCTATTTGCCCAAGGAACAAGAAGTAATCATGTAAGACCTATTTTATGAGGATCAGAGCATGACATGTTTTCCCCTTTCATTCTGAGTGGTTATCAAAGACAATCATAAACAGTATCAAATCCACAAATGGGAACATTTATAGGCCTATATTTGCTTGCAGGCCAGCTAGCTTAGGGCTACTTCTATGAGTAATCAGGCCAGGTAACCTATAGGGCTACTTCTATGAGTAATCAGGCCAGGTAACCTATAGGGCTACTTCTATGTGTAATCAGGTAGCCTATAGGGCTACTTCTATGTGTAATCAGGTAGCCTATAGGGCTACTTCTATGTGTAATCAGGTAGCCTATAGGGCTACTTCTATGTGTAATCAGGTAGCCTATAGGGCTACTTCTATGCGTAATCAGGTTCGTGTCCATACTCAAGATTGACAGGAGCGCTCCTAACAAAAGACAATGAATAAATTGACAATTCGTAAATGGAATGAAACAAACCAAACCTACAATGACAACGGTAAGACTGTAATAATACAAATATATTGAATGCATGAACAGAAATAACCATAACCAAACAAACATTGTAGTTTAGAAATAATGAGAATAAACGTTAAATGTACGACTGCTGATACTGGTGTGGCATCCCCAGACAGACGTGAATCAGACAGGCGTGAATCAGACAGGCGTGAATTAGCCAGGCGTGAATCAGACAGACGTGAATCAGACAGGCGTGAATTAGCCAGATGTGAATCAGAGAGGTGTGAATCAGAGAGGCGTGAATCAGACAGGCGTGAATCAGACAGGCGTGAATCAGACAGATGTGAATCAGAGAGGTGTGAATCAGAGAGGTGTGAATCAGAGAGGCGTGAATCAGACAGGCGTGAATCAGACAGGCGTGAATTAGCCAGATGTGAATCAGAGAGGCGTGAATCAGAGAGGCGTGAATCAGACAGGCGTGAATCAGACAGGCGTGAATTAGACAGATGTGAATCAGAGAGGTGTGAATCAGACAGACGTGAATCAGACAGGCGTGAATTAGCCAGATGTGAATCAGAGAGGCGTGAATCAGAGAGGCGTGAATCAGACAGGCGTGAATCAGACAGGCGTGAATTAGCCAGATGTGAATCAGAGAGGCGTGAATCAGAGAGGCGTGAATCAGACAGGCGTGAATCAGACATGCGTGAATTAGCCAGATGTGAATCAGACAGGTGTGAATCAGACAGGCGTGAATCAGACAGGCGTGAATCAGACAGGCGTGAATCAGACAGGCGTGAATCAGACAGGTGTGAATCAGAGAGGCGTGAATCAGACAGGCGTGAATCAGACAGGCGTGAATCAGACAGGCGTGAATTAGACAGATGTGAATCAGAGAGGCGTGAATCAGACAGGCGTGAATCAGACAGGCGTGAATCAGACAGGCGTGAATCAGACAGGCGTGAAGAGACAGAGAGTGAATCAGACAGGCGTGAATCAGACAGGCGTGAATCAGCCAGATGTGAATCAGACAGACAGAGAGGCGTGAATCAGACAGGCGTGAATCAGACATGCGTGAATCAGCCAGATGTGAATCAGACAGGCGTGAATCAGACAGGCGTGAATCAGACAGGCGTGAATCAGACAGAGAGGCGTGAATCAGACAGGCGTGAATCAGACAGGCATGAATCAGACAGGCGTGAATCAGACAGATGTGAAACAGACAGGCGTGAATCAGACAGGCGTGAATCAGACAGGCGTGAATCAGACATGCGTGAATTAGCCAGATGTGAATCAGACAGGTGTGAATCAGACAGACGTGAATCAGACAGTCGTGAATCAGACAGGCGTGAATCAGACAGGCGTGAATCAGACAGGCGTGAATCAGACAGGCGTGAATCAGACAGGCGTGAATCAGACAGGCGTGAATCAGACAGGCGTGAAACAGACAGACGTGATTCAGACAGGCGTGAATCAGACAGGCGTGAATCAGACAGGTGTGAAACAGACAGGCGTGAATCAGACAGGCGTGAATCAGACAGGCGTGAATCAGACAGACGTGATTCAGACAGGAGTGAATTAGCCAGATGTGAATTAGACAGGTGTGAATCAGAGAGGCGTGATTCAGACAGACGTGAATCAGACAGGCGTGATTCAGACAGGCGTGAATCAGACAGACGTGATTCAGACAGGCGTGAATCAGACAGGCGTGAATCAGACAGGCGTGAATCAGACAGGCGTGATTCAGACAGGCGTGAATCAGACAGACGTGATTCAGACAGGCGTGAATCAGACAGGCGTGAATCAGACAGACGTGATTCAGACAGACGTGATTCAGACAGACGTGATTCAGACAGACGTGATTCAGACAGGCGTGAATCAGACAGACGTGATTCAGACAGACATGATTCAGACAGACGTGATTCAGACAGACGTGATTCAGACAGACGTGATTCAGACAGGCGTGAATCAGACAGACGTGATTCAGACAGACGTGATTCAGACAGACGTGAATCAGACAGGCGTGATTCAGACAGGCGTGAATCAGACAGGCGTGATTCAGACAGGCGTGAATCAGACAGGCGTGAATCAGACAGATGTGATTCAGACAGGCGTGAAACAGACAGACGTGATTCAGACAGACGTGATTCAGACAGGCGTGAATCAGACAGACGTGATTCAGACAGACATGATTCAGACAGGCGTGATTCAGACAGACGTGATTCAGACAGGCGTGATTCAGACAATCAGACGTGTGATTCAGACAGACATGATTCAGACAGGCGTGAATCAGACAGACGTGATTCAGACAGACGTGATTCAGACAGGCGTGAATCAGACAGACGTGATTCAGACAGGCGTGAATCAGACAGGCGTGATTCAGACAGGCGTGATTCAGACAGACGTGATTCAGACAGGCGTGAATCAGACAGACGTGATTCAGACAGACGTGATTCAGACAGACGTGATTCAGACAGACGTGATTCAGACAGACGTGATTCAGACAGGCGTGAATCAGACAGACGTGATTCAGACAGACGTGATTCAGACAGGCGTGAATCAGACAGGCGTGATTCAGACAGGCGTGATTCAGACAGGCGTGAATCAGACAGACGTGATTCAGACAGGCGTGAATCAGACAGACGTGATTCAGACAGGCGTGATTCAGACAGGCGTGATTCAGACAGACGTGATTCAGACAGGCGTGAATCAGACAGACGTGATTCAGACAGGCGTGATTCAGACAGGCGTGATTCAGACAGGCGTGAATCAGACAGACGTGATTCAGACAGGCGTGAATCAGACAGGCGTGAATCAGACAGGCGTGAATCAGACAGACGTGATTCAGACAGGCGTGAATCAGACAGGCGTGAATCAGACAGGCGTGATTCAGACAGGCGTGATTCAGACAGGCGTGAATCAGACAGACGTGATTCAGACAGGCATCTGGTGTGCCATCATTTTTTTAAATTCATTTTTTAAATGTAATTGAACCTTTATTTAACTTGGCAAGTCAGTTAAGAACAACTTCATTTTTTTACAATGACAGCCTACACCGGCCAAAAACGGACGACAATGGAGTGCCAATTGTGCGTCACCCTATGGGACTCCCAATCACGGCCGGTTGAGATACAGCCTGGAATCGAACCAGGGTCTGTAATGACGCCTCTGGCACTGAGATGCAGTGCCTTGGGTTCGGTAGCCCACCACTCGACTAAAAAAAATCAACCAAACAATGGCCCAGTCAACTAAATGGGGTCAGCCCTAGTTCTAAGTGTGGTTGTGTGTGTCCTTCAGAGCGCTGCAGTTACACAGCACAAAGGAATTTCTATTAGCAGCCACGGCCCACAGACCGCTACCCCTGTCATAAAGGGAAATTAATTATTGAAATGCTTTCAGATGGGATGGAGTTAAGATTTACAAACACACACACACACACACACACACACACACACACACACACACACACACACACACACACACACACACACACACACACACACACACACACACACACACACACACACACACACACACACACACACACACACACACACACACACACACACACACACACACACACACACACACACACACACACACACACACTAGTAGGACTGATGTCCATGTGTCCTCCAGGAGCTGAGCTGTCCCCTTGAGAGTTGCCATAGATCAGTCATGCATGAGGTAAGCACTCCACTGAAGGAACACACACAGATAGGGATTGATCCTAGAGGACACACAGTCTACATGGGACCCCCCCCACACTAATGGCCCGGCAGGAACAAAAGACCAGGCACCAGGCTTCTCTCTGGGCTGTCTCAATCCCGGGCCCTTTCCTGTAGTGGCGGGAATCAGCAGGCAGTCCTGGCCTGGGTGTCATTCCGGGAAGCCCTTCCCCCTTCTCTCTTCCCTCAGTCACTCCCCTAAAGGCCCAGACACCAAGCTACTGTGCAAGGCACCAGGATTCTGGGCCGAGTTTCCTTCCAAGAAGATACTCCTTCTTTCCTTGTTGACTGGGTAAGTATAAGTGCAATAGCTCCACCAGCCACCTAGTTTCCTCATTAGATCAGAAGGGAACAGAGTGACTGAAAGCAGAGGAAATCGAATTAAATGCAGCCCAGAAGATTGATGTTTCCAGGAAAGAGCCTTGGTTTCCAGGAAAGAGACTTGGTTTCCAGGAAAGAGCCTTGGTTTCCAGGAAAGAGCCTTGGTTTCCAGGAAAAAGCCTTGGGTTCCAGGAAAGAGCCTTGGTTTCCAGGAAAGAGCCTTGGTTTCCAACAAAGAGCCTTGTTTTCCAGGAAAAAGCCTTGGGTTCCAGGAAAGAGCCTTGGTTTCCAGGTAAGAGCTTTGGTTTCCAGGAAAGAGCCTTGGTTTCCAGGAAAGAGCCTTGGTTTCCAGGATTGAACCACACTTACAGCAATCTTCCCACTGCAGTCTAAAGTGGATATTTAATTTACCTCCATCCAACATTTACCATGATAAATCTTGGTATTTTTGTTTTAGTTTGTTTACAAGGTGACTGGTGATTGATTCTAGGTTAGCAGTTAGATGATGACTTCCTTCTGATTGGATTAAAAAACCTGCAGCGCCATCTGCGGTGAGTTAAATCACATCATTGGAGGTTGGGCAGAAAAAGTCTCTGTCCCAAATGAAACACTATTTCCTATAGTGTGCCCTGGTCAAAAGTAGTGCACTACATTCGATCACAGCCCTGGTCTAAAGTATTACACTGAATAGTGAATAGGGTGCAATTTAGGAAGCAGGCTCTAATTCACAACATTGGACGGCAGGCAGATGACCTCACGGACAGGCAATCCGAGTGGTTGTAAAAAACAGTTCCTGTTTGTCATTCTGACGGGGACGCTGCCGTGCCTCAATTACCGTGATGATGTCACAACGGCTTGGCATGCTGTCTGTCAGCGAGCAGCATGCAACGGGGAGGGCGGGAGAGAGAACAAGAGAGAGGGAGGGGTCAGGAAATCTGCCGAGATGGGTACATGTCTGAGTGAGGGTGACACTGGACCCTATTTAAAGAGATGAGCTGTACAGTGGAGAGAGATAGACAGAGAGAGACAGAGAGCGATAGAGGCTGCCTGTAGGGCTACAACGTGCCTTTGATTTATCTAACCTAACTCTGGGCCTGACAGAGATCTGGATAGGAGAAGGCAGAGGAAACTACTTTCCTCCTCTCCTCTCCTCTCACCTCCTCTCCTCCTGTCCTCTTCTCTCCTCCTGTCCTCTCCTCTCCTCCTGTCCTGTTCTCTCATCTCCTCCTGTCCTCTCCTCTCCTCCTGTCCTGTTCCCCCCTCCTGTTCTGTTCTCTCCTCCTGTCCTCTCATCTCCTCTCCCCCTGTCCTCTCCTCTCCTCCTGTCCACGCCTCTCTTCTCCTCTCCTCCTGTCCTCTCATCTTCTCCTGTCCTCTCCTCTCCTCTCCTGTCCTGTCCTCTCCTCTCCTCTCTCCTCTCCTCTCCTCTCCTCTCCTCTCCTCTCCTCTCCTCTCCTCTCCTCTCCTCTCCTCTCCTCTCCTCTCCTCTCCTCCTGTCCTCTCCTCTCCTCCTGTCCTCTCCTGTCCTGTTCTGTTCTGTCCTGTCCTCTCCTCCTGTCCTCTCCGCCTGTCCTGTCCTCTCCTCCTCTCCTCCTGTCACGTTCTCTCCTCTCCTGTCCTCTCCTGTCCTCTCCTATCCTGTCCTCTCCCCTCCTCTCCTCTCCTCCTGTCCTCTCCTCTCCTCCTGTCCTCTCCTGTTCTGTTCTGTTCTGTTCTGTCCTGTCCTCTCCTCCTGTCCTCTCCACCTGTCCTGTCCTGTCCTCCTCTCCTCCTGTCACGTTCTCTCCTCTCCTGTCCTCTCCTGTCCTCTCCTATCCTGTTCTCTCCCCTCCTCTCCTCTCCTCCTGTCCTGTCCTCTCCTCTCCTCCTGTCCTCTCCTGTTCTGTTCTGTTCTGTTCTGTCCTGTCCTCTCCTCCTGTCCTCTCCACCTGTCCTGTCCTGTCCTCCTCTCCTCCTGTCACGTTCTCTCCTCTCCTGTCCTCTCCTGTCCTCTCCTATCCTGTCCTCTCGCCTCCTCTCCTCTCTCTAGAAGGCAGAGTTGATGATCACAGTAATTAGGAGGATGGTAATGTCAGAAGTACTGCCAGGATGCTAGCACACTCAGCACAGGAAGTGTTATTCCACCACAGTACATGAAGAGGAGAGTACTTCTCTAAGTGTAGAGCAGTCAAACTGATCTCTGACTCTGGGAAAGTCAACCCTTTTAAAAATATGTCATATAGCTATTCCAAAAAGTGTTGTTTACTGTAGAAGAGGTTAACTTTTCAAAGAAAATATGTCATTCTCATATTCCCATAGTGCCAGCAGACATAGTGGGAGAGGAAACACAGACAATACCACACCATATGAATACTAACAAGTTCTATAAAATATATTAATGTTAGTTCTATAACATATATTAATAATGTTAGTTCTATAAAATATAGCAATGTTAGTTCTGTAAAATATATTAATAATGTTAGTTCTATAAAATATAGTAATGTTAGTTCTATAAAATATATTAATAATGTTAGTTCTAGAAAATATAGTAATGTTAGTTCTGTAAAATATATTAATAATGTTAGTTCTATAAAATATATTAATAATGTTAGTTCTATAAAATATAGTAATGTTAGTTCTGTAAAATATATGAATAATGTTAGTTCTATAAAATATAGTAATGTTAGTTCTATAAAATATATTAATGTTAGTTCTATAACATATATTCATGTTAGTTCTATAAAATATATGAATAATGTTAGTTCTATAAAATATATTAATGTTAGTTCTATAAAATATATTAATAATGTTAGTTCTATAAAATATAGCTGAACCTCAGCAAGACGTCCTCTTCCTCCCGGGGAATGCCCGTTCCATGATCTCGCCATCACGGTTGAAAATATAGTAATGTTAGTTCTATAAAATATATTAATGTTAGTTCTATAACATATATTCATGTTAGTTCTATAAAATATATTAATAATGTTAGTTCTATAAAATATATTAATAATGTTAGTTCTATAAAATATAGTAATGTTAGTTCTATAAAATATATTCATGTTAGTTCTATAAAATATATTCATGTTAGTTCTATAAAATATATTCATGTTAGTTCTATAAAATATATGAATAATGTTAGTTCTATAAAATATATTAATGTTAGTTATATAAAATATATGAATAATGTTAGTTCTATAAAATATATTAATGTTAGTTATATAAAATATATTAATAATGTTAGTTCTATAAAATATATTCATGCTAGTTCTATAAAACAAGGGCATGTTAGTTCATCCACCTCTGGCCTCATGTTCTATAAAATACATTCATGTTCTGATAAAACACATTCATGTTAAGCCCATAAAATATATTCATGTTAGTTCTGGCCCCCAATGTTAGTACTATAAAATATATTCATGTTAGTTCTATAAAATATATTCATGTTAGTTCTATAAAACACATTCATGTTAGTTCTATAAAATATATTAATGTTAGTTCTATAAAATATATTCATGTTAGTTCTATAAAATATATTCATGTTAGTTCTATAAAATACATTCATGTTAGTTCTATAAAATATATGATTCATGTTAGTTCTATAAAATATATGAATAATGTTAGTTTTATAAAATTTAGTCATGTTAGTTCTATAAAATATATAAATAATGTTAGTTCTATAAAATACATTCATGTTAGTTCTATAAAATATATGATTCATGTTAGTTCTATAAAATATATGAATAATGTTAGTTCTATAAAATATAGTCATGTTAGTTCTATAAAATATATGAATAATGTTAGTTCTATAAAATATATTCCTGTTAGTTCTATAAAACATATTCATGTTAGTTCTATAAAACATATTAATGTTAGTTCTATAAAATATATGAATATTAGTTATATAAAATATATTAATAATGTTAGTTCTATAAAATATATTCATGTTAGTTCTATAAAATATATTCATGTTAGTTCTATAAAATATATTCATGTTAGTTCTATCAAATATATTCATGTTAGTTCTATAAAATATATGATTCATGTTAGTTCTATAAAATATATGAATAATGTTAGTTCTATAAAATATAGTCATGTTAGTTCTATAAAATATATGAATAATGTTAGTTCTATAAAATATATTCCTGTTAGTTCTATAAAACATATTCAAGTTAGTTCTATAAAACATATTAATGTTAGTTCTATAAAATATATGAATATTAGTTCTATAAAATATATTCATGTTAGTTCTATAAAAAGACGTCTGCTGATGTCCCGGGCACCTGGGAAAACGTCAACACTGCAGTTTATCTTGTGCGACAGGGCTGCTATGACTCTTAGCTGTTGGGTGTGTGGTTAAAGGCTAAAGACACCTCGCCCTGCAGAGAGCTACAGCATGTGAATGACTGGGAGACTGATTGAGAGGTAAAAAGCCCTGGCGACCTTCAGGGCCTTACGACCAAAGGAGATTTATCTGACGGCCTGCAATGGAGTAGAGACAGTGTGTGTGTGTGTGTGTGTGTGTGTGTGTGTGTGTGTGTGTGTGTGTGTGTGTGTGTGTGTGTGTGTGTGTGTGTGTGTGTGTGTGTGTGTGTGTGTGTGTGTGTGTGTGTATGTGTATGCCCTATACTACACCACACAGCCAGCTAGTCATCAACCCTGCATTATACAGCACCACACAGTGTCACGGCCGGGACACAGGAGGAAAACATATGCTGCCCCCTGCATATAGACTGACAGCCCTGCCAACAACGTTTACACACACACACACACACACACACACACACACACACACACACACACACACACACACACACACACACACACACACACACACACACACACACACACACACACACACACACACACACACACACACACACACAAATCACAGACACACACACAGCGTGCCATGTATATGCTCAGATACTGAACACAAACTTCCAGACAGATTCAGTTCTGAAAGAAGACAATAAAGGTTTGAAAGGATTGGCCATGAAAACCTTAAGGATGACATAAAACCCAGGGGTGCTTCCCAAATTGCACTCTGGTCAAAAGTAGGTCAATATGTAGGGTGTAGGAGACACCCTATATTTTGTGTTGTGTATCATGGGGTCAAGGGTTATTTTTGATCAGGAAGGTGACCAGGAAGGGTTAGTACAGGTGACCAGGAATAGTTAGTACAGGTGACCAGGAAGGGTTAGTACAGGTGAGAGGAAGGGTTAGTACAGGTGTCCAGGAATAGTTAGTACAGGTGACCAGGAAGGGTTAGTACAGGTGAGAGGAAGGGTTAGTACAGGTGACCAGGAAGGGTTAGTACAGGTGAGAGGAAGGGTTAGTACAGGTGAGAGGAAGGGTTAGTTCAGGTGACCAGGAAGGGTTAGTACAGGTGATCAGGAAGGGTTAGTACAGGTGACCAGGAATGGTTAGTACAGGTGATCAGGAAGGGTTAGTACAGGTGAGGAAGGGTTAGTACAGGTGAAAGGGTTAGTACAGGTGAGAGGAAGGGTTACAGGTGACCAGGAAGGGTTAGTACAGGACCAGGAAGGGTTAGTACAGGTGAGAGGAAGGGTTAGTACAGGTGAGAGGAAGGGTTAGTACAGGTGAGAGGAAGAGTTAGTACAGGAAGGAAGGGTTAGTACAGGTGAGAGGAAGGGTTAGTACAGGTGACCAGGAAGGGTTAGTACAGGTGATCAGGAAGTTAGACAGGTGACCAGGAATGGGTTGATCAGTTACAGGTGAGAGGAAGGGTTAGTACAGGTGATCAGGAAGGGTTAGTACAGGTGAGAGGAAGGGTTAGTACAGGTGACCAGGAAGGGTTAGTACAGGTGACCAGGAAGGGTTAGTACAGGTGAGAGGAAGGGTTAGTACAGGTGAGAGGAAGGGTTAGTACAGGGGAGGAGGAAGGGTTAGTACAGGTGAGAGGAAGGGTTAGTACAGGTGACCAGGAAGGGTTAGTACAGGTGAGAGGAAGGGTTAGTACAGGTGACCAGGAAGGGTTAGTACAGGTGAGAGGAAGAGTTAGTACAGGTGACCAGGAAGGGTTAGGGTTAGTACAGGTGACCAGGAAGGGTTAGTACAGGTGAGAGGAAGGGTTAGTACAGGTGACCAGGAAGGGTTAGTACAGGTGAGAGGAAGGGTTAGTACAGGTGACCAGGACCAGGAAGGGTTAGTACAGGTGACCAGGAAGGGTTAGTACAGGTGAGAGGAAGGGTTAGTACAGGTGACCAGGGGTTAGGGTTAGTACAGGTGACCAGGAAGGGTTAGTACAGGTGACCAGAAAGGGTTAGTACAGGTGACCAGGAAGGGTTAGTACAGGTGAGAGGAAGGGTTAGTACAGGTGACCAGGAAGGGTTAGTACAGGTGACCAGGAAGGGTTAGTGAGAGGAAGGGTTAGGTACAGGTGACCAGGAAGGGTTAGTACAGGTGAGGTGACCAGGAAGGGTTAGTACAGGTGATCAGGAAGGGTTAGTACAGGTGAGAGGAAGGGTTAGTACAGGTGACCAGGAAGGGGTAGACCAGGAAGGGTTAGTACAGGTGACCAGGAAGGGTTAGTACAGGTGACCAGGAAGGGTTAGTACAGGTGAGAGGAAGGGTTAGTACAGGTGACCAGGAAGGGGTAGCACAGGTGACCAGGAAGGGGTAGCACAGGTGACCAGGAAGGGTTAGTACAGGTGACCAGGAAGGGTTAGTACAGGTGACCAGGAAGGGTTAGTACAGGTGACCAGGAAGGGTTAACATGTACATGGACATATTGCCAAAGCTTACTTTGGATATTTACAATTTTAAGATAATAAGAATCAAAATTGTCGATGGGACAACAGTAACAACAATAACTAATGGTCAAAATAACCATACATTGAACAATAACATAAAACATACAGTAGAGGACATATGTAGGTTGTTTGGCTGTCCCTCAACTTATGGCAGGCAGAAATGTGGTGCGCTGCCAACCCACAGCTCTCTGCTTCCTCCCCCAACAGGACGGGTAGCCTATTCTCATCAGAGAGGTCTTTGAAACCTTGAATAAGGGTGTCAAATTTGGGGAAATTACACTCTCTAATTGTTTTATACTGTTGACATATTGTCAGGAAATGCAGCTCCGTCTCAGGTTCTGCTGTTGTGCAGTGTTTGCACAGCCTTTCCTCTACAGGGAGCCAGGTTTTCCTGTGTCTACCCTTCTCATTGGCAAGGTTGTGCTCACTGAGCCTTGAGAAGCTTTAGAAGCTTCTGATAGGCTAATTGACATCATTTGAGTCATTTGGAGGTGTACCTGTG
>NC_068441.1:50252452-50309952 GCF_023373465.1 Oncorhynchus keta
CACATTGTATATAGACTCCCCTTTTTTTCTACTGTGTTATTGACTTGTTAATTGTTTACTCCATGTGTAACTCTGTGTTGTCTGTTCACACTGCTATGCTTTATCTTGGCCAGGTCGCAGTTGCAAATGAGAACTTGTTCTCAACTAGCCTACCTGGTTAAATAAAGGTGAAATAAAAAAAATAAAAAAAATCTTCCTGAACCCTATTGCCGTCTAACACTTAACCCTGGTGCCTACACAATCTATCAACACCATCTATCAATCAACCTCAGGGTTTAGAAGGTCAGTCTTAACCCTGGTGCCTACACCATCTATCAATCATTCAGAGGTGTCTGTCTGTCTGTCAGCTAGAAACTCATTTTCTATTACCATTACCCTGTTCTCTCTCTCTCTCTCTCTCTCTCTCTCTCTCTCTCTCTCTCTCTCTCTCTCTCTCTCTCTCTCTCCCTCTCTCTCTCTCTCTCTCTCCCTCTCTCTCTCTCTCTCTCTCTCTCTCTCTCTCTCTCTCTCTCTCAGCTCTCCTCAGGGTTGAGAAGGTCAGTCTTACAGGATATTGGCTGGGCAGGAAATAACCAATCTTTTTTTCCTCAACGCGCGTGTGTGTGTGTGTGTGTGTATGTGTGTCTATGTGTGTGCATCCTTGTGTGTGTTTGTGTGTGTGTTCTCACATTGCTCCCTTGACCCATACTGGCCTTGGACTAATGAAGATCACTGGTGCATCAGTCCCAGGTGATGACTGTGTATTTAAATGGCACCCTATTCACTTCATAGTGAGCAGGGCCCATCGTGACCGGGGCCCATGGTGACCGGGGCCCATCGTGACCGGGGCCCATGGTGACCGGGGCCCATCGTGACCGGGGCCCATAGTGACCGGGGCCCATCGTGACCGGGGCCCATCGTGACCGGGGCCCATGGTGACCGGGGCCCATAGTGACCGGGGCCCATCGTGACCGGGGCCCATAGTGACCGGGGCCCATAGTGACCGGGGCCCATAGTGACCGGGGCCCATCGTGACCGGGGCCCATAGTGACCGGGGCCCATAGTGACCGGGGCCCATAGTGACCGGAGCCCATAGTGACCGGGGCCCATAGTGACCGGGGCCCATCGTGACCGGGGCCCATGGTGACCGGGGCCCATCGTGACCGGGGCCCATGGTGACCGGGGCCCATCGTGACCGGGGCCCATCGTGATCGGGGCCCATAGTGACCGGGGCCCATGGTGACCGGGGCCCATGGTGACCGGGGCCCATGGTGACCGGGGCCCATGGTGACCGGGGCCTATCGTGACCGGGGCCCATAGTGACCGGGGCCCATAGTGACCGGGGCCCATCGTGACCGGGGCCCATGGTGACCGGGGCCCATAGTGACCGGGACCCATGGTGACCGGGGCCCATGGTGACCGGGGCCCATAGTGACCGGGGCCCATAGTGACCGGGGCCCATAGGGAATATGGTGCCATTTGGCATGTAGCCTATGATACTGACTGGCTGACTAGGGGTTAATAAGATGGAGGAAAATGCAATACAACTGGAGAAAGATGTGAATGAGAAAGAGATATGGTGAGAAGAGAGAAATTGAAAGTCAATAAGAGAATAATATCCTTTGATTCCTGCGGTTCATTTTGCTTAGTTTCCGTCCTTTTGTAAACGGTTAAAAACAAAATACTGTCCATAAAACGTTGCTCAAAATGTTCATTGAACTGCGGTAATATTTTTTTATTGGGTAGTTTAAATCCACTGAACGATACAAGGACAGATCAAATGTTTCTCATCTAAATTCCTACAGAGGCGTATTATTATTGATTATTATTATATATTAAGATTATAAAAAAAAACAGAAACTCTTCTTTTCAGAGCATCTGCAACGCGGATTAAAATAAAACCAATACGTATTTGATACAAGATGCAAGACTGAAGACTGATAACACAACGTTTAGAGAAGCAGAGATCTCTTGCATGTTTGAAAATGACCCAAATACATATGATTTCTGTATCTGCTTTTGCTCATTTTGAGACAGAAAACAGAGAGAATCTTTGAGGTTTTCCCATTTCTTATTACTAGTCAGAGAGCAGTAGGCAGCACTACAGATATCTGAGTTATCTGCTTGGTCAGGCTGGCTGAATCTCTGTGTGGGCCTAATTCTGACAGAAAGATATATACTGATTCACACTATAGGGCCGATCTGAACCATACTAAAATATTTTCTTTTCACAATGTTCCTTCCAGCAACTATGGTAGATGCGTAACCTGGGTAAACCAGTAATGTTTGGCTGGGCTGGGCTCGGCTCAGCCCCATAGGTGAACTAGGTATATGTGTTTGGGGCGTAGTGACAAATAGACACTGTTCCAGTCTGGGGCTGTGTTATGACTTGATGCCTGTGACAAGCACACTCTTCTAATCTCTAGTGAAAATGTTTCAGATGAATTACATGTGCTGAGTACCGTTCAGTCTCGGGAATTATAAATAAAAATAAAAAAGATAAAAATATATTTCATATATATTATTTTTGTAATTTTTTATTTATTTAGCAGGTATTTTTCTTAAAACTGCATTGTTGATTAAGGGCTTGTAAGTAAGCATTTCACTGTTGTATTCGATACATGTGACAAATAACATTTTGATTTGATTCGGATTTTACCTGGCATAGATAAGCAATACGTTCTTAACTGACTTGCCTAGTTAAATAAAGGTTAAATAAAATAAAAAAGTACTTAAAGACCTAGAGCATTGGGCCAGTGACTGAAGGGTTTTAAATACCTGGAGCGACAGGTAGCCTAGTGGTTAGGGCCAGTGACTGAAAGGTTTTAAATACCTGGGGCGACAGGTAGCCTAGTGGTTAGGGCCAGTGACTGAAGGGTTTTAAATACCCGGGGCGACAGGTAGCCTAGTGGTTAGGGCCAGTGACTGAAGGGTTTTAAATACCTGGGGCGACAGGTAGCCTAGTGGTTAGGGCCAGTGACTGAAGGGTTTTAATTACCTGGGGCGACAGGTAGCCTAGTGGTTAGGGCCAGTGACTGAAGGGTTTTAAATACCTGGGGCGACAGGTAGCCTAGTGGTTAGGGCCAGTGACTGAAAGGTTTTAAATACCTGGGGCGACAGGTAGCCTAGTGGTTAGGGCCAGTGACTGAAAGGTTTTAAATACCTGGGGCGACAGGTAGCCTAGTGGTTAGGGCCAGTGACTGAAAGGTTTTAAATACCTGGGGCGACAGGTAGCCTTGTGGTTAGGGCCAGTGACTGAAAGGTTTTAAATACCTGGGGCGACAGGTAGCCTAGTGGTTAGGGCCAGTGACTGAAGGGTTTTAAATACCTGGGGCGACAGGTAGCCTAGTGGTTAGGGCCAGTGACTGAAGGGTTTTAAATACCTGGGGCGACAGGTAGCCTAGTGGTTAGGGCCAGTGACTGAAGGGTTTTAAATACCTGGGGCGACAGGTAGCCTAGTGGTTAGGGCCAGTGACTGAAAGGTTTTAAATACCTGGGGCGACAGGTAGCCTAGTGGTTAGGGCCAGTGACTGAAAGGTTTTAAATACCTGGGGCGACAGGTAGCCTAGTGGTTAGGGCCAGTGACTGAAGGGTTTTAAATACCTGGGGCGACAGGTAGCCTAGTGGTTAGGGCCAGTGACTGAAGGGTTTTAAATACCTGGGGCGACAGGTAGCCTAGTGGTTAGGGCCAGTGACTGAAGGGTTTTAAATACCTGGGGCGACAGGTAGCCTAGTGGTTAGGGCCAGTGACTTAAGGGTTTTAAATACCTGGGGCGACAGGTAGCCTAGTGGTTAGGGCCAGTGACTGAAAGGTTTTAAATACCTGGGGCGACAGGTAGCCTAGTGGTTAGGGCCAGTGACTGAAGGGTTTTAAATACCTGGGGCGACAGGTAGCCTAGTGGTTAGGGCCAGTGACTGAAGGGTTTTAAATACCTGGGGCGACAGGTAGCCTAGTGGTTAGGGCCAGTGACTGAAAGGTTTTAAATACCTGGGGCGACAGGTAGCCTAGTGGTTAGGGCCAGTGACTGAAAGGTTTTAAATACCTGGGGCGACTGGTAGCCTAGTGGTTAGGGCCAGTGACTGAAAGGTTTTAAATACCTGGGGCGACAGGTAGCCTAGTGGTTAGGGCCAGTGACTGAAAGGTTTTAAATACCTGGGGCGACAGGTAGCCTAGTGGTTAGGGCCAGTGACTGAAAGGTTTTAAATACCTGGGGCGACAGGTAGCCTAGTGGTTAGGGCCAGTGACTGAAAGGTTTTAAATACCTGGGGCGACAGGTAGCCTAGTGGTTAGGGCCAGTGACTGAAAGGTTGCTAGATCAAATCCCTGAGCTGACGAGGTAAACATCTGTCGTTCTGCCCCTGAACAAGGCAGTTCCTAGGCCATCATTGTAAATAATAATTTGTTCTTAAAGGTCTTGCCTTGTTAAATAATAAGTACCTGAAGGCCCAGTGCAGAATGTGATTTGTCTGATATGTTATATTTCCAAACTATAAAGTTGGAATAAAACTGTGAAATTGAATAAATGATGATAATGAAATGTAAGAGCTGCCTGACATTTCTGCCTGTTGTGGTGGGATGGAGTTCAGACCAGGGCTGTTGTGGTGGGATGGAGTTCAGACCAGGGCTGTTGTGGTGGGATGGAGTTCAGACCAGGGCTGTTGTGGTGGGATGGAGTTCAGACCAGGGCTGTTGCGGGGCTGACCGGGCTGTTGTGGTGGGATGGAGTTCCGCCACGGAGTCATGAAGGCAGTCAAAGGGCTTCCACGTACATAGATGACATTAAGCACATTAATCTGCTGGGAGTTCAACCAGGGGTGTAGAGCCTAACTGGCAAACATAAGCAGTGCATGAGTTTCAACCAGGGCTTTGGGGGGAAGATCATTTTCTCCCATAAAAAGGGCTGCACCTTTATAATAAAAGCATTACCTGCATAATCACATTGATGGTCAGACCAGGGCTTTTGATAATGGTGTTTTTCCGGGCTAATGGAACATTCACGTGTCACGAATATTAAGCAGTGCATGAGTTTCAAGGTGCACTCCCTTAATCTTGTGGTCACTTTTGGGTGGCGGAACATTCACGGCGGTGACTCTTCTTGTTCGGGTGGCGCTCGGCGGTCTACTAGCTGTCGCCGATCCGTTGTTCTGTGTTCCTTTAGTTCTGTCTAATTGGTAGCACCTGTTTCTAGTTTGGTTGTTAGGGTAGGGTTATATATAGTCTGTTCAGCCCGCTTCTATTTCGTGCGGGCTTGTTTAGTCTGTTTTGTTGTTTGAGTGTATTTTTGTTTGCATTTGGGTTTCACGCTGTCCGTTTATATTTCTGATAATTTGTTTTCCTACTTTTGTTCATGTTATGTTTCCGGGACAATAAAGCGTGTTTTTTTCCCACATCTTTTGCTCTCTGCGCCTGACTCCACACCTCATCACTCATTTTTCGTAACATCACGCTTATAGCTTAATAACATGTGCGCATTGCTGTGCTTATAATGTGAAGAAATAGCCTCATAGTTTATCAACATTTTAAAGTAAATGCTCTGATCTGTTGTGTCAGCAACATTGCGTAACATTTAAAAAAAAAATGTTGGTGGTTGTATTAATTTGGGCTCTATCGCATCCCACAACTGTCCCAGACTGTTTGGAATATTTATTTATTGCACAAAATAGGTTGACTTTTGTACTACGGGAGATTGTAGATTGACATAGGCTAGTGCTTTTCCTGTTCGTTAAGCCTACTCCTCTTATTGTCTGATGACATATGCACCTCTGAATTGGATAAGGACAAGCGCAGTTGTGTCACCGATGTGTCGGTCTTCACTTATAGCCTGTGAGATAGACCTGATCACGTGACGGAGAGCCATGTGACTGAGATGTGATTCGGAGAGCTCAGCACTCTGGGAGAAGGGCACAAAGACCACTTCCTGCAAAAGGAATGGATTTTTTGGGGGGGTTTATTACGGCCACACAAAGGGGATTCCGCCGTATAATTCTAGGCATTATCAAGCGCTTGTCAAATTGTGAATGAGAGACTGATGAAGTGTGTACAGCACAAAAACAAAGCAGAGGTCTTTCAAGTGACTTTATTCACACCATCATTAGAGTCTCATCATGCAGACTTACAATGTGACAACACATACATCAAAACACATAGCCCAATGTTTGTAGAAAAACTACAGTTACATGAATAACTCTAAATTAAGCATATAGGAGGACCTGTTTCTAAGCAAATCTTGTCTGCTAAATTAACTAGTGTAAAAGGTAAAAAAATATAAAAAAATAAAAGCAAAACAGTCAAGGGACTGTTACACACACAGGAGAGGTGGTGTTGTGTTAGCAGCTACAGACAGCGATGAACAGGAGAAGTGGTGTTGTGTTAGCAGCTACAGACAGCGATGAACAGGAGAAGTGGTGTTGTGTTAGCAGCTACAGACAGCGATGAACAGGAGAAGTGGTGTTGTGTTAGCAGCTACAGACAGCGATGAACAGGAGAGGTGGTGTTGTGTTAGCAGCTACAGACAGTGATGAACAGGAGAGGTGGTGGTGTTGTGTTAGCAGCTACAGACAGCGATGAACAGGAGAGGTGGTGTTGTGTTAGCAGCTACAGACAGCGATGAACAGGAGAAGTGGTGTTGTGTTAGCAGCTACAGACAGCGATGAACAGGAGAAGTGGTGTTGTGTTAGCAGCTACAGACCAGCGATGAACAGGAGAAGTGGTGTTGTGTTAGCAGCTACAGACAGTGATGAACAGGAGAGGTGGTGTTGTGTTAGCAGCTACAGACAGCGATGAACAGGAGAGGTGGTGTTGTGTTAGCAGCTACAGACAGCGATGAACAGGAGAAGTGGTGTTGTGTTAGCAGCTACCTAACAGCGATGAACAGGAGAGGTGGTGTTGTGTTAGCAGCTACAGACAGTGATGAACAGGAGAAGTGGTGTTGTGTTAGCAGCTACAGACAGCGATGAACAGGAGAGGTGGTGTTGTGTTAGCAGCTACAGACAGTGATGAACAGGAGAGGTGGTGTTGTGTTAGCAGCTACAGACCAGCGATGAACAGGAGAAGTGGTGTTGTGTTAGCAGCTACAGACAGCGATGAACAGGAGAGGTGGTGTTGTGTTAGCAGCTACAGACAGCGATGAACAGGAGAAGTGGTGTTGTGTTAGCAGCTACAGACAGCGATGAACAGGAGAGGTGGTGTTGTGTTAGCAGCTACAGACAGCGATGAACAGGAGAGGTGGTGTTGTGTTAGCAGCTACAGACAGCGATGAACAGGAGAAGTGGTGTTGTGTTAGCAGCTACAGACAGTGATGAACAGGAGAGGTGGTGTTGTGTTAGCAGCTACAGACAGCGATGAACAGGAGAAGTGGTGGTGTGTTAGCAGCTACAGACAGTGATGAACAGGAGAGGTGGTGTTGTGTTAGCAGCTACAGACAGTGATGAACAGGAGAAGTGGTGTTGTGTTAGCAGCTACAGACAGCGATGAACAGGAGAAGTGGTGTTGTGTTAGCAGCTACAGACAGCGATGAACAGGAGAGGTGGTGTTGTGTTAGCAGCTACAGACAGCGATGAACAGGAGAGGTGGTGTTGTGTTAGCAGCTACAGACAGGGATGAACAGGAGAAGTGGTGTTGTGTTAGCAGCTACAGACCAGCGATGAACAGGAGAGGTGGTGTTGTGTTAGCAGCTACAGACAGCGATGAACAGGAGAAGTGGTGTTGTGTTAGCAGCTACAGACCAGCGATGAACAGGAGAGGTGGTGTTGTGTTAGCAGCTACAGACAGCGATGAACAGGAGAGGTGGTGTTGTGTTAGCAATTAGGGAACACACAAGATCAGCAAAAACCTTTTAGGACATCGTCCATGGTGCCGTGGTGATGAATGGAGAGGGAGTACACTGGATGGCACGGCATCGGTCTAATGTTGACGGACTGCCGGGTGGAGGGAAGGAGAGATGGAGGAATGATGAGAGAGAGAGGGAAGGAGGGATATAGGGAAGGTGAGATGGAGGAATGATGAGAGAGAGAGGGAAGGAGGGATGGAGGGAAGGTGAGATGGAGGAATGATGAGAGAGAGAGGGAATGAGGGATATAGGGAAGGTGAGATGGAGGAATGATGAGAGAGAGAGGGAAGGAGGGATGGAGGGAAGGTGAGATGGAGGAATGATGAGAGAGAGAGGGAATGAGGGATGGAGGGAAGGTGATATGGAGGAATGATGAGAGAGAGAGGGAAGGAGGGATGGAGGGAAGGTGAGATGGAGGAATGATGAGAGAGAGAGGGAAGGAGGGAAGGTGATGGAGGGAAGGTGTTGGAGGGAAGATGATGGAGGGAAGGTGATGGAGGGAAGGAGGGATATAGGGAAGGTGATGGGGGAAGGTGATGGAGGGAAGATGATGGAGGGAAGGTGATGGAGGGAAGGAGGGATATAGGGAAGGTGATGGGGAAGGTGGGATGGAGGGAAGGTGATGGAGGAGAAGGAGGGAAGGAGGGAAGGTGATGGGGGAAGGTGTTGGAGGGAAGATGATGGAGGGAAGGTGATGGAGGGAAGGAGGGATATAGGGAAGGTGATGGGGGAAGGTGATGGAGGGAAGGTGATGGAGGGAAGGAGGGATAAAGGGAAGGTGATGGGGGAAGGTGATGGAGGGAAGGTGATGGAGGGAAGGTGATGGGGGGAAGGATGGATATAGGGAAGTTGATGGAGGGAAGGTGATGCAGGGAAGGAGGGATATAGGGAAGGTGATGGAGGGAAGGTGATGGAGGGTAGGTGATGGAGGGAAGGAGGGATATAGGGAAGGTGATGGAGGGAAGGTGATGGAGGGAAGGAGGGATATAGGGAAGGAAGGATATAGGAAAGGTGATGGAGGGAAGGTGATGGAAGGATCTGACAGACTGATAGGTCTCTGTCTTTATTAACAAAGTCATGCAGTAGGTCCAGATTTCTTCCCACTGACTAACCATTCGCTAAGAGAACATAGACTTTACATAGTCAGGCTATGAGTCATGAAATTCATTTTCCTCTCCCTCTACACCCTCTCTTTCCCCTCCTCTCCATCTACCCAGCCCAGCTCCTCCTCTCCCTCTACCCTCCTCCCTCTGCCTCTACACTCCCCCGTTCCCCCTCTCCCCTCCCCTCTTTCCCCTCCTCTCCCTCTACCCTTCCCCTTTCCCCTCCTCTCCCTCTACCCTCCCCTTTCCCCTCCTCTCCCTCTACCCTCCCCTCTTTCCCCTCCTCTCCCTCTACCCTTCCCCTTTCCCCTCCTCTCCCTCTACCCTTCCCCTTTCCCCTCCTCTCCCTCTACCCTCCCCTCTTTCCCCTCCTCTCCCTCTACCCTTCCCCTTTCCCCTCCTCTCCCTCTACACCCCCTCTTTCCCCATCTACCCAGCCACACCTCTCCCTCTACCCTCCCCTCTATCCCCTCCTCTTCCTCTACCCCCTGTCATGACGTTGGCCTGGGGGTAGGTTTATGACAGTAATAAATACCCCCCTTTTCCTCTCTCTACCCTACTGATGTGACATTTGAAAATCCCTTGGTTAACATAGAGATTCTGGGAACATCAGAAGGTGGGGGGGAAATGAACCATATAAACATTTTGGTGAAAAGAGTAAATGTAATTTTAGCTTCCAAATGAGAGATTTGGGTTTTCATAAGGTTAGGGCTCTGCTCAATCAGTGGCCCACCCACGTGAAGAGACATGGGCTCTGCTCAACTCATCCCTATCACTTGTCAGACACACCCTTCTGCCTCCACTATATAACGAAAATGTAACCTCCTGTTCCGAGGATGTGAGGACGACGGTCCATATGTTAACAGGACTAACATATCAGCTGTTCCGGGTACATTTGGATGACGATCCGATGTCAGAATGGTTCAGATAATAACTACAGAATGAAGCCAACCTCAGCGTGACCTTTGGATGCGAATGGTATGAACTTTGAACTCTTATTCACTACAGAAGTGATTCCTCTTTCTCGTTAATTACATTTACATGACTAGCTCAATCAGGTAATATTAATTACAGAGAAAGGATTTTATAGAATAGCATGTCATTTCACTTAATCCGGCATAGCCAAAGACACGACACCCCCCCCTCTATCTCCTCCTCTCCATCTACCCTCCCCTCTATCCCCTCCTCTCCCTCTTCCCCCTCTATCCCCTCCTCTCCCTCTACCCTCTCCTCTATCCCCTCCTCTCCCTCTACCCCCTCTAGCTCATCCTCTCCCTCTCCTCCCTCTATCCCCTCCTCTCCCTCTACCCTCTCCTCTATCCCCTCCTCCCTCTATCCCCTCCTCTCCCTCTACACCCTCTATCCCCTCCTCTCCCTCTACACCCCTCTATCCCCTCCTCTCCCCCCTCTATCCCCTCCTCTCCCCCTACCCCCTCTATCCCCTCCTCTCCCCCTACCCCCTCTATTCCCTCCTATCCCTCTATCCCCTCCTCTCCCCTACCCCCTCTACCCCTCCTCTCCCTCTACCCTCTCATCTATCCCCTCCATCTCCTCCTCTCCCTCTATCCCCTCCTCTCCTCCCACTATCCCCTCCTCTTCTCTCTCTATCCCCTCCTCTCCTCCCTCTATCCCCTCCTCTCCCTCTATCCCCTCCTCTCCTCCCACTATTCCCTCCTTTCCCTCTATCCCCTCCTCTCCTCCCACTATCACCTCCTCTCCTCCCTCTATCCCCTCCTCTCCTCCCTCTATCCCCTCCTCTCCTCCCACCATCCCCTCCTCTCCTCCCACCATCCCCTCCTCTCCCTCTATCCCCTCCTCTCCTCTCCCTATCCCCTCTCTCTACCCCCTCCTCTCCTTTCCCCAGAGGAGTCACTATACCCGCTAGACTGTCGCCTGCCAGCTTACCACCATGGTGAGGTAAATATCTCCAGCCCAGCTGTCACACACACACACACACACACACACACACACACACACACACACACACACACACACACACACACACACACACACACACACACACACACACACACACACACACACACACACACACACACACCCTCCAGGCCTTCCTACGTTATGCTACCATCCATCTACTTGTTCATTGACTCTTCCAGCCCTTATCGATTACTTTAAGAGGATGCTGGTCCTGTTCTTAATCACCTTCTGTGTTTCAGAGGCTTTTTAATTCCCTATAGCACGCTGACACTAAATTATCAGAATCGTATTTGTCCCGTCTGTGTCCTGCGTGCCTGTGTGTGTGTGTCCTGAGTGCCTGTGTGTGTGTCCTGAGTGCCTGTGTGTGTGTGTCCTGAGTGCCTGTGTGTGTGTGCCCTGAGTGCCTGTGTGTGTGTGTCCTGAGTGGCCGGTGTGTGTGTGTCCTGAGTGCCTGAGTGCCTGTACGTGTGTGTCCTGAGTGCCTGTGTGTGTGTGTCCTGAGTGCCTGTGTGTGTGTCTTGAGTGCCTGTGTGTGTGTCCTGAGTGCCTGTGTGTGTGTGTCCTGAGTGCCTGTGTGTGTGTGTGTGTGTGTGTGAGTGTGTCCTGAGTGCCTGTGTGTGTGTGTCCTGAGTGCCTGTGTGTGTGTGTCCTGAGTGTGTGTGTGTGTGTGTGTGTGTGTGTGTGTGTGTGTTTGTGGGTGTCTTGGGGGCTTGTTTGTGTGTGAGTGCCTGTGTGTGTGTGTCCTGAGTGCCTGTGTGTGTGTGTCCTGAGTGCCTGTGTGTGTGTGTCCTGAGTGCCTGTGTGTGTGTGTCCTGAGTGCCTGTGTGTGTGTGTCCTGTGTGTGCCTGTGTGTGTGTGTCCTGAGTGCCTGTGTGTGTGTCCTGAGTGCCTGTGTGTGTGTCCCTGTGTGCCTGAGTGCCTGTGTGTGTGTGTCCTGAGTGCCTGTGTGTGTGTGTCCTGAGTGCCTGTGTGTGTGTGTCCTGTGCCTGTGTGTGTCCTGAGTGCCTGTGTGTGTGTGTCCTGAGTGCCTGTGTGTGTGTGTCCTGAGTGCCTGTGTGTGTGTGTCCTGAGTGCCTGTGTGTGTGTGTCCTGAGTGCCTGTATGTGTGTGTCCTGAGTGCCTGTGTGTGTGTGTTACAGAGCAATTATCCCACTGCATGCCAGCTAGTGAAGTGTAGGCATCCTGTTCTGTCCTGTGTTGCCTGTGTGTGTTTGTTTGTGACGTAGTCATGAGGAGAGGACTCATCCCTACAGGTAGACAAAGCCATGAGGAGAGAACTCATCCCTACAGGTAGACATAGCCATGAGGAGGGAACTCATCCCTACAGGTAGACAAAGCCACAAGGAGACGACTCATCCCTACAGGTAGATGTAGCCATGAGGAGAGGACTCATCCCTACAGGTAGGTGTAGTCATGAGGAGAGGACTCATCCCTACAGGTAGATGTAGTCATGAGGAGAGGACTCATCCCTACAGATAGGTGTAGTCATGAGGAGAGGACTCATCCCTACAGGTAGATGTAGCCATGAGGAGAGGACTCATCCCTACAGGTAGATGTAGCCATGAGGAGAGGACTCATCCCTACAGGTAGATGTAGCCATGAGGATAGGACTCATCCCTACAGGTAGATGTAGCCATGAGGAGAGAACTCATCCCTACAGGTAGGTGTTGTCATGAGGAGAGGACTCATCCCTACAGGTAGACGTAGCCATGAGGAGAGGACTCATCCCTACAGGTAGATGTAGCCATGAGGAGAGGACTCATCCTTACAGGTAGATGTAGCCATGAGAAGAGGACTCATCCCTAAAGGTAGACATAGCCATGAGGAGAGGACTCATCCCTACAGGTAGATGTTGCCATGAGGAGAGAACTCATCCCTACAGGTAGGTGTAGCCATGAGGAGAGGACTCATCCCTACAGGTAGACATAGCCATGAGGAGAGGACTCATCCCTACAGGTAGATGTAGCCATAAGGAGAGGACTCATCCCTACAGGTAGATGTAGCCATGAGGATAGGACTCATCCCTACAGGTAGATGTAGCCATGAGGAGAGGACTCATCCCTACAGGTAGACATAGCCACGAGGAGAGAACTCATCCCTACAGGTAGACATAGCCATGAGGAGAGGACTCATCTCTACAGGTAGATGTAG
This sequence comes from Oncorhynchus keta, assembly GCF_023373465.1. NCBI lineage: Eukaryota > Metazoa > Chordata > Actinopteri > Salmoniformes > Salmonidae > Oncorhynchus > Oncorhynchus keta. Next base: position 50,265,453 of record NC_068441.1, read on the forward strand.
CCATGAGGAGATGACTCATCCCTACAGGTAGACATAGCCATGAGGAGAGGAATCATCCCTACAGGTAGACAAAGCCATGAGGAGAGAACTTATCCCTACAGGTAGATGTAGCCATGAGGAGAGGACTCATCCCTACAGGTAGACATAGCCATGAGGAGAGGACTCATCCCTACAGGTAGACAAAGCCACAAGGAGAAGACTCATCCCTACAGGTAGACAAAGCCATGAGGAGACGACTCATCCCTACAGGTAGACATAGCCATGAGGAGAGAACTCATCCCTACAGGTAGACATAGCCATGAGGAGAGGACTCATCCTTACAGGTAGACAAAGCCACAAGGAGACGACTCATCCCTACAGGTAGATGTAGCCATGAGAAGAGGACTCATCCCTACAGGTAGACAAAGCCATGAGGAGAGGACTCATCCCTACAGGTAGATGTAGCCACGAGGAGAGAACTCATCCCTACAGGTAGGTGTAGTCATGAGGAGAGGACTCATCCCTACAGGTAGATGTAGCCATGAGGAGAGGACTCATCCCTACAGGTAGACATAGCCATGAGGAGAGAACTCATCCCTACAGGTAGATGTAGCCATGAGGAGAGGACTCATCCCTACAGGTAGACAAAGCCATGAGGAGAGAACTCATCCCTACAGGTAGACATAGCCATGAGGAGAGAACTCATCCCTACAGGTAGACAAAGCCACAATGAGACGACTCATTCCTACAGGTAGATGTAGCCATGAGGAGAGGACTCATCCCTACAGGTAGATGTAGCCATGAGGAGAGGACTCATCCCTACAGGTAGACATAGCCATGAGGAGAGGACTCATCCCAACAGGTAGATGTAGCCATGAGGATAGGACTCATCCCTACAGGTAGACATAGCTATGAGGAGAGACTCATCCCTACAGGTAGACAAAGCCAGAGGAGAGGACTCATCCCTACAGGTAGACATAGCCATGAGGAGAGGACTCATCCCTACAGGTAGATGTAGCCATGAGGAGAGGACTCATCCCTACAGGTAGACATAGCCATGAGGAGAGACTCATCCCTACAGGTAGATGTAGCCATGAGGAGAGGACTCATCCCTACAGGTAGACAAGCCATGAGGAGAGAACTCATCCCTACAGGTAGATGTAGCCATGAGGAGAGGTCTCATCCCTACAGGTAGACAAAGCCATGAGGAGAGGACTCATCCCTACAGGTAGATGTAGCCATGAGAAGAGATCCCTACCCTAGGTAGACAAAGCCATGAGGAGAGGACTCATCCCTACAGGTAGATGTAGCCATGAGGAGAGAACTCATCCCTACAGGTAGGTGTAGTCTTGAGGAGAGGACTCATCCCTACAGGTAGATGTAGCCATGTGAGAGGAGAGGACTCATCCCTACAGGTAGACATAGCCATGAGGAGAGGACTCATCCCTACAGGTAGATGTAGCATGAGGAGAGAACTCATCCCTACAGGTAGACATGTAGCCATGAGGAGAGACTCATCCCTACAGGTAGACAAGCCATGAGGAGAGAACTCATCCCTACAGGTAGACAAAGCCACAAGGAGACGACTCATCCCTACAGGTAGATGTAGCCATGAGGAGAGGACTCATCCCTACAGGTAGATGTAGCCATGAGGAGAGAACTCATCCCTACAGGTAGACAAGCCATGAGGAGAGGAGGACTCATCCCTACAGGTAGTCATCCCTACAGGTAGACAAAGCCATGAGGAGACGACTCATCCCTACAGGTAGACATAGCCATGAGGAGAGAACTCATCCCTACAGGTAGACATAGCCATGAGGAGCCATGAGGAGAGACGACTCATCCCTACAGGTAGATGTAGCCATGAGGAGAGGACTCATCCCTACAGGTAGACAAGCCATGAGGAGAGGACTCATCCCTACAGGTAGATGTAGCCATGAGGAGAGGACTCATCCCTACAGGTAGAGCATGAGGAGAGGACTCATCCCTACAGGTAGATGTAGCCATGAGAGGAGGTAGACAAAGCCATGAGGACTCATCCCTACAGGTAGACATAGCCATGAGGAGAGACTCATCCCTACAGGTAGACAAAGCCATGAGGAGAGAACTCATCCCTAGGTAGACATAGCCATGAGGAGAGAACTCATCCCTACAGGTAGACAAAGCCACACTCATCCCTACAGGTAGACATAGCCATGAGGAGAGAACTCATCCCTACAGGTAGACAAAGCCACAAGGAGACGACTCATCCCTACAGGTAGATGTAGCCATGAGAAGAGGTCTCATCCCTACAGGTAGACAAAGCCATGAGGAGAGGACTCATCCCTACAGGTAGATGTAGCCATGAGGAGAGAACTCATCCCTACAGGTAGGTGTAGTCATGAGGAGAGGACTCATCCCTACAGGTAGATGTAGCCATGTGGAGAGAACTGATCCCTACAGGTAGGTGTAGTCTTGAGGAGAGGACTCATCCCTACAGGTAGATGTAGCCATGAGGAGAGGACTCATCCCTACAGGTAGACATAGCCATGAGGAGAGGACTCATCCCTACAGGTAGATGTAGCCATGAGGAGAGAACTCATACCTACAGGTAGATGTAGCCATGAGGAGAGGACTCATCCCTACATGTAGACAAAGCCATGAGGAGAGAACTCATCCCTACAGGTAGACAAAGCCACAAGGAGACGACTCATCCCTACAGGTAGATGTAGCCATGAGGAGAGGACTCATCCCTACAGGTAGATGTAGTCATGAGGAGAGTACTTATCCCTACAGGTAGACAAAGCCACAAGGAGACGACTCATCCCTACAGGTAGATGTAGCCATGAGGAGAGGACTCATCCCTACAGGTAGACAAAGCCACAAGGAGAAGACTCATCCCTACAGGTAGACAAAGCCATGAGGAGACGACTCATCCCTACAGGTAGACATAGCCATGAGGAGAGAACTCATCCCTACAGGTAGACATAGCCATGAGGAGAGGACTCATCCTTACAGGTAGACAAAGCCACAAGGAGACGACTCATCCCTACAGGTAGATGTAGCCATGAGAAGAGGACTCATCCCTACAGGTAGACAAAGCCATGAGGAGAGGACTCATCCCTACAGGTAGATGTAGCCACGAGGAGAGAACTCATCCCTACAGTTAGGTGTAGTCATGAGGAGAGGACTCATCCCTACAGGTAGATGTAGCCATGAGGAGAGGACTCATCCCTACAGGTAGACATAGCCATGAGGAGAGAACTCATCCCTACAGGTAGATGTAGCCATGAGGAGAGGACTCATCCCTACAGGTAGACAAAGCCATGAGGAGAGAACTCATCCCTACAGGTAGACATAGCCATGAGGAGAGAACTCATCCCTACAGGTAGACAAAGCCACAATGAGACGACTCATTCCTACAGGTAGATGTAGCCATGAGGAGAGGAATCATCCCTACAGGTAGATGTAGCCATGAGGAGAGCACTCATCCCTACAGGTAGACATAGCCATGAGGAGAGGACTCATCCCAACAGGTAGATGTAGCCATGAGGATAGGACTCATCCCTACAGGTAGACATAGCTATGAGGAGAGGACTCATCCCTACAGGTAGACAAAGCCATGAGGAGAGGACTCATCCCTACAGGTAGACATAGCCATGAGGAGAGAACTCATCCCTACAGGTAGATGTAGCCATGAGGAGAGGACTCATCCCTACAGGTAGACATAGCCATGAGGAGAGGACTCATCCCTACAGGTAGACATAGCCATGAGGAGAGAACTCATCCCTACAGGTAGACAAAGCCACAAGGAGACGACTCATCCCTACAGGTAGATGTAGCCATGAGAAGAGGTCTCATCCCTACAGGTAGACAAAGCCATGAGGAGAGGACTCATCCCTACAGGTAGATGTAGCCATGAGGAGAGAACTCATCCCTACAGGTAGGTGTAGTCATGAGGAGAGGACTCATCCCTACAGGTAGATGTAGCCATGTGGAGAGAACTGATCCCTACAGGTAGGTGTAGTCTTGAGGAGAGGACTCATCCCTACAGGTAGATGTAGCCATGAGGAGAGGACTCATCCCTACAGGTAGACATAGCCATGAGGAGAGGACTCATCCCTACAGGTAGATGTAGCCATGAGGAGAGAACTCATACCTACAGGTAGATGTAGCCATGAGGAGAGGACTCATCCCTACATGTAGACAAAGCCATGAGGAGAGAACTCATCCCTACAGGTAGACAAAGCCACAAGGAGACGACTCATCCCTACAGGTAGATGTAGCCATGAGGAGAGGACTCATCCCTACAGGTAGATGTAGTCATGAGGAGAGTACTTATCCCTACAGGTAGATGTAGCCATGAGGAGAGGACTCATCCCTACAGGTAGATGTAGCCATGAGGAGAGAACTCATCCCTACAGGTAGGTGTAGTCATGAGGAGAGGCCTCATCCCTACAGGTAGATGTAGCCATGAGGAGATGACTCATCCCTACAGGTAGACGTAGCCATGAGGAGAGAACTCCTTCCTGCAGGTAGATGTAGCCATGAGGAGAGGACTCATCCCTACAGGTCGACATAGCAATGAGGAGAGGACTTCTCCCTAAAGGTAGATGTAGCCATGAGGAGAGAACTCATCCCTACAGGTAGGTGTAGTCATGAGGAGAGGACTCATCCCTACAGGTAGATGTAGCCATGAGGAGAGGACTCATCCCTACAGGTAGACGTAGCCATGAGGAGAGGACTCATCCCTACAGGTAGATGTAGCCATGAGGAGAGAACTCATCCCTACAGATAGATGTAGCCATGAGGAGAGGACTCATCCCTACAGGTATACAAAGCCACAAGGAGACAACTCATCCCTACAGGTAGACATAGCCATGAGAAGAGGACTCATCTCTACAGGTAGATGTAGCCATGAGGAGAGAACTCATCCCTACAGGTAGGTGTATCCATGAGGAGAGAACTCATCCCTATAGGTAGATGTAGCCATGAGGAGAGGACTCATCCCTACAGGTAGACATAGCCATGAGGAGAGAACTCATCCCTACAAGCAGACAAAGCCACAAGGAGACGACTCATCCCTACAGGTAGATGTAGCCATGAGAAGAGGACTCATCCCTACAGGTAGATGTAGCCATGAGGAGAGGACTCATCCCTACAGGTAGACATAGCCATGAGGAGAGGACTCATCCCTACAGGTAGATGTAGCCATGAGGAGAGAACTCATCCCTACAGGTAGGTGTAGTCATGAGGAGAGGACTCATCCCTACAGGTAGATGTAGCCATGAGGAGATGACTCATCCCTACAGGTAGACGTAGCCATGAGGAGAGAACTCCTTCCTGCAGGTAGATGTAGCCATGAGGAGAGGACTCATCCCTACAGGTAGACAAAGCCATGAGGAGAGGACTCAACCCTACAGGTAGATGTAGCCATGAGGAGAGGACTCATCCCTACAGGTCGACATAGCAATGAGGAGAGGACTTATCCCTAAAGGTAGATGTAGCCATGAGGAGAGAACTCATCCCTACAGGTAGGTGTAGTCATGAGGAGAGGACTCATCCCTACAGGTAGATGTAGCCATGAGGAGAGGACTCATCCCTACAGGTAGACGTAGCCATGAGGAGAGGACTCATCCCTACAGGTAGATGTAGCCATGAGGAGAGAACTCATCCCTACAGGTAGATGTAGCCATGAGGAGAGGACTCATCCCTACAGGTAGACAAAGCCATGAGGAGAGGACTCATCCCTACAGGTAGACATAGCCATGAGGAGAGAACTCATCCCTACAGGTAGACAAAGCCACGAGGAGACAACTCATCCCTACAGGTAGATATAGCCATGAGAAGAGGACTCATCTCTACAGGTAGATGTAGCCATGAGGAGAGAACTCATCCCTACAGGTAGGTGTATCCATGAGGAGAGAACTCATACCTACAGGTAGACATAGCCATGAGGAGAGAACTCATCCCTACAAGCAGACAAAGCCACAAGGAGACGACTCATCCCTACAGGTAGATGTAGCCATGAGAAGAGGACTCATCCCTACAGGTAGATGTAGCCATGAGGAGAGGACTCATCCCTACAGGTAGACATAGCCATGAGGAGAGGACTCATCCCTACAGGTAGATGTAGCCATGAGGAGAGAACTCATCCCTACAGGTAGATGTAGCCATGAGGAGAGGACTCATCCCTACAGGTAGACAAAGCCATGAGGAGAGGACTCATCCCTACAGGTAGACATAGCCATGAGGAGAGAACTCATCCCTACAGGTAGACAAAGCCACAAGGAGACGACTCATCCCTACAGGTAGACATAGCCATGAGAAGAGGACTCATCCCTACAGGTAGATGTAGCCATGAGGAGAGAACTCAACCCTACAGGTAGGTGTAGCCATGAGGAGAGAACTCATCCCTACAGGTAGATGTAGCCATGAGGAGAGGACTCATCCCTACAGGTAGACATAGCCATGAGGAGAGCACTCATCCCTACAGGCAGACAAAGCCACAAGGAGACGACTCATCCCTACAGGTAGATGTAGCCATGAGAAGAGGACTCATCCCTACAGGTAGATGTAGCCATGAGAAGAGGACTCATCCCTACAGGTAGGTGTAGTCATGAGGAGAGGACTCATCCCTACAGGTAGATGTAGCCATGAGGAGACGACTCATCCCTACAGGTAGATGTAGCCATGAGGAGAGGACTCATCCATACAGGTAGATGTAGCCATGAGGAGAGGACTCATCCCTACAGGTAGACATAGCCATGAGGAGAGAACTCATGTGTGTGAGAGTGAGTATGTGTGTGTGTGAGTGGGTGTGTATGTGAGTGTGAGTGAGTGTGGGTGTGTGTGTGGGTGTGTGAATGTGAGTGTGTGTGTCTGAGTGTATGTGTGTGAGTGAGTGGGTGTGTATGTGAGTGTGAGTGTGGGTGTGTATGTGAGTGTGTATGTGTACAGTATGTGAATATGTGTGTGTGTGTGTGTGTGTGAGTGAGTGTGAGTGTATGTGTGTTTGTGTATATGAGTGTGTGTGTGTGAGTGAGTGAGTGAGTGAGTGAGTGAGTGAGTGAGTGAGTGAGTGAGTGAGTGAGTGAGTGAGTGAGTGAGTGTGTGTGTGAGTGTGTGTGTGTGTGTGAGTGAGTGGGTGTGTGTATGTGTGAGTGTGAGTATAAATAGCGTTAAAATGGGCCCTCGTGCCTCTCTTGTTCCTGGCTGGTCTTACTAGACAGGAATGTGTCTGTTTCTGTTTCACAACTCTGACCATCTGGTCTGTTAGCCCACTATGTGATCACACCTGACTTCAACAACGTCTGTCTGTCTGTCTGTCTGTCTGTCTGTCTGTCTGTCTGTCTGTCTGTCTGTCTGTCTGTCTGTCTGTCTGTCTGTCTGTCTGTCTGTCTGTCTGTCTGTCTGTCTGTCATTACAAATGTCATATTATGTATATATACAGTGTTGTACCGATGTACAAACGGTTAAAGTACAAAAGGGAAAATAAATTAACATAACTATGGGTTGTATTTACAATTTATTTATTTTTTTCACTGGTTGACCTTTTCTTGTGGCAACAGGTCACAAATCTTGCTGCTGTGATGGCACACTGTGGTATTTCACCCAATAGATATGGGAGTTTATCAAAATCAGGTTTGTTTTCGAATTCTTTGTGGATCGGTGTAATCTGAGGGAAATATGTGTCTCGAATATGGTCATACATTTGGCAGGAGGTTAGGAAGTGCAGCTCAGTTTCCACCTCATTTTGTGGGCAGTGTGCACATAGCCTGTCGTCTCTTGAGAGCCAGGTCTGCCTACGGCGGCCTTTCTCAATAGCAAGGCTATGCTCACTGAGTCTGTATATAGTCAAAGCTTTCCTTAAGTTTGGGTCAGTCACAGTGGTCAGGTATTCTGCCGCTGTGTACTCTCTGATTAGGGCCAAATAGCATTCTAGTTTTCTCTGTTTTTTTGTTTGTTTATTCCTTCCAATGTGTTAATTAATCAACTTTCTATTTTCTCATGATTTGGTTGGGTCTAATTGTGTTGCTGTCCTGGGGCTCTGTGGGGTCTGTTTGTGAACAGAGCCCCAGGACCAGCTTGCTTAGGGAACTCTTCTCCAGGTTCATCTCTCAGTAGGTGATGGCTTTGTTATGGAAGGTTTGAGAATTGCTTCCTTTTAGGTGGTTGTAGAATATAAAGTCTCTTTTCTGGTTTTTGATCATTAGAGTGTATCGGCCTAATTCTGCTTTCATGCATTATTTGGTGAACACAAGAGGATATTTTTGCAGAATTCTGCATGCAGTGTCTCAATTTGGTGTTTGTCCCATTTTGTGAATTCTTGGTTGGTGAGCAGACCCCAAACCATAAAGGGAAATGGTCTATCTAATCTATAACTGATTCAAGTATCATCCCTACAGGCAGATCCTAATTGATATGTCAAATTGTATGTTCCTTGTCTCTCAGATTGTTCAGATTTGTTTTGTGGAAGTTACCTGTGTTGCTGATGTTCATTGTTTATTTAACCAGGCAAATCAGTTATGAACAAATTCCTATTTACAATGACGGCCTAGGAACAGTGGGTTAATTGCCAGGGGCAGAACAACAGATGTTTATCTTGTCAGCTCGGGGATTTGCTGTTGCAGCCTTTCAGTTATAAGTCCAACGCTCCACTAGGCTACCCTGCCGCCCCAGTCAGAGAGCAGAGGTATGTATAGTTTTTTGCGTGCTCTAGGGAAACGGTGTCTAGATGTCTAAATTAAATTTGTATTTGTGGTCCTGGCAACTAGACCTTTTTTGCAACACCATGATTTTTGTCTTATTGAGATTTAATGTCAGGGCCCAAGTCTAACAGAATCTGTGCAGAAGAAGATCAAGGTGCTGCTGTAGGCCCTCCTTGGTTGGTGACAGAAGCACCAGATCATCAGCAAACAGACATTTTACTTCAGATTCTAGTAGGGTGAGGCCGGATGCTGCAGACTGTTCAACTGCCCTAGCCAATTTGTTGATCCCCACAGCCACGTGGAAAGAAATGTGTGTTTTTTGCCAATTTTAATGTTGTTTGTGTACATGGATTTTATGATGGTTCATGTTTTTCTCCAAACACCACTTTCCATCAATTTGTATAGCAGACCTTCATGCCAAATTGAGTCGAAGGCTTTTTTGAAATCAACAAAGCATGAGAAGACTTTGCCTTTGTTCAAATCAAATCAAATCAAATCCATTTTTATTTGTCACATACACATGGTTAGCAGATGTTAATGCGTAGTGTAGCGAAATGCTTGTGCTTCTAGTTCCGACAATGCAGTGATAACCAACAAGTAATCTAACTAACAATTCCAAAACTACTGTCTTATACACAGTGTAAGGGGATAAAGAATATGTACATAAGGATATATGAATGAGTGATGGTACAGAGCAGCATACAGTAGATGGTATCGAGTACAGTATATACATATGAGATGAGTATGTAGACAAAGTAAACAAAGTGGCATAGTTAAAGTGGCTAGTGATACATATATTACATAAGGATGCAGTCGATGATGTAGAGTACAGTATATACGTATGCATATGAGATGAATAATGTAGGTAAGTAACATTATATAAGGTAGCATTGTTTAAAGTGGCTAGTGATATATTTACATCATTTCCCATCAATTCCCATTATTAAAGTGGCTGGAGTTGGGTCAGTGTCAATGACAGTGTGTTGGCAGCAGCCACTCAATGTTAGTGGTGGCTGTTTAACAGTCTGATGGCCTTGAAATAGAAGCTGTTTTTCAGTCTCTCGGTCCCAGTATAAATGCACCTGTACTGACCTCGCCTTCTGGATGATAGCGGTGAACAGGCAGTGGTTCGGGTGGTTGATGTCCTTGATGATCTTTATGGCCTTCCTGTAACATTGGGTGTGTAGGTGTCCTGGAGGGCAGGTAGTTTGCCCCACCTGCGTTGTGCAGACCTCACTACCCTCTGGAGGGCCTTACGGTTGAGGGCGGAGCAGTTGCCGTACCAGGCGGTGATACAGCCCGCCAGGATGCTCTCAATTGTGCATCTGTAGAAGTTTGTGAGTGCTTTTGGTGACAAGCCGAATTTCTTCAGCCTCCTGAGGTTGAAGAGGCGCTGCTGCGCCTTCTTCACGACGCTGTCAGTGTGAGTGGACCAATTCAGTTTGTCTGTGATGTGTATGCCGAGGAACTTAAAACTTGCTACACTTTCCACTACTGTTCCATCGATGTGGATTGGGGGGTGTTCCCTCTGCTGTTTCCTGAAGTCCACAATCATCTCCTTAGTTTTGTTGACGTTGAGTGTGAGGTTATTTTCCTGACACCACACTCCGAGGGCCCTCACCTCCTCCCTGTAGGCCGTCTCGTCGTTGTTGGTAATCAAGCCTACCCCTGTTGTGTCGTCCGCAAACTTGATGATTGAGTTGGAGGAGTGCGTGGCCACGCAGTCGTGGGTGAACAGGGAGTACAGGAGAGGGCTCAGAACGCACCCTTGTGGGGCCCCCGTGTTGAGGATCAGCGGGGAGATGTTGTTGCCTACCCTCACCACCTGGGGGCGGCCCGTCAGGAAGTCCAGTACCCAGTTGCACAGGGCGGGGTCGAGACCCAGGCTCTCGAGCTTGATGACGAGCTTGGAGGGTACTATGGTGTTGAATGCCGAGCTGTAGTCGATGAACAGCATTCTCACATAGGTTTCCTCTTGTCCAGGTGGGTTAGGGCAGTGTGCAGTGTGGTTGAGATTGCATCGTCTGTGGACCTATTTGGGCGGTAAGCAAATTGGAGTGGGTCTAGGGTGTCAGGTAGGGTGGAGGTGATATGGTCCTTGACTAGTCTCTCAAAGCACTTCATGATGACGGAAGTGAGTGCTACGGGCGGTAGTCGTTTAGCTCAGTTACCTTAGCTTTCTTGGGAACAGGAACAATGGTGGCCCTCTGAAGCATGTGGGAACAGCAGACTGGTATAGGGATTGATTGAATATGTCCGTAAACACACCGGCCAGCTGGTCTGCGCATGCTCTGAGGGCGCGGCTGGGGATGCTCTCAGTAGTCTGGGCCTGCAGCCTTGCGAGGGTTAACACGTTTAAATGTCTTACTCACCTCGGCTGCAGTGAAGGAGAGACCGCATGTTTTCGTTGCAGGCCGTGTTTTGGCACTGTATTGTCCTCAAAGCGGGCAAAAAAGTTATTTAGTCTGCCTGGGAGCAAGACATCCTGGTCCGTGACTGGGCTGGGTTTCTTCTTGTAGTCCGTGATTGACTGCAGACCCTGCCACATGCCTCTTGTGTCTGTCCGTTGAATTGAGATTCTACTTTGTCTCTGTACTGACGCTTAGCTTGTTTAATAGCCTTATAAAGGGAATAGCCGCACTGTTTGTATTCGGTCATGTTGCCAGACACCTTGCCCTGATTAAAAGCAGTGGTTCGCGCTTAGTTTCACGCGAATGCTGCCATCAATCCACGGTTTCTGGTTAGGGAATGTTTTTATCGATTTGTTTTGGGAACGACATCTTCGACGCATGTTCTAATGAACTTTAATCAGCGTATTCGTCAATATTTTTATCTGACGCAATACGAAACATGTCCCAGTCCACGTGATGGAAGCAGTCTTGGAGTGTGGAGTCAGCTTGGTCTGACCAGCGTTGGACAGACCTCAGCGTGGGAGCCTCTTGTTTAAGTTTCTGCCTGTAGGCAGGGATCAACAAAATGGAGTCGTGGTCAGCTTTTCCGAAAGGGGGCGGGGCAGGGCCTTATATGCGTCATGGAAGTTAGAGTAACAATGATCCAAGGTTTTACCACCCCTGGTTGCGCAATTGATATGCTGATAAAATTTAGGGAGTCTTGTTTTCAGATTAGCTTTGTTAAAATCCCCAGCTACAATGAATGCAGCCTCCGGATAAATGGTTTCCAGTTTGCAAAGAGTTAAATAAAGTTTGTTCAGAGCCATCGATGTGTCTGCTTGGGGGATATATACGGCTGTGATTATAATCGAAGAGAATTCTCTTGGAAGATAATGCGGTCTACATTTGATTGTGAGGAATTCTAAATCAGGTGAACAGAAGGATTTGAGTTCCTGTATGTTTCCTTCATCACACCATGTCTCGTTAGTCATGAGGCATACGCCCCCGCCACTCTTCTTACCAGAAAGATGTTTGTTTCTGTCGGCGCGATGCGTGGAGAAACCTGTTGGCTGCACCGCATCGGATAGCATCTTCCCAGTAAGCCATGTTTCCGTGAAGCAGAGAACTTTGCAGTCTCTGATGTCCCTCTGGAATGCTACCCTTGCTTGGATTTCATCAACCTTGTTGTCAAGAGACTGGACATTGGCGAGAAGAATGCTGGGGAGTGGTGCGTGATGTGCCCTTGTCCGGAGTCTGACCAGAAGACCGCTACGTTTCCCTCTTTTTTTGGAGTCGTTTTCTTGGGTCGCTGCATGCGATCCATTCCGTTGTCCTGTTTGTAAGGCAGAACACAGGATCCTCGTCGCGAAAACATATTCTTGGTCGTACTGATGGTGAGTTGACGCTGATCTTATATTCAGTAGTTCTTCTCGACTGTATGTAAATGAAACCTAAGATGACCTGGGGTACTAATGTAAGAAATAACACGTAAAAAAACAAAACTGCATAGTTTCCTAGGAACGCGAAGCGAGGCGGCCATCTCTGTCAGCGCCGGAAGTATTCAGAAGTATTGTTTGATTTGTTTGTTTGCTTATTAGGGTGTGTAGGGTGAATACGTGGTCTGTCATACAGTAATTTGGTAAAAAGCCCATTTGATATTTGCTCAGTACATTGTTTTCACTGAGGAAATGCATGAGTCTGCTGTTAATGATAAGGCAGAGGATTTTCCTAAGGTTGCTGTTGACGCATATCCCACAGTAGTTATTGGGGTCAAATTTGTCTCCACTTTTGCCGATTGGGGTGATCAGTCCTTGATTCCAAATATTGGGGAAGATGCCAGAGCTAGTATAGCCAATTGGAATTTGTTGTCTGTATATTTGACAATTTCATTAAGGATGACATCAACACCACAGGCCTTTTTGGGTTGGAGGGTTTTTATTTTGTCCTGTAGAGTCTCTCTCTCTCTCTCTCTCTCTCTCTCTCTCTCTCTCTCTCTCTCTCTCTCTCTCTCTCTCTCTCTCTCTCTCTCTCACCTATAGCAGAATGATTCCCAGTAGAAGGGTAATAAAAACAGACTCTCAGGCGACACAAACCCCTTGTCACTTTGAGTAATCATTTAAAAGAAGCTACTATTCCACCTTTGACAGTAAAATGTCTCTTGATAGTGGCTCCAAATACAACCTGAGGAGTACTGGAGTTCTAGCGTATGACAATAGATCTTTATCGCCTTTCAGCTTAAGTTGTCTCACACAGTAAGCGTCCTCCCTCCCTCCCTCCTTCCTGCCTTCCCTCCCTCCCACAACTCTTCCCGATTGTGCTTAGGGACTCATGTTGACCCAGATCTGGTTAGGAAATAGGGTGGAAAGCCTCTGTCACACTGTGGAAATCCTGAGTGTGTGTCCAGATGCCAAAACATGACAGTTCCAGCTCTGAGTTAAGCCCCTAACTGGCCCCCTGTGACCTCTGGGGGCTGGGTGAAGGTCACATAAACACATACACACACACCAGTCATACTGCTGTAGGACCCCCTTCATTCAACATAATGAGTCAGAGAACAGGAGATCTCACCAAAGAGGGGAGGGGAGGAGAGGAGAGTAAGAGGGGGGAGGGAGGGGGTTAGGAGAGAGGAGAGGGGGACAGGAGGAGAAAGGGAGGTGAGGAGAGAGGAGATCCTGTTCTTGGATATGCACAGGACATCATACGCAGTGCGATTTCAGCATGTAAATCTTGGTGGGGAAAATACGTTGCGGCATGCATGCCAGCAAAGCAATTACACAACACAACACTAAACAATACATGAATTGCACTATATTTGTGACAAAGCTGTCCCAACAGTAGAGTCCCAACAGCAGTCCCAACACCTTACCACTGTTACACCTGTCTATCAGCAGAGCCTTGTCTGGCAGCGAAACAGTTCATTCAGCCTCATTTACTGCCTTAACAAAAACATAGCTGATGTGTCTGATTTGCTTATAAACAAATGTGGTTTCTACTGACGATTGAGATGTACAAACTATGGCATAAGAGGACGACGAGCGGGTAAGATGCAATCCGTAATTTCGATTAAGACAATGCGGGAGATAGTTAAATTGACTACGTCCGTCCTATTTGTTCAGCACTTTTGAAATGTCCAGCGACAGAATGCAGAACGTGTGCCATTCTTACAGTGTTCTCCCTGTACACCAAGTCAGAACCGTAGGAAAAATAAAGGGGGCATATAAGCTGACAATGAAAGCTCTTACAATTTTTGATTATGACATTTAAAACAGGTTATAGGCTACACGTGCACCACCAAGTCAGAACTGTGGGTGGAATTAAGAGGGGTAAAATAGACCAAATTATTAGGTCGAGGCACATGGGCTACTAACAGCTTACTACACAACATAGACTTAGTATTACTTTCTTAGTTACAGTATACATATCTCTCTGGCATATTATATAATTTATGCAGCAGCATATAAGACATTTTTGGATTCACCTTGTTGTGCTGTGCTCACTTGAACAGGAAGGTGGCGCGGCGGTCCTTTGTGGACAAATTTTGTCATCTAACTTTGTCATCAAAGTCTGTCATTCTCTGGATTTCTGGTGCTTTCAAGACAACGGGGGAACTCAGGAAAAAAACAAGGTTGTATCATGACGTCAGTGACCTTCAGGTCGGAGCTCTAGAAAGAGGCCAGAGTTCTCGACTTACAATTCTGAGTTGGATGACCGTTCAAAGAGTATTTTCCCAGTCGGAGATCATTTTTTTCCGGAGTTCCCAGTTGTCTTCCCAGTTGGCACTTCTAATGTAAGACTATGGCAGCACCCAAGGGTCTTGAATTTCCGAGCTCTACCCTTAGATTTGGCGGTGAAGTTGTGTCCCCATGAGTGACAGAACACTGAGCCAATCACTGCGCAACTTGAAAACATTACCAGCACCTACGCTACATAGGCCTGAATCCAGACTGTATCACAACCGGCTGTGATTGGGAGTCCGTCCCATAGGTCCTCATTGGCCCAGCGTCCGGGTTAGTCCGGGTTAGACTATTATTAATTATAAAAAATATGATATATATATTTTTTTTTTTGATACGTGACCACAGGTAAAAACACTCTGAAAAATAGAAAAATGTGTGTCGGGGGATGGTTTGGTCTGTAGCCGTTATTGTAAATAAGACTAACTATATATATCACGATGGTTTGGTCGGTGTAGGCCGTTATTGTAAATAAGACTAACTATATATATTCACGTATTTTCCGCTTTAAGCCCACAAAAGATGCCACAGAAAATTGACCTGAGCTGAAACATCTGCATTTTGGAGATGAAACTTCAAACAGAAATGAAACATATTTGTACGGAGGCTCAAGGTGTCTGCACTTGTGACGTGTTTGTAGGCATATCAAAGATTATAAAAATTTATATATAAATTGGTGCGTATTTTTTCCCATGGGATTCAGCACACTTCCACGTACTATATATCATCGAAGAGATAAGTGAAAAACACCTTGACGATTGATTCAAAACATTTTGAAAAAAGTTTGGTGTTTAAACTGAATAAATAAATAACAAAGAATATTTTTGGCAAACTAAAAATGTCTCCTCATTGAAAACATCTTCTTCAAATAAATGATTTTATTTGAATGCAAATGGAGGAACTATGAGGCTAATACTTAATGTTTAAAACCTGGGACAGTATAGTGCTTTATAACGTCATAAGATTGTAGCCTCAATAATGCCTTTTTATAAGACTTTCAATTAAACTGAAGTTGTTTTAGTCCTTTAGGTTATTTAAAATAAAATAAAAAAGATTTGGTCCTGATTCTATATCTCCTGTAGTTTAGAAAATTGTACTTCAGATATTGGTAGCTTTGTGGGGCCAAGAATCCTGCATGGAGAGATAAGACTAGCAGAGGAGAGAGAGAGAGAGAGAGAGAGAGAGAGAGAGAGAGAGAGAGAGACAACACAATTTGACATACAGTACAAGAACAAGTCAACCAGCGAAGAACAAACACCATTGTAAATAAATGTTCCCTTCTGTACTTCAACCATTTGTACATCGTTACAACACTGTATATATACATAATATGACATTTGTAATGTCTTAATTCTTTTGGAACTTCTGTGAGTGTAATGTTTACTGTTAATTTGTATTGTTTATTTCTCTTTTTTTTATTATCTACTTCACTTGCTTTGGAAATAGTAACATATGTTTCCCATGCCAATAAAGCCCTTTTGAATTGAATTGAATTGTAATGAATTGAATTGAATTGAGAGAGGGGTGGCTAGAGCAGGAACAGATTCAAGCTTCAGGGGGATGGATACATATGTGACACCACAGCACAGCCTCACTGGTATGTGGACTGTAGTCTCCATGGCTACTGGGATGGATTCTTCATGGCCACTGCCCATGCACAACAAACGTGATTTGCATCTCACTGCATTAGAAATGTTAGTGTTACGTAACTGCTTGTTATACAGATGTAATAGTAAAATGCAGAGTGTAAGATGAGTGCAATCAGTAAAATATGATGAGTGGATATGGGTGGAGGACAGATCAGAAAATAAGATTGCCTCATTCCATCGTGGCAGGACAGGACTGGGCAGGACAGGACTGGACAGGACAGGCACGACTGGATTGGACAGGACAGGACTGGACAGGACAGGCAGGACTGGATTGGACAGGACAGGACTGAATTGGAGAGGAAAGGACTGGACAGGACTGGATTGTACAGGACAGAACTGAATTGGAGAGGACAGGACTAGATTGGACTGGAACACTGGATAGAACTGAATTGGAGAGGACAGGACTGGAACACTGGATAGGACTGGATTGGAGAGGACAGGACTGGACAGGACTGAATTGGAGAGGACAGGACTAGATTGGACTGGAACACTGGATAGGACTGGATTGGAGAGGACAGGACTGGATTGGACTGGAACACTGGACAGGATTGAATTGGAGAGGACAGGACTAGATTGGACTGGAACACTGGATAGGACTGAATTGGAGAGGACAGGACTAGATTGGACTGGAACACTGGACAGGACTGAATTGGAGAGGACAGGACTGGAACACTGGACAGGACTAGTTTGGACAGGACAGAACTAGATAGGACTGGAACACTGATAGGACTGAATTGGACTGGAACACTGGACAGGACTAGATTGGACTGGAACACTGGACAGGACTGAATTGGAGAGGACAGGACTAGATTGGACTGGAACACTGGATTAGGACTGATGACTGGAACACTGGACAGGACTTTGGACTGGAACACTAGATAGGACTGAATTGGAGAGGACAGGACTGGACAGGACTAAATTGGACTGGAACACTGGATGAATTGGACTGGAACACTGGACAGGACTAGTTTGGAGAGGACAGAACTAGATAGGACTGAATTGGAGAGGACAGGACTGGACAGGACTAAATTGGACTGGAACACTGGATAGGACTAGATTGGAGAGGACAGGACTGGATAGGACTGGATTGGAGAGGACAGGACTAGATTGGACTGGAACACTGATTAGGACTGAATTGGACTGGAACACTGGACAGGACTGGATTGGACTGGAACACTGGACAGGACTGGATTGGAGAGGACAGGACTGGATTGGACTGGAACACTGGATAGGACTGAATTGGAGAGGACAGGACTGGAACACTGGACAGGACTAGTTTGGACAGGACAGGACTAGATAGGACTGAATTGGAGAGGACAGGACTGGACAGGACTAAATTGGACTGGAACACTGGATAGGACTGAATTGGAGAGGACAGGACTGGATTGGACTGGAACACTGGATAGGACTGAATTGGAGAGGACAGGACTGGATTGGACTGGAACACTGGACAGGATTGAATTGGAGAGGACAGGACTGGATTGGACTGGAACACTGGACAGGACTAGTTTGGACAGGACAGGACTAGATAGGACTGAATTGGAGAGGACAGGACTGGACAGGACTGAATTGGACTGGAACACTGGATAGGATTGAATTGGAGAGGACAGGACTGGATTGGAACACTGGACAGGATTGAATTGGAGAGGACAGGACTGGATTGGACTGGAACACTGGACAGGACTAGTTTGGACAGGACAGGACTAGATAGCACTGAATTGGAGAGGACAGGACTGGATTGGACTGGAACACTGGATAGGACTGAATTGGAGAGGACAGGACTGGATTGGACTGGAACACTGGATAGGACTGAATTGGAGAGGACAGGACTGGATTGGACTGGAACACTGGACAAGATTGGCAGGGCAGCTCTGGAGCTGGTAACACCAGCATTTAGCGGCACCTGCTACAACATCTGCTAATGTTTCTACGACCGATACACTTAGTTTTGACTGGAATCAATCTTGAATTTCCATTCCAAAGAGTGCTGCTGTAAAATCCATCTGTTCTACACAAGCCACAGTCAATAAAGTTGTCCTTTTCAAAACAGCAGATTTCACTATCCTACGATATAAAATTAAATATAGGGTGACCTCTCAACCCTACGCAAGGTTATGTTACACACACACACACGCGCACACACACACACACACACACACACGCACACGCACCCGCACCCGCACGCACACACACACACACGCACCCGCACACACACACACCCACACCCACACGCACACACCATCTAAAACCAAATGACATGTCTGCAAACGTGGAAGACAATCTTCTCTCGGAGCTGTAAGCACACAAGCAATATACACACACACACACACACACACACAATGATATATATGAAGGGCTTCGGTCTCTAATGAGAACCTGTCTGAGGCACATCCCAAATGACTCCCAATTCCCTATTTAGTGCACTACTTTTGAACAGGGCCGATATGGTGTTGGTCAAAAGTAGTGCACTACATAGGGAATAGGGAGTCATTTGGGCCTAAGGGAGGGATCTTTGTCACAGCTTCAAGGCATCACAGTCTGTCTCATCTCTCACACGAAACAAAGTCAAATCCAATCGTATATATTTGCAACTCTCCTTCTGACACCCAAGAGGCTGATCAAATGAAAGAGAGAGTGACTGCCAGAGGAGATCTCCTATTCAATCTGTCAAATAAAACATTGTTTTGCAACAAACATTCTAGTTTGGTGGGGGGTAGGACAGAGTCAGAGAGGTGTTCAGTCTAGTTTGGTGGGGGGTAGGACAGAGTCAGGGAGGGGTTCAGTCTAGTTTGGTGGGGGGTAGGACAGAGTCAGAGAGGTGTTCACTCTAGTTTGGTGGGGGGTAGGACAGAGTCAGGGAGGGGTTCAGTCTAGTTTGGTGGGGGGTAGGACAGAGTCAGGGAGGGGTTCAGTCTAGTTTGGTGGGGGGTAGGACAGAGTCAGAGAGGTGTTCAGTCTAGTTTGGTGGGGGGTAGGACAGAGTCAGGGAGGGGTTCAGTCTAGTTTGGTGGGGGGTAGGACAGAGTCAGGGAGGGGTTCAGTCTAGTTTGGTGGGGGGTAGGACAGAGTCAGAGAGGTGTTCAGTCTAGTTTGGTGGGGGGTAGGACAGAGTCAGGGAGGGGTTCAGTCTAGTTTGGTGGGGGGTAGGACAGAGTCAGAGAGGTGTTCAGTCTAGTTTGGTGGGGGGTAGGACAGAGTCAGAGAGGGGTTCAGTCTAGTTTGGTGGGGGGTAGGACAGAGTCAGGGAGGGGTTCAGTCTAGTTTGGTGGGAGATAGGACAGAGTCAGAGAGGTGTTCAGTCTAGTTTGGTGGGAGGTAGGACAGAGTCAGAGAGGGGTTCAGTCTAGTTTGGTGGGAGGTAGGACAGAGTCAGAGAGGGGTTCAGTCTAGTTTGGTGGGAGGTAGGACAGAGTCAGAGAGGGGTTCAGTCTAGTTTGGTGGGAGGTAGGACAGAGTCAGAGAGGGGTTCAGTCTAGTTTGGTGGGAGGTAGGACAGAGTCAGAGAGGGGTTCAGTCTAGTTTGGTGGGGGTAGGACAGAGTCAGAGAGGTGTTCAGTCTAGTTTGGTGGGGGGTAGGACAGAGTCAGACAGGTGTTCAGTCTAGTTTGGTGGGGGGTAGGACAGAGTCAGAGAGGTGTTCAGTCTAGTTTGGTGGGAGGTAAGACAGAGTCAGAGAGGGGTTCAGTCTAGTTTGGTGGGAGGTAGGACAGAGTCAGAGAGGGGTTCAGTCTAGTTTGGTGGGAGGTAGGACAGAGTCAGAGAGGGGTTCAGTCTAGTTTGGTGGGGGGTAGGACAGAGTCAGAGAGGTGTTCAGTCTAGTTTGGTGGGGGGTAGGACAGAGTCAGACAGGTGTTCAGTCTAGTTTGGTGGGGGGTAGGACAGAGTCAGAGAGGTGTTCAGTCTAGTTTGGTGGGAGGTAAGACAGAGTCAGAGAGGGGTTCAATCTAGTTTGGTGGGAGGTGTTCAGTCTAGTTTGGTGGGAGATAGGACAGAGTCAGGGAGGGGTTCAGTCTAGTTTGGTGGGAGGTAGGACAGAGTCAGGGAGGTGTTCAGTCTAGTTTGGTGGGGGGTAGGACAGAGTCAGGGAGGTGTTCAGTCTAGTTTGGTGGGAGATCGGACAGAGTCAGGGAGGTGTTCAGTCTACTTTGGTGGGAGATAGGACAGAGTCAGGGAGGGGTTCAGTCTAGTTTGGTGGGAGGTAGGACAGAGTCAGGGAGGGGTTCAGTCTAGTTTGGTGGGGGGTAGGACAGAGTCAGAGAGGGGTTCAGTCTAGTTTGGTGGGGGGTAGGACAGAGTCAGAGAGGTGTTCAGTCTAGTTTGGTGGGGGGTAGGACAGAGTCAGAGAGGTGTTCAGTCTAGTTTGGTGGGAGGTGTTCAGTCTAGTTTGGTGGGAGATAGGACAGAGTCAGGGAGGTGTTCAGTCTAGTTTGGTGGGGGGTAGGACAGAGTCAGGGAGGTGTTCAGTCTAGTTTGGTGGGAGATAGGACAGAGTCAGGGAGGTGTTCAGTCTAGTTTGGTGGGAGATAGGACAGAGTCAGGGAGGGGTTCAGTCTAGTTTGGTGGGGGGTAGGACAGAGTCAGAGAGGTGTTCAGTCTAGTTTGGTGGGGGGTAGGACAGAGTCAGAGAGGTGTTCAGTCTAGTTTGGTGGGAGGTAGGACAGAGTCAGAGAGGTGTTCAGTCTAGTTTGGTGGGAGGTAGGACAGAGTCAGAGAGGTGTTCAGTCTAGTTTGGTGGGAGGTAGGACAGAGTCAGAGAGGTGTTCAGTCTAGTTTGGTGGGAGGTAGGACAGAGTCAGAGAGGTGTTCAGTCTAGTTTGGTGGGGGGTAGGACAGAGTCAGGGAGGTGTTCAGTCTAGTTTGGTGGGAGGTGTTGTGACGGCCCTGAATTTTTCTGAACCGTCTCAGTGCAGCTCCTTGCAATAGGGCGCTTTCCCTTTAATTCCCAATTAAATAGCCAGCATCAGCTGTGCGAAAGTGGGGTTGTGATGGAGACGTGCATGAGGATGTGTTCAACCCTCAGTTCCGAAGCATCTCTATTCCGTTTGTTTTGTTGGCGTTAAACGTGTGTTTTGTAGCCTAAGAGAGTTTACCCAGGATCGGATCCACTCTTTGCGTCCCTGGACTACACCTCTCCGTTCTTCGTGGCCTTTCTCCGCGGGAGATCTATTGGCGGATTGGATTGTCTGACTGACCGACTGACTACCACCTTTTGTATACGGTATTTCATTTGTTTGGATGTGATGTATACTGTGATTTGTGTAGTTAGTGGTAGTTGAGGACTTAATTAAGAGTTGATCCGCTTTAAGGTTCTGTGGTAAAGTAATTGTTATATTGATTGTATGTTTAATACTGGGTTTACGCTACACGGAACGAACGGACAAACATCGCGTGACAAAAGTCACTTGAGTTCACTGAACTCCTTTACCGGGCAGGACTCTTTTAGGCCCGAGGTACAGGACATTTCTGGAGGAAGCAGAACTCATTGTGATATTATTATATATGTGTGTAATCATTGTTGTTGCTAATACAACCCACGCAACAGAATATAATTGTTTTTGAAGTTCTTTTCAATGTTTTAAGGGTTTATGAAAAGTTTATTTCCATCCTGACTTTTACATAAGTCCTTTGTATTGGTGTAGACTTGACGGACCAGATGGGACTCATTCCCACCCAAACTAAAAGGAGAAACCAATGTTTTCTCTGGTAGGCACAACCTACCTGGCACCCCTATAAATAATAACCTCAAGTCAAAACCGTTACATAAAAAATGGCACCCCAGATGGGACAGCTCAACATTGAGAACTAACCAAAGCAAATATTTTGTGTGGAATTAAAACAATGGATTCACCCCAAGATAATGTGCTCATCCATGTCATACCTGTCAATGGGAATACACAGGGCCATTCTGACCATCAAGCTGACAATACAAATCATAATGTGAATGGAGATAATGGAGTTGATTTGGGCCAGAGCCCTGGTAATCTGAATGCTCGGCCTGAGCCACAGGCCACAGGCGGTCTAACCAGTTACTCACTTATTGACATGGATCTGTGTGGAAGTACTGAGCTAGTCCTCCCTCTGACACCCAACCTTCCTCCATTGTCTGGTTTATCTCCAGAGGTTGTAGTCTTACAACTTCAAGGTGACATCCTTGATATTCGTCGGACTCAACAACATCTCCAAACTCTTATCCACCATAAATTCAAATGTCTGAGGGAAGAGCAACAACAGAGTGCCATGGAATTCAGAAACTCACTGAGCACTCTAACCCACACGCTGAAAGAGCTCAGTGAGAGTGGAAGACGGGAAATGACTGGTGCCATGGACAGGCAGTTTGACTACCAACGAAACCAACTCACTGCCACTCTCCAATGGCGCCTGCAACATCACCACACTGAGGTCCTCAAGGATGTTAATTCTGTTTTTCTCCCATGGTTAACACTGTAGACCACTTGCAGACAGAACTCTCTAATTGTGTTAAAATGTTGGATGACGTGTCTGTGGACATGGCCTCCATTAGGCACAACTCCTTACACAGAGTTTCCCTGGTGTCCACTTCAGTTCAGACCACTGAGGGCCAAGCTGGCACCTCTGAATGTCCAAGACCGTATCAAGTAAACCCTTCCAGAAACCACAAATCACAACAGGCCAACACACCTAACTCTCTTCGCAGGAATGACCATCCTTCTCTGGGTGCTTTAACCAGAGCTGAAACCCCAAGAGTCACTGCCTACGCCCCCATCGACATCCCCTTCCTTTCAGTTAATACCGCACCAATCGGAAGCTAAAAAGTTACATGATTGGGGTTCAAATGTGGCAGTCTTCTCTGCCATTGCTCCGGTACCACTAACCCTTGATAATCCTTCTGATGATCTCCTTTTACAGGCTGTGAGAAGAGCTCAGCTGGAACAGCCAGAGGAGTTAAGGCTGTTGGAGCAGCTGCAGAATAATGCTGATGTATGTACTTCAAAGCTAGGACGCACCGGGCTCCTGAAGTACAAAATATTCCTTACACAGGAAATGCCGATCAAGCAAAAGCCATATCGTTTGTCCCCAGCGAAGCTAATCATCCAAAAGGGACTCATAAATGATATGTTAACCCAAGATATAATAGAACGTTCCTCCTCTCCCTGGGCTGCTCCTGTTGTCCTCATCCCAAAAAAGACTGGTGGTCTTAGATTTTGTGTGGACTATAGGAAGACCAACAATGTTTCCCAGACTGATGCCTATCCTCTTCCCACCATCCATGAGATCCTGGAGTCATTGTCTGGCGCTGTTGTGTTCACTACCCTTGACCTCAATAGTGGTTATTGGCAGGTTGAGATGGACCAGGAAAGCAAGGACAAGACTGCGTTTGTCTGTGCCGAGGGCTTGTTTTCCTTTAAGGTGATGCCCTTTGGATTAAAGAATGCCCCTGCCACTTTCCAAAGACTCATGGAGATTGCGTTAGGTGAGCTCAAAGGGAAGATCTGTTTCGTCTACCTGGACGATATAATTATCTACTCTCAGAACAGAGAAAGACACTTTCAAGATCTTCAAGCAGTGTTGGACAAGCTAAGAGAAGCTGGTCTGACCTTAAATATGAAGAAGAGCAACTTCTGCCAAACCTCCCTGAAGTTCCTTGGCCATATTGTGTCTTTCGACGGCATTCATGTGGATCCTGAAAAGACAAAGGCTGTACAAGACTTCCTGTGCCAACCACACTCAAGGCCCTTCAACGGTTCCTTGGTATGGCTGGATGGTACCATCGGTTTGTGTCGAACTTCTCCCAGGTGGCAGAACCCTCAACGCGATGAAGCGAAAAGGAGCGAAATTCCAATGGACGGCAGAGTGCCAGACTTCCTTTGAAACCCTGAAACGACATCTCGTCACACCTCCCATTTTAGGTCATCCCAACTTTGATTGCCCTTTTGTTGTTTACACTGATGCAAGTGATGTTGGACTTGGTGCTGTCCTAGTCCAACAGACTGGACTTGGCACTGAAGAAGTGCTAGCGTTCGCCAGTCGGACATTGAATGGAGCAGAACGGAACTACTCCACAACAGAGCAAGAGTGCCTTGCAGTGGTCTGGGCTTTGGAAAAGTGGAGGTACTACTTGGAGGGAAGACACTTCACTGTGGTCACTGACCATTCCTCCCTTGTGTGGGTGTTCAAGACCAACAAACCAAGCACCAGACTCATAAGATGGGCTCTACGGTTGCAAGAGTTCACATTTGCAGTGGAATACAGGAAAGGAAAATACAACACTGTTCCAGATGCCTTGTCCAGAGCTCCTACTTGTGATAACGGTAGCCCTGATCTTACATGTGCTACTGTCCTGTCAAGCAGTCGAGACTCGCCCAAAACGGACTTTCCCATCTCTGATGAGGCCATATGGAAAGCTCAACAGGATGATCCAGAAGTACAGGCTTTGTACCAGACTATCCTGGAAGATGGAGAAAAGATGGTCAATCCTACCACAAAGCTGACCATCATTGAAGATAAAGTCTACCGAGTCGTACAACTACCTCACAGAACACTCTACCAAATGTACATACCGGACACTCTACGCCTACAACTGCTTCAACATTTCCATGAAGACCCATTAGCTGGTCATTTGGGCAGGTTCAAAACCTACAAGCGGTTGCAAGCGTTACTCTACTGGCCACATCTGAGCATGGATGTGAAGTCACACATCCGAAATTGTCAGGTTTGTCAGATGTACAAACCAGAAGGTAGAAAGCCTGCTGGCAAGTTGCAGCAAACGGTGGTTACCCGACCTTGGGAAATGTTAGGAGTGGATTTGATGGGTCCATTTCCTAGAAGCTCCAATCAGAATGTGTACATGCTTGTTTTTGTTGATTATTATTCAAAGTGGGTGGAGCTCTTTTCCCTGCGTCAGGCCACAGCGAGGACCGTCTCTAACATCCTTACGAAAGAGATCCTGACTCGCTGGGGAGTGCCTGATTACATCCTGTCTGATCGAGGTTCCCAATTTGTCTCTGATCTCTTTGAGGAGACCTGCCAAAGATGGAACCTGAGACAGAAGTTGACCACGGCCTATCACCCACAGACCAATCTCACTGAGAGAGTAAATCGAACCTTGAAGACAATGATTGCTTCCTATGTAGGGACCCAGCACAAACACTGGGACAAGCACCTTCACGAGTTTCGATTTGCCCTGAATTCTGCGGTGCAAGAGTCCACTGGAGTCACACCTGCAGAGCTGAACCTAAGTCGTCCTCTCCGAGGACCCTTGGATATGGTGCTACAGCCCCAGCAGCTTACTCCAGACGCTGCTTGCTATGACCAGGTAGGCCATCTCCATGACTTGAGAGCTCTTGTCTCAAAGAGCATGATCCAGGCTCGACTCAAGCAGAAGAGAAATTATGATAAGAACAGACGAGACATGCAGTTCCAGCTTCGTGATCGGGTGTGGCTTCGCTCTCATCCTTACTCGAAAGCTGAACAATTCTTCTCGGCCAAGCTCGCTCCTAAATGGCAAGGACCATATAGGATTGTGGAGCAGATGGGCCCTTTGAACTACCGAGTGGTGAAAGAGGACACAGGTGAAGATATGCGCGTTGTTCATGTCTCACGCCTTAAGGCCTGTTACCCCTCGGCTGAGGAATTGGAGGCGATTGAGCGCCGCAAGGTCCTGGATATCTTTGAAGAGGAAAGTGAGGAGACTTTTCTCGGATTCCCAGACCCAGAAGTCTCGCACCTTAAGGCCTGTGACCCCTCAGCTGAGGAGCGTGAGCTCCAAAAAGTAATGAATATTTTTGTAGAAGAAAGTGATGAGGAGACCTTTCTCGGTTTCCCCGACCAAGATGTGCCTTCCAGGGCAATGGTCGGCTTTTTCCAGGGGAGGGGGTGTGTGACGGCCCTGAATTTTTCTGAACCGTCTCAGTGCAGCTCCTTGCAATAGGGCGCTTTCCCTTTAATTCCCAATTAAATAGCCAGCATCAGCTGTGCGAAAGTGGGGTTGTGATGGAGACGTGCATGAGGATGTGTTCAACCCTCAGTTCCGAAGCATCTCTATTCCGTTTGTTTTGTTGGCGTTAAACGTGTGTTTTGTAGCCTAAGAGAGTTTACCCAGGATCGGATCCACTCTTTGCGTCCCTGGACTACACCTCTCCGTTCTTCGTGGCCTTTCTCCGCGGGAGATCTATTGGCGGATTGGATTGTCTGACTGACCGACTGACTACCACCTTTTTGTATACGGTATTTCATTTGTTTGGATGTGATGTATACTGTGATTTGTGTAGTTAGTGGTAGTTGAGGACTTAATTAAGAGTTGATCCGCTTTAAGGTTCTGTGGTAAAGTAATTGTTATATTGATTGTATGTTTAATACTGGGTTTACGCTACACGGAACGAACGGACAAACATCGCGTGACAAAAGTCACTTGAGTTCACTGAACTCCTTTACCGGGCAGGACTCTTTTTAGGCCCGAGGTACAGGACATTTCTGGAGGAACCAGAACTCATTGTGATATTATTATATATGTGTGTAATCATTGTTGTTGCTAATACAACCCACGCAACAGAATATAATTGTTTTTGAAGTTCTTTTCAATGTTTTAAGGGTTTATGAAAAGTTTATTTCCATCCTGACTTTTACATAAGTCCTTTGTATTGGTGTAGACTTGACGGACCAGATGGGACTCATTCCCACCCAAACTAAAAGGAGAAACCAATGTTTTCTCTGGTAGGCACAACCTACCTGGCACCCCTATAAATAATAACCTCAAGTCAAAACCGTTACAGTGTTCAGTCTAGTTTGGTGGGGGGTAGGACAGAGTCAGGGAGG
Source organism: Oncorhynchus keta (assembly GCF_023373465.1). Taxonomy (NCBI): domain Eukaryota; kingdom Metazoa; phylum Chordata; class Actinopteri; order Salmoniformes; family Salmonidae; genus Oncorhynchus; species Oncorhynchus keta. Next base: position 50,292,686 of record NC_068441.1, read on the forward strand.
TGTTCAGTCTAGTTTGGTGGGAGGTGTTCAGTCTAGTTTGGTGGGGGGTAGGACAGAGTCAGAGAGGTGTTCAGTCTAGTTTGGTGGGGGGTGTTCAGTCTAGTTTGGTGGGAGATAGGACAGAGTCAGAGAGGTGTTCAGTCTAGTTTGGTGGGAGGTGTTCAGTCTAGTTTGGTGAGGGGTGTTCAGTCTAGTTTGGTGGGGGGTAGGACAGAGTCAGGGAGGTGTTCAGTCTAGTTTGGTGGGAGATAGGACAGAGTCAGAGAGGTGTTCAGTCTAGTTTGGTGGGAGGTGTTCACTCTAGTTTGGTGGGAGGTAGGACAGAGTCAGAGAGGTGTTCAGTCTAGTTTGGTGGGAGGTAGGACAGAGTCAGGGAGGTGTTCAGTCTAGTTTGGTGGGAGATAGGACAGAGTCAGAGAGGTGTTCAGTCTAGTTTGGTGGGAGATAGGACAGAGTCAGAGAGGGGTTCAGTCTAGTTTGGTGGGAGGTAGGACAGAGTCAGAGAGGTGTTCAGTCTAGTTTGGTGGGAGATAGGACAGAGTCAGAGAGGTGTTCAGTCTAGTTTGGTGGGGGGTAGGACAGAGTCAGAGAGGTGTTCAGTCTAGTTTGGTGGGAGATAGGACAGTCAGAGAGGGGTTCAGTCTAGTTTGGTGGGAGATAGGACAGAGTCAGGGAGGTGTTCAGTCTAGTTCGGTGGGAGATAGGACAGAGTTAGAGAGGTGTTCAGTCTAGTTTGGTGGGAGATAGGACAGAGTCAGGGAGGTGTTCAGTCTAGTTTGGTAGGAGGGGTTCAGTCTAGTTTGGTGGGGGGTAGGACAGAGTCAGGAGGTGTTCAGTCTAGTTTGGTGGGAGGTATTCAGTCTAGTTTGGTGGGAGGTGTTCAGTCTAGTTTGATGGGAGGTAGGACAGAGTCAGGAGGGGTTCAGTCTAGTTTGGTGGGGGGTAGGACAGAGTCAGGAGGGTTCAGTCTAGTTGGGTGGGAGGTGTTCAGTCTAGTTTGGTGGGGGGTTCAGTCTAGTTTGGTGGGAGGTAGGACAGAGTCAGGGAGGTGTTCAGTCTAGTTTGGTGGGAGGGGTTCAGTCTAGTTTGGTGGGGGGTAGGACAGAGTCAGGGAGGTGTTCAGTCTAGTTTGGTGGGAGGGGTTCAGTCTAGTTTGGTGGGGGGTAGGACAGAGTCAGGGAGGTGTTCAGTCTAGTTTGGTGGGAGGGGTTCAGTCTAGTTTGGTGGGGGGTAGGACAGAGTCAGGGAGGGGTTCAGTCTAGTTTGGTGGGGGGTAGGACAGAGTCAGGGAGGTGTTCAGTCTAGTTTGGTGGGAGGTGTTGAGTCTAGTTTGGTGGGAGGTGTTCAGTCTAGTTTGTTGGGGGGTAGGACAGAGTCAGGGAGGTGTTCATTCTAGTTTGGTGGGAGGTAGGACAGAGTCAGGGAGGTGTTCAGTCTAGTTTGGTGGGAGGTGTTCAGTCTAGTTTGGTGGGGGGTAGGACAGAGTCAGAGAGGGGTTCAGTCTAGTTTGGTGGGAGATAGGACAGAGTCAGAGAGGTGTTCAGTCTAGTTTGGTGGGAGGTAAGACAGAGTCAGAGAGGTGTTCAGTCTAGTTTGGTGGGAGATAGGACAGAGTCAGGGAGGTGTTCAGTCTAGTTTGGTGGGAGGTGTTCAGTCTAGTTTGGTGGGAGGTGTTCAGTCTAGTTTGGTGGGAGGTAGGACAGAGTCAGGGAGGTGTTCAGTCTAGTTTGGTGGGAGGTGTTCAGTCTAGTTTGGTGGGAGGTGTTCAGTCTAGTTTGGTGGGAGGTAGGACAGAGTCAGGGAGGTGTTCAGTCTAGTTTGGTGGGAGGTGTTCAGTCTAGTTTGGTGGGAGGTGTTCAGTCTAGTTTGGTGGGAGGTAGGACAGAGTCAGGGAGGTGTTCAGTCTAGTTTGGTGGGAGGTGTTCAGTCTAGTTTGGTGGGAGGTGTTCAGTCTAGTTTGGTGGGAGATAGGACAGAGTCAGAGAGGTGTTCAGTCTAGTTTGGTGGGAGATAGGACAGAGTCAGAGAGGGGTTCAGTCTAGTTTGGTGGGAGGTAGGACAGAGTCAGAGAGTTGTTCAGTCTAGTTTGGTGGGAGGTAGGACAGAGTCAGAGAGGTGTTCAGTCTAGTTTGGTGGGGGGTAGGACAGAGTCAGAGAGGTGTTCAGTCTAGTTTGGTGGGAGATAGGACAGAGTCAGAGAGGGGTTCAGTCTAGTTTGGTGGGAGATAGGACAGAGTCAGAGAGGTGTTCAGTCTAGTTTGGTGGGAGGTGTTCACTCTAGTTTGGTGGGAGGTAGGACAGAGTCAGAGAGGTGTTCAGTCTAGTTTGGTGGGAGGTAGGACAGAGTCAGGGAGGTGTTCAGTCTAGTTTGGTGGGAGATAGGACAGAGTCAGAGAGGTGTTCAGTCTAGTTTGGTGGGAGATAGGACAGAGTCAGAGAGGGGTTCAGTCTAGTTTGGTGGGAGGTAGGACAGAGTCAGAGAGGTGTTCAGTCTAGTTTGGTGGGAGATAGGACAGAGTCAGAGAGGGGTTCAGTCTAGTTTGGTGGGAGATAGGACAGAGTCAGGGAGGTGTTCAGTCTAGTTCGGTGGGAGATAGGACAGAGTTAGAGAGGTGTTCAGTCTAGTTTGGTGGGAGATAGGACAGAGTCAGGGAGGTGTTCAGTCTAGTTTGGTAGGAGGGGTTCAGTCTAGTTTGGTGGGGGGTAGGACAGAGTCAGGGAGGTGTTCAGTCTAGTTTGGTGGGAGGTATTCAGTCTAGTTTGGTGGGAGGTGTTCAGTCTAGTTTGATGGGAGGTAGGACAGAGTCAGGGAGGGGTTCAGTCTAGTTTGGTGGGGGGTAGGACAGAGTCAGGGAGGGGTTCAGTCTAGTTGGGTGGGAGGTGTTCAGTCTAGTTTGGTGGGGGGGGTTCAGTCTAGTTTGGTGGGGGGTAGGACAGAGTCAGGGAGGTGTTCAGTCTAGTTTGGTGGGAGGGGTTCAGTCTAGTTTGGTGGGGGGTAGGACAGAGTCAGGGAGGTGTTCAGTCTAGTTTGGTGGGAGTGGTTCAGTCTAGTTTGGTGGGGGGTAGGACAGAGTCAGGGAGGTGTTCAGTCTAGTTTGGTGGGAGGGGTTCAGTCTAGTTTGGTGGGGGTAGGACAGAGTCAGGGAGGGTTCAGTCTAGTTTGGTGGGGGGTAGGACAGAGTCAGGGAGGTGTTCAGTCTAGTTTGGTGGGAGGTGTTGAGTCTAGTTTGGTGGGAGGTGTTCAGTCTAGTTTGTTGGGGGGTAGGACAGAGTCAGGGAGGTGTTCATTCTAGTTTGGTGGGAGGTAGGACAGAGTCAGGGAGGTGTTCAGTCTAGTTTGGTGGGAGGTGTTCAGTCTAGTTTGGTGGGGGGTAGGACAGAGTCAGAGAGGGGTTCAGTCTAGTTTGGTGGGAGATAGGACAGAGTCAGAGAGGTGTTCAGTCTAGTTTGGTGGGAGGTAAGACAGAGTCAGAGAGGTGTTCAGTCTAGTTTGGTGGGAGATAGGACAGAGTCAGGGAGGTGTTCAGTCTAGTTTGGTGGGAGGTGTTCAGTCTAGTTTGGTGGGAGGTGTTCAGTCTAGTTTGGTGGGAGGTAGGACAGAGTCAGGGAGGTGTTCAGTCTAGTTTGGTGGGAGGTGTTCAGTCTAGTTTGGTGGGAGGTGTTCAGTCTAGTTTGGTGGGAGGTAGGACAGAGTCAGGGAGGTGTTCAGTCTAGTTTGGTGGGAGGTGTTCAGTCTAGTTTGGTGGGAGGTGTTCAGTCTAGTTTGGTGGGAGGTAGGACAGAGTCAGGAGGTGTTCAGTCTAGTTTGGTGGGAGGTGTTCAGTCTAGTTTGGTGGGAGGTGTTCAGTCTAGTTTGGTGGGAGATAGGACAGAGTCAGAGAGGTGTTCAGTCTAGTTTGGTGGGAGATAGGACAGAGTCAGAGAGGGTTCAGTCTAGTTTGGTGGGAGGTAGGACAGAGTCAGAGAGTTGTTCAGTCTAGTTTGGTGGGAGATAGGACAGAGTCAGAGAGGTGTTCAGTCTAGTTTGGTGGGGGGTAGGACAGAGTCAGAGAGGTGTTCAGTCTAGTTTGGTGGGAGATAGGACAGAGTCAGAGAGGGGTTCAGTCTAGTTTGGTGGGAGATAGGACAGAGTCAGAGAGGTGTTCAGTCTAGTTTGGTGGGAGATAGGACAGAGTCAGAGAGGTGTTCAGTCTAGTTTGGTGGGAGGTGTTCACTCTAGTTTGGTGGGAGGTAGGACAGAGTCAGAGAGGTGTTCAGTCTAGTTTGGTGGGAGGTAGGACAGAGTCAGGGAGGTGTTCAGTCTAGTTTGGTGGGAGATAGGACAGAGTCAGAGAGGTGTTCAGTCTAGTTTGGTGGGAGATAGGACAGAGTCAGAGAGGGTTCAGTCTAGTTTGGTGGGAGGTAGGACAGAGTCAGAGAGGTGTTCAGTCTAGTTTGGTGGGAGATAGGACAGAGTCAGAGAGGTGTTCAGTCTAGTTTGGTGGGGGTAGGACAGAGTCAGAGAGGTGTTCAGTCTAGTTTGGTGGGAGATAGGACAGAGTCAGAGGGGTTCAGTCTAGTTTGGTGGGAGATAGGACAGAGTCAGGAGGTGTTCAGTCTAGTTCGGTGGGAGATAGGACAGAGTTAGAGGTGTTCAGTCTAGTTTGGTGGGAGATAGGACAGAGTCAGGGAGGTGTTCAGTCTAGTTTGGTAGGAGGGTTCAGTCTAGTTTGGTGGGGGTAGGACAGAGTCAGGAGGTGTTCAGTCTAGTTTGGTGGGAGGTATTCAGTCTAGTTTGGTGGGAGGTGTTCAGTCTAGTTTGATGGGAGGTAGGACAGAGTCAGGGAGGGTTCAGTCTAGTTTGGTGGGGGGTAGGACAGAGTCAGGGAGGGGTTCAGTCTAGTTGGGTGGGAGGTGTTCAGTCTAGGTGGGGGTTCAGTCTAGTTTGGTGGGGGTAGGACAGAGTCAGGAGGTGTTCAGTCTAGTTTGGTGGGAGGGTTCAGTCTAGTTTGGTGGGGGTAGGACAGAGTCAGGGAGGTGTTCAGTCTAGTTTGGTGGGAGGGTTCAGTCTAGTTTGGTGGGGGGTAGGACAGAGTCAGGGAGGTGTTCAGTCTAGTTTGGTGGGAGGGGTTCAGTCTAGTTTGGTGGGGGTAGGACAGAGTCAGGAGGTATTCAATCTAGTTTGGTGGGTAGGACAGAAGTCAGGGAGGTGTTCAATCTAGTTTGGTGGGGAGGTGTTGACAGAAGTCAGGAGGTGTTCAGTCTAGTTTGGTGGGGTAGAGACAGAAGGGTCAGGAAAGTTTCAATCTAGTTTAGTGGGGGGACAGAGTAGAGGTGACAGTCTAGTTTGGGGAGGTGTTCAATCTAGTTTAGTGGGGTAGGACAGAGTCAGAGGGGGTTCAATCTAATTTAGTGGGAATAGGACAGAGTCAGAGAGTGTTCAATCTAGTTTGGTAGGAGGTAAGACAGAGTCAGAGAGGTGTTCAGTCTAATTTGGTGGAGATAGGACAGAATCAGGGAGGTGTTCAGTCTAGTTTGGTGGGAGGTGTTCAGTCTAGTTTGGTGGGAGGAAGTCAGTTCAGTCTAGTTTGGTGGAGGTAGGACAGAGTCAGGAGGTGTTCAGTCTAGTTTGGTAGGAGGTAGGACAGAGTCAGGAGGTGTTCAGTCTAGTTTGGTAGGAGGTAAGACAGAGTCAGGAGGGATTCAATCTAGTTTAGTGGGAGGTGTTCAGTCAGTTTCAGGGAGGTGTTCAGTCTAGTTTGGTGGGGACAGAGTCAGTTCAGTCTAGTTTGGTGGGAGGTGTTCAGTCTAGTTTGGTGGGAGGTGTTCAGTCTAGTTTAGATAGGACAGAGTCAGAGAGGTGTTCAGTCTAGTTTGTGGGAGATAGGACAGAGTCAGAGAGGGGTTCAGTCTAGTTTGGTGAGAATAGAACAGAGTCAGGGAGAGTGTTCAGTCTAGTTTGGTGGAGATAGGACAGAGTCAGAGAGGTGTTCAGTCTAGTTTGGTGGGGGTAGGACAGAGTCAGAGAGGTGTTCAGTCTAGTTTGGTGGGAGATAGGACAGAGTCAGAGAGGGGTTCAGTCTAGTTTGGTGGGAGATAGGACAGAGTCAGAGAGGTGTTCAGTCTAGTTTGGTAGGAGGTAGGACAGAGTCAGAGGAGGTGTTCAGTCTAGTTTGGTGGAGGTATTCAACTAGAGTGGGGGATAGGACAGAGTCAGGTTTGGTGGGAGGTGTTCAGTCTAGTTTGGTGGAGTAAGACAGAGTCAAGTCAGTATCTAGTTTGGTGGGAGGTGTTCAATCTAGTTTGGTGGGGGTAGGACAGAGTCAGAGGTGTTCAGTCTAGTTTGGTAGGGTAAGACAGAGTCTAGAGAGGTGTTCAGTCTAGTTTGGTGGGGGTAGGACAGAGTCAGAGAGGTGTCCAGTCTAGTTTGGTGGAAGTAGGACAGAGTCAGAGGTGTTCAGTCTAGTTTGGTGGGAGGTAGGACAGAGTCAGAGTATTCAATCTAGTTTAGTGGGAGATAGGACAGAGTCAGGAAGGTATTCAGTCTAATTTAGTGGAGGTAAGACAGAGTCAGAGAGGTATTCAGTCTAGTTTGGTGGTGGAATAAGACAGAGTCAGAGAGGTGTTCAGTCTAGTTTGGTGGGAGGTAGGACAGAGTCAGAGAGGTGTTCAGTCTAGTTTGGTGGGAGGTGAGTCAGGGAGGTCAGTCTAGTTTGGTGGGAGGTAGGACAGAGTCAGGAGGTGTTCAGTCTAGTTTGGTGGGAGGTGTTCAGTCTAGTTTGGTGGAGGTGTTCAGTCTAGTTTGGTGGGAGGTAGGACAGAGTCAGAAGGAGGTGTTCAGTCTAGTTTGGTGGGGGTGTTCAGTCTAGTTTGGTGGGAGGTGTTCAGTCTAGTTTGGTGGGAGATAGGACAGAGTCAGAGAGGTGTTCAGTCTAGTTTGGTGAGATAGGACAGAGTCAGAGAGGTGTTCAGTCTAGTTTGGTGGGAGGTAGGACAGAGTCAGAGGTGTTCAGTCTAGTTTGGTGGGAGATAGGACAGACAGAGAGGTGTTCAGTCTAGTTTGGTGGGGGGTAGGACAGAGTCAGAGAGGTGTTCAGTCTAGTTTGGTGGGAGATAGGACAGAGTCAGAGAGGTATTCAGTCTAGTTTGGTGGAGATAGGACAGAGTCAGAGAGGTGTTCAGTCTAGTTTGGTGGGAGGTAGGACAGAGTCAGGGAGGGGTTCAGTCTAGTTTGGTGGGAGATAGGACAGAGTCAGGAGGGTTCAGTCTAGTTTGGTGGGAGATAGGACAGAGTCAGGAGGGGTTCAGTCTAGTTTGGTGGGAGGTGTTCAGTCTAGTTTGGTGGGGGTAGGACAGAGTCAGAGAGGTATTCAGTCTAGTTTGGTGGAGATAGGACAGAGTCAGAGAGGTGTTCAGTCTAGTTTGGTGGGAGGTAAGACAGAGTCAGAGAGGTGTCAGTCTAGTTTGGTGGGAGATAGGACAGAGTCAGGGAGTATTCAATCTAGTTTGGTGGGAGGTATTCAGTCTAGTTTGGTGGGAGGCAGGACAGAGTCAGGAGGTGTTCAGTCTAGTTTGGTGGGAGGTGTTCAGTCAGTGTTCAGTCTAGTTTGGTGGGAGGTAGGACAGAGTCAGGGAGGTGTTCAGTCTAGTTTGGTGGGAGAGGTGTTCAGTCTAGTTTGGTGGGGGTAGGACAGAGTCAGGGAGGTGTTCAGTCTAGTTTGGTGGGAGGTGTTCAGTCTAGTTTGGTGGGGTGTTCAGTCTAGTTTGGTGGGAGATAGGACAGAGTCAGAGAGAGGTGTTCAGTCTAGTTTGGTGGGAGATAGGACAGAGTCAGAGAGGGTTCAGTCTAGTTTGGTGGGAGGTAGGACAGAGTCAGAGAGGTGTTCAGTCTAGTTTGGTGGGAGATAGGACAGAGTCAGAGAGGTGTTCAGTCTAGTTTGGTGGGGGTAGGACAGAGTCAGAGAGGTGTTCAGTCTAGTTTGGTGGGAGATAGGACAGAGTCAGAGAGGGGTTCAGTCTAGTTTGGTGGGAGATAGGACAGAGTCAGAGAGGTGTTCAGTCTTTTGGTGGGAGGTAGGACAGAGTCAGGGAGGGTTCAGTCTAGTTTGGTGGGAGATAGGACAGAGTCAGGAGGGTTCAGTCTAGTTTGGTGGGAGGTAAGACAGAGTTAGAGAGGTGTTCAGTCTAGTTTGGTGGGGGGTAGGACAGAGTCAGAGAGGTGTTCAGTCTAGTTTGGTGGGAGATAAGACAGAGTTAGAGAGGTGTTCAGTCTAGTTTGGTGGGGGGTAGGACAGAGTTAGAGAGGTGTTCAGTCTAGTTTGGTGGGCGGTAGGACAGAGTCAGGGAGGTGTTCAGTCTAGTTTGGTGGGGGATAGGACAGAGTCAGGGAGGTGTTCAGTCTAGTTTGGTGGGAGGTGTTCAGTCTAGTTTGGTGGGAGGTGTTCAGTCTAGTTTGGTGGGAGATAGGACAGAGTCAGAGAGGTGTTCAGTCTAGTTTGGTGGGAGATAGGACAGAGTCAGAGAGGGGTTCAGTCTAGTTTGGTGGGAGGTAGGACAGAGTCAGAGAGTTGTTCAGTCTAGTTTGTTGGGAGATAGGACAGAGTCAGAGAGGTTCAGTCTAGTTTGGTGGGGTAGGACAGAGTCAGAGAGGTGTTCAGTCTAGTTTGGTGGGAGATAGGACAGAGTCAGAGAGGGGTTCAGTCTAGTTTGGTGGGAGATAGGACAGAGTCAGAGAGGTGTTCAGTCTAGTTTGGTGGGAGGTAGGACAGAGTCAGGGAGGGGTTCAGTCTAGTTTGGTGGGAGATAGGACAGAGTCAGGGAGGGGTTCAGTCTAGTTTGGTGGGAGGTAAGACAGAGTTAGAGAGGTGTTCAGTCTAGTTTGGTGGGGGGTAGGACAGAGTCAGAGAGGTGTTCAGTCTAGTTTGGTGGGAGATAAGACAGAGTTAGAGAGGTGTTCAGTCTAGTTTGGTGGGGGGTAGGACAGAGTCAGAGAGGTGTTCAGTCTAGTTTGGTGGGAGATAAGACAGAGTCAGAGAGGTGTTCAGTCTAGTTTGGTGGGGGGTAGGACAGAGTCAGAGAGGTGTTCAGTCTAGTTTGGTGGGAGATAGGACAGAGTCAGAGAGGTTCAGTCTAGTTTGGTGGGAGATAAGACAGAGTCAGAGAGGTGTTCAGTCTAGTTTGGTGGGGGTAGGACAGAGTCAGAGAGGTGTTCAGTCTAGTTTGGTGGGAGTAGGACAGAGTCAGGAGGTGTTCAGTCTAGTTTGGTGGGGATAGGACAGAGTCAGAGAGGTTCAGTCTAGTTTGGTGGGAGATAGGACAGAGTCAGAGAGGTGTTCAGTCTAGTTTGGTGGGAGGGGTTCAGTCTAGTTTGGTGGGAGGTAAGACAGAGTCAGAGAGGTGTTCAGTCTAGTTTGGTGGGAGGTGTTCAGTCTAGTTTGGTGGGAGGTAGGACAGAGTCAGGGAGGTGTTCAGTCTAGTTTGGTGGGAGGTGTTCAGTCTAGTTTGGTGGGAGGTGTTCAGTCTAGTTTGGTGGGAGGTAGGACAGAGTCAGAGAGGTGTTCAGTCTAGTTTGGTGGGAGGTAAGACAGAGTCAGAGAGGTGTTCAGTCTAGTTTGGTGGGAGATAGGACAGAGTCAGGGAGGTGTTCAGTCTAGTTTGGTGGGAGGTGTTCAGTCTAGTTTGGTGGGAGGTAGGACAGAGTCAGGGAGGTGTTCAGTCTAGTTTGGTGGGAGGTGTTCAGTCTAGTTTGGTGGGAGGTGTTCAGTCTAGTTTGGTGGGAGGTAGGACAGAGTCAGGGAGGTGTTCAGTCTAGTTTGGTGGAGGTGTCTCAGTCTAGTTTGGTGGGAGATAGGACAGAGTCAGAGAGGTGTTCAGTCTAGTTTGGTGGGAGATAGGACAGAGTCAGAGAGGGTTCAGTCTAGTTTGGTGGGAGGTAGGACAGAGTCAGAGAGTGTTCAGTCTAGTTTGGTGGGAGATAGGACAGAGTCAGAGAGGTGTTCAGTCTAGTTTGGTGGGGGTAGGACAGAGTCAGAGAGGTGTTCAGTCTAGTTTGGTGGGAGATAGGACAGAGTCAGAGAGGGTTCAGTCTAGTTTGGTGGGAGATAGGACAGAGTCAGAGAGGTGTTCAGTCTAGTTTGGTGGGAGGTAGGACAGAGTCAGGAGGGGTTCAGTCTAGTTTGGTGGGAGAGATAGGACAGAGTCAGGAGGGGTTCAGTCTAGTTTGGTGGGAGGTAAGACAGAGTCAGAGAGGTGTTCAGTCTAGTTTGGTGGGGGTAGGACAGAGTCAGAGAGGTGTCAGTCTAGTTTGGTGGGAGGTAAGACAGAGTCAGAGAGGTGTTCAGTCTAGTTTGGTGGGGGTAGGACAGAGTCAGAGAGGTGTTCAGTCTAGTTTGGTGGGGGTAGGACAGAGTCAGGAGGTGTTCAGTCTAGTTTGGTGGGAGATAGGACAGAGTCAGAGAGGTGTTCAGTCTAGTTTGGTGGGAGATAGGACAGAGTCAGGAGGTGTTCAGTCTAGTTTGGTGGGAGGGTTCAGTCTAGTTTGGTGGGGGTAGGACAGAGTCAGGAGTGTTCAGTCTAGTTTGGTGGGAGGTATTCAGTCTAGTCAGGAGAGTCAGTCTAGTTTGGTGGGAGGTAGGACAGAGTCAGGGAGGTTCAGTCTAGTTTGGTGGGAGGACAGTCTAGTTTGGTGGGAGGTGTTCAGTCTAGTTTGGTGGGAGGTAGGACAGAGTCAGAGAGGTGTTCAGTCTAGTTTGGTGGGAGGTAAGACAGAGTCAGAGAGGTGTTCAGTCTAGTTTGGTGGGAGATAGGACAGAGTCAGGGAGGTGTTCAGTCTAGTTTGGTGGGAGGTGTTCAGTCTAGTTTGGTGGGAGGTAGGACAGAGTCAGGGAGGTGTTCAGTCTAGTTTGGTGGGAGGTGTTCAGTCTAGTTTGGTGGGAGGTGTTCAGTCTAGTTTGGTGGGAGGTAGGACAGAGTCAGGGAGGTGTTCAGTCTAGTTTGGTGGGAGGTGTTCAGTCTAGTTTGGTGGGAGATAGGACAGAGTCAGAGAGGTGTTCAGTCTAGTTTGGTGGGAGATAGGACAGAGTCAGAGAGGGGTTCAGTCTAGTTTGGTGGGAGGTAGGACAGAGTCAGAGAGGTGTTCAGTCTAGTTTGGTGGGAGATAGGACAGAGTCAGAGAGGTGTTCAGTCTAGTTTGGTGGGGGGTAGGACAGAGTCAGAGAGGTGTTCAGTCTAGTTTGGTGGGAGATAGGACAGAGTCAGAGAGGGGTTCAGTCTAGTTTGGTGGGAGATAGGACAGAGTCAGAGAGGTGTTCAGTCTAGTTTGGTGGGAGGTAGGACAGAGTCAGGGAGGGGTTCAGTCTAGTTTGGTGGGAGATAGGACAGAGTCAGGGAGGGGTTCAGTCTAGTTTGGTGGGAGGTAAGACAGAGTTAGAGAGGTGTTCAGTCTAGTTTGGTGGGGGGTAGGACAGAGTCAGAGAGGTGTTCAGTCTAGTTTGGTGGGAGGTAAGACAGAGTTAGAGAGGTGTTCAGTCTAGTTTGGTGGGGGGTAGGACAGAGTTAGAGAGGTGTTCAGTCTAGTTTGGTGGGCGGTAGGACAGAGTCAGGGAGGTGTTCAGTCTAGTTTGGTGGGAGATAGGACAGAGTTAGAGAGGTGTTCAGTCTAGTTTGGTGGGAGATAGGACAGAGTCAAGGAGGTGTTCAGTCTAGTTTGGTAGGAGGGGTTCAGTCTAGTTTGGTGGGGGGTAGGACAGAGTCAGGGAGGTGTTCAGTCTAGTTTGGTGGGAGGTATTCAGTCTAGTTTGGTGGGAGGTGTTCAGTCTAGTTTGGTGGGAGGTAGGACAGAGTCAGGGAGGTGTTCAGTCTAGTTTGGTGGGAGGTAGGACAGAGTCAGGGAGGGGTTCAGTCTAGTTTGGTGGGGGGGGTTCAGTCTAGTTTGGTGGGGGGTAGGACAGAGTCAGGGAGGTGTTCAGTCTAGTTTGGTGGGAGGGGTTCAGTCTAGTTTGGTGGGGGTAGGACAGAGTCAGGAGGTGTTCAGTCTAGTTTGGTGGGAGGGGTCCAGTCTAGTTTGGTGGGGGTAGGACAGAGTCAGGAGGTGTTCAGTCTAGTTTGGTGGGAGGGGTTCAGTCTAGTTTGGTGGGGGGTAGGACAGAGTCAGGGAGGGGTTCAGTCTAGTTTGGTGGGGGGTAGGACAGAGTCAGGGAGGTGTTCAGTCTAGTTTGGTGGGCGGTGTTGAGTCTAGTTTGGTGGGAGGTGTTCAGTCTAGTTTGGTGGGGGGTAGGACAGAGTCAGGGAGGTGTTCATTCTAGTTTGGTGGGAGGTAGGACAGAGTCAGGGAGGTGTTCAGTCTAGTTTGGTGGGAGGTGTTCAGTCTAGTTTGGTGGGAGATAGGACAGAGTCAGGGAGGGGTTCAGTCTAGTTTGGTGGGAGATAGGACAGAGTCAGAGAGGTGTTCAGTCTAGTTTGGTGGGAGGTAAGACAGAGTCAGAGAGGTGTTCAGTCTAGTTTGGTGGGAGGGGTTCAGTCTAGTTTGGTGGGGGGTAGGACAGAGTCAGGGAGGGGTTCAGTCTAGTTTGGTGGGGGTAGGACAGAGTCAGGAGGTGTTCAGTCTAGTTTGGTGGGAGGTGTTGAGTCTAGTTTGGTCAGGAGGTGTTCCAGTCTAGTTTGGTGGGGGGTAGGACAGAGTCAGGAGGTGTTCATTCTAGTTTGGTGGGAGGTAGGACAGAGTCAGGAGGTGTTCAGTCTAGTTTGGTGGGAGGTGTTCAGTCTAGTTTGGTGGGAGATAGGACAGAGTCAGGAAGGGGTTCAGTCTAGTTTGGTGGGAGATAGGACAGAGTCAGAGAGGTGTTCAGTCTAGTTTGGTGGGAGGTAAGACAGAGTCAGAGAGGTGTTCAGTCTAGTTTGGTGGGAGGTAAGACAGAGACAGAGTCAGAGAGGTGTTCAGTCTAGTTTGGTGGGAGGTAAGACAGAGTCAGAGAGGTGTTCAGTCTAGTTTGGTGGGAGATAGGACAGAGTCAGGGAGGTGTTCAGTCTAGTTTGGTGGGAGGTGTTCAGTCTAGTTTGGTGGGAGGTAGGACAGAGTCAGGAGGTGTTCAGTCTAGTTTGGTGGGAGGTAGGTGTTCAGTCTAGTTTGGTGGGAGGTGTTCAGTCTAGTTTGGTGGGAGGTAGGACAGAGTCAGGAGGTGTTCAGTCTAGTTTGGTGGAGGTGTTCAGTCTAGTTTGGTGGAGATAGGACAGAGTCAGAGAGGTGTTCAGTCTAGTTTGGTGGGAGATAGGACAGAGTCAGAGAGGGTTCAGTCTAGTTTGGTGGGAGGTAGGACAGAGTCAGAGAGGTGTTCAGTCTAGTTTGGTGGGAGATAGGACAGAGTCAGAGAGGTGTTCAGTCTAGTTTGGTGGGGGGTAGGACAGAGTCAGAGAGGTGTTCAGTCTAGTTTGGTGGGAGATAGGACAGAGTCAGAGAGGGGTTCAGTCTAGTTTGGTGGGAGATAGGACAGAGTCAGAGAGGTGTTCAGTCTAGTTTGGTGGGAGGTAGGACAGAGTCAGGGAGGGGTTCAGTCTAGTTTGGTGGGAGATAGGACAGAGTCAGGGAGGGGTTCAGTCTAGTTTGGTGGGAGGTAAGACAGAGTTAGAGAGGTGTTCAGTCTAGTTTGGTGGGGGGTAGGACAGAGTCAGAGAGGTGTTCAGTCTAGTTTGGTGGGAGGTAAGACAGAGTTAGAGAGGTGTTCAGTCTAGTTTGGTGGGGGGTAGGACAGAGTTAGAGAGGTGTTCAGTCTAGTTTGGTGGGCGGTAGGACAGAGTCAGGGAGGTGTTCAGTCTAGTTTGGTGGGAGATAGGACAGAGTTAGAGAGGTGTTCAGTCTAGTTTGGTGGGAGATAGGACAGAGTCAAGGAGGTGTTCAGTCTAGTTTGGTAGGAGGGGTTCAGTCTAGTTTGGTGGGGGGTAGGACAGAGTCAGGGAGGTGTTCAGTCTAGTTTGGTGGGAGGTATTCAGTCTAGTTTGGTGGGAGGTGTTCAGTCTAGTTTGGTGGGAGGTAGGACAGAGTCAGGAGGTGTCAGTCTAGTTTGGTGGGAGGTAGGACAGAGTCAGGAGGGGTCAGTCTAGTTTGGTGGGGGGTCAGTCTAGTTTGGTGGGGGTAGGACAGAGTCAGGGAGGTGTTCAGTCTAGTTTGATGGGAGGGGTTCAGTCTAGTTTGGTGGGGGTAGGACAGAGTCAGGAGGTGTTCAGTCTAGTTTGGTGGGAGGTTCAGTCTAGTTTGGTGGGGGTAGGACAGAGTCAGGGAGGTGTTCAGTCTAGTTTGGTGGGGGTAGGACAGAGTCAGGAGGGGTCAGTCTAGTTTGGTGGGGGGCAGGACAGAGTCAGGGAGGTGTTCAGTCTAGTTTGGTGGGAGGTGTTGAGTCCAGTTTGGAGGTGTTCAGTCTAGTTTGGTGGGGGTAGGACAGAGTCAGGAGGTGTTCATTCTAGTTTGGTGGGAGGTAGGACAGAGTCAGGAGGTGTTCAGTCTAGTTTGGTGGGGAGGTGTTCAGTCTAGTTTGGTGGGAGAGGACAGAGTCAGGAGGGGTTCAGTCTAGTTTGGTGGGAGATAGGACAGAGTCAGAGAGGTGTTCAGTCTAGTTTGGGGGAGGTAAGACAGAGTCAGAGAGGTGTTCAGTCTAGTTTGGTGGGAGGGTTCAGTCTAGTTTGGTGGGGGTAGGACAGAGTCAGGAGGGGTTCAGTCTAGTTTGGTGGGGGGTAGGACAGAGTCAGGAGGTGTTCAGTCTAGTTTGGTGGGAGGTGTTGAGTCTAGAGGTGGAGTGTTCAGTCTAGTTTGGTGGGGGTAGGACAGAGTCAGGGAGGTGTTCATTCTAGTTTGGTGGGAGGTAGGACAGAGTCAGGGAGGTGTTCAGTCTAGTTTGGTGGGAGGTGTTCAGTCTAGTTTGGTGGGAGATAGGACAGAGTCAGGGAGGGGTTCAGTCTAGTTTGGTGGGAGATAGGACAGAGTCAGAGAGGTGTTCAGTCTAGTTTGGTGGGAGGTAAGACAGAGTCAGAGAGGTGTTCAGTCTAGTTTGGTGGGAGGTAAGACAGAGACAGAGTCAGAGAGGTGTTCAGTCTAGTTTGGTGGGAGGTAAGACAGAGTCAGAGAGGTGTTCAGTCTAGTTTGGTGGGAGATAGGACAGAGTCAGGGAGGTGTTCAGTCTAGTTTGGTGGGAGGTGTTCAGTCTAGTTTGGTGGGAGGTAGGACAGAGTCAGGGAGGTGTTCAGTCTAGTTTGGTGGGAGGTGTTCAGTCTAGTTTGGTGGGAGGTGTTCAGTCTAGTTTGGTGGGGGTAGGACAGAGTCAGGGAGGTGTTCAGTCTAGTTTGGTGGGAGGTGTTCAGTCTAGTTTGGTGGGAGGTGTTCAGTCTAGTTTGGTGGGAGATAGGACAGAGTCAGAGAGGTGTTCAGTCTAGTTTGGTGGGAGATAGGACAGAGTCAGAGAGGTGTTCAGTCTAGTTTGGTGGGAGGTAGGACAGAGTCAGAGAGGTGTTCAGTCTAGTTTGGTGGAAGGTAGGACATAGTCAGAGAGGTGTTCAGTCTAGTTTGGTGGGGGGTGTTCAGTCTAGTTTGGTGGGAGGGGTTCAGTCTAGTTTGGTGGGAGGTAGGACAGAGTCAGGGAGGTGTTCAGTCTAGTTTGGTGGGGGGTGTTGGTGGGGGGTGTTGGTTGGGGGGGGTGTGTGTTGTGTGTAAGAATGTGTAAGTGTGTGTTGTGTTTTGTGTGTAAGAATGTGTAAGTGTGTGTTGTGTTTTGTGTGTAAGAATGTGTTAGTGTGTGTTGTGTGTAAGAATGTGTAAGTGTGTGTTGTGTTTTGTGTGTAAGAATGTGTAAGTGTGTGTTGTGTGTTGTGTGTAAGAATGTGTAAGTGTGTTGTGTGTAAGAATGTGTAAGTGTGTGTTTTGTTTTGTGTGTAAGAATGTGTAAGTGTGTGTTGGGTGTTGTGTGTAAGAAGGTGTAAGTGTGTGTTGTGTGTTGTGTGTAAGAATGTGTAAGTGTGTGTTGTGTGTAAGACTGCGTAAGTGTGTGTGTGTGTGTGTAAGTGTGTGTTCTGTGTAAGAATGTGTTGTGTGTTGTGTGTTATGTGTAAGAATGTGTAAGTGTGTGTTGTGTGTTGTGTGTAAGAATGTGTAAGTGTGTGTTGTGTTTTGTGTGTAAGAATGTGTAAGTGTGTGTTGTGTGTAAGAATGTGTATGTGTGTGTTGTGTGTAAGAATGTGTATGTGTGTGTTGTGTGTAAGAATGTGTAAGTGTTTGTTGTGTGTTATGTGTAAGTGTGTGTTGTGTGTAAGAATGTGTATGTGTGTGTTATGTGTATGTGTGTGTTGTGTGTAAGAATGTGTAAGTGTGTGTTGTGTGTAAGAATGTGTAAGTGTGTGTTGTGTTTTGTGTGTAAGAATGTGTAAGTGTGTGTTGGGTGTTGTGTGTAAGAATGTGTACGTGTGTGTTGTGTTTTGTGTGTAAGAATGTGTAAGTGTGTGTTGTGTGTAAGACTGCGTAAGTGTGTGTGTGTGTGTGTGTAAGTGTGTGTTCTGTGTAAGAATGTGTTGTGTGTTGTGTGTTATGTGTAAGAATGTGTAAGTGTGTGTTGTGTGTTGTGTGTAAGAATGTGTAAGTGTGTGTTGTGTTTTGTGTGTAAGAATGTGTACGTGTGTGTTGTGTTTTGTGTGTAAGAATGTGTACGTGTGTGTTGTGTTTTGTGTGTAAGTATGTGTAAGTGTGTGTTGTGTGTAAGTGTGTGTGTGTGTAAGAATGTGTAAGTGTGTGTGTGTGTAAGAATGTGTATGTGTGTGTTGTGTGTAAGAATGTGTAAGTGTGTGTTGTGTGTTGTGTGTAAGAATGTGTACGTGTGTGTTGTGTTTTGTGTGTAAGAATGTGTAAGTGTGTGTTGTGTGTAAGACTGCGTAAGTGTGTGTGTGTGTGTGTGTGTAAGTGTGTGTTCTGTGTAAGAATGTGTTGTGTGTTGTGTGTTATGTGTAAGAATGTGTAAGTGTGTGTTGTGTGTTGTGTGTAAGAATGTGTAAGTGTGTGTTGTGTTTTGTGTGTAAGAATGTGTAAGTGTGTGTTGTGTGTTGTGTGTAAGAATGTGTAAGTGTGTGTTGTGTGTAAGAATGTGTAAGTGTGTGTTGTGTGTTGTGTGTAAGAATGTGTACGTGTGTGTTGTGTTTTGTGTGTAAGAATGTGTAAGTGTGTGTTGTGTGTAAGACTGCGTAAGTGTGTGTGTGTGTGTAAGTGTGTGTTCTGTGTAAGAATGTGTTGTGTGTTGTGTGTTATGTGTAAGAATGTGTAA
>NC_068441.1:50314952-50332452 GCF_023373465.1 Oncorhynchus keta
GCAGGGTGGTACGCAGGGTGGTACGCAGGGTGGTAAGCAGGGTGGTACGCAGGGTGGTATGCAGGGTGGTATGCAGGGTGGTACGCAGGGTGGTAAGCAGGGTGGTACGCAGGGTGGTACGCAGGGTGGTATGCAGGGTGGTATGCAGGGTGGTACGCAGGGTGGTACGCAGGGTGGTATGCAGGGTGGTATGCAGGGTGGTATGCAGGGTGGTACGCAGAGTGGTACGCAGGGTGGTATGCAGGGTGGTATGCAGGGTGGTACGCAGGGTGGTACGCAGGGTGGTATGCAGGGTGGTATGCAGGGTGGTATGCTGCTGGCAAAGTTGATCTAGTTGGTTTAGCCATGGAAAAAGTCAGGAACCTTCCTGAAGCCATGACTGACTGATATAAATGGAGAGAGAGAGAGGTTATTTAGGGGCTGGACATGCTGAGTGATGAGTTCGGATTGGTCAGCTAATGTTAGCCAGCTAACATTGAACCTAGTAGGTTAGCTTTTGTTTTGAACGTGGCAATAATCCCAACCCTTACTACTAACATTACAAACGGATTATCATAGTGGCTAACTATGATAATCCGTTTGTATTGTTAGTAGTAAGGGTTGGGATTATTGCCACGTTCAAAACAACTGGGAACTCGCAAATCTCTAACTTCCAACTTCAGTGTGTTCAAGACAACTGGGAACTCGCAAATCTCTAACTTCCAACTTCAGTGTGTTCAAGACAACTGGGAACTCGCAAATCTCTAACTTCCAACTTCAGTGTGTTCAAGACAACTGGGAACTCGCAAATCTCTAACTTCCAACTTCAGTGTGTTCAAGACAACTGGGAACTCGCAAATCTCTAACTTCCAACTTCAGTGTGTTCAAGACAACTGGGAACTCGCAAATCTCTAACTTCCAACTTCAGTGTGTTCAAGACAACTGGGAACTCGCAAATCTCTAACTTCCAACTTCAGTGTGTTCAAGACAACTGGGAACTCGGGGGGAAAAAAACAAGTCTATCAATTTTCAAAGCAGAATTACTTCCCATTCTTATATGATACACCATTTACTAGCTCTGAGTCTCTACTTGTATTCAATGTAAAATACTGCTACATAGGACTGAATCGAGTTGACTGGTCACATTTGTATTTCTCTGCGTCCAATATGCATTGTATTATTATTATAATTTTTATTTTACCTTTATTTAACCAGGTAGGCTAGTTGAGAACACCTTTATTTAACCAGGTAGGCCAGTTGAGAACACCTTTATTTAACCAGGTAGGCTAGTTGAGAACACCTTTATTTAACCAGGTAGGCTAGTTGAGAACACCTTTATTTAACCAGGTAGGCTAGTTGAGAACACCTTTATTTAACCAGGTAGGCCAGTTGAGAACACCTTTATTTAACCAGGTAGGCCAGTTGAGAACACCTTTATTTAACCAGGTAGGCTAGTTTCACCTTTATTTAACCAGGTAGTCTAGTTGAGAACACCTTTATTTAACCAGGTAGGCCAGTTGAGAACACCTTTATTTAACCAGGTAGGCCAGTTGAGAACACCTTTATTTAACCAGGTAGGCTCAGGCTAGTTGAGAACACCTTTATTTAACCAGGTAGGCTAGTTGAGAACACCTTTATTTAACCAGGTAGGCTAGTTGAGAACACCTTTATTTAACCAGGTTTGAGAACACCTTTATTTAACCAGGTAGGCCAGTTGAGAACACCTTTATTTAACCAGGTAGGCCAGTTGAGAACACCTTTATTTAACCAGGTAGGCTACACCTTTATTTAACCAGGTAGGCCAGTTGAGAACACCTTTATTTAACCAGGTAGGCTAGTTGAGAACATTTATTTAACCAGGTAGGCCAGTTGAGAACACCTTTATTTAACCAGGTAGGCCAGTTGAGAACACCTTTATTTAACCAGGTAGGCCAGTTGAGAACACCTTTATTTAACCAGGTAGGCCAGTTGAGAACACCTTTATTTAACCAGGTATTTTTATTTAACCAGGTAGGCCAGTTGAGAACACCTTTATTTAACCAGGTAGGCTAGTTGAGAACACCTTTATTTAACCAGGTAGGCCAGTTGAGAACACCTTTATTAACCAGGTTTGAGAACACCTTTACTAACCAGGTAGGCCAGTTGAGAACACCTTTATTTAACCAGGTAGGCCAGTTGAGAACACCTTTATTTAACCAGGTAGGCCAGTTGAGAACACCTTTATTTAACCAGGTAGGCTAGTTGAGAACACCTTTATTTAACCAGGTAGGCCAGTTGAGAACACCTTTATTTAACCAGGTAGGCCAGTAGTTGAGAACACCTTTATTTAACCAGGTAGGCTAGTTGAGAACACCTTTATTTAACCAGGTAGGCCAGTTGAGAACACCTTTATTTAACCAGGTAGGCCAGTTGAGAACACCTTTATTTAACCAGGTAACACCTTTATTTAACCAGGTAGGCCAGTTGAGTTTATTTAACCAGAGGCTAACACCTTTATTTAACCAGGTAGGCCAGTTGAGAACACCTTTATTTAACCAGGTAGGCCAGTTGAGAACACCTTTATTTAACCAGGTAGGCCAGTTGAGAACACCTTTATTTAACCAGGTAGGCCAGTTGAGAACACCTTTATTTAACCAGGTAGGCCAGTTGAGTTGGTAGGCCAACACCTTTATTTAACCAGGTAGGCCAGTTGAGAACACCTTTATTTAACCAGGTAGGCCAGTTGAGAACACCTTTATTTAACCAGGTAGGCCAGTTGAGAACACCTTTACTTAACCAGGTAGGCCAGTTGAGAACACCTTTATTTAACCAGGTAGGCCAGTTGAGAACACCTTTATTTAACCAGGTAGGCCAGTTGAGAACACCTTTATTTAACCAGGTAGGCTAGTTGAGAACACCTTTATTTAACCAGGTAGGCCAGTTGAGAACACCTTTATTTAACCAGGTAGGCCAGTTGAGAACACCTTTATTTAACCAGGTAACCAGGTAGGCTAGTTGAGAACACCTTTATTTAACCAGGTAGGCCAGTTGAGAACACCTTTATTTAACCAGGTAGGCCAGTTGAGAACACCTTTATTTAACCAGGTAGGCCAGTTGAGAACACCTTTATTTAACCATGTAGGCCAGTTGAGAACACCTTTATTTAACCAGGTAGGCCAGTTGAGAACACCTTTATTTAACCAGGTAGGCCAGTTGAGAACACCTTTATTTAACCAGGTAGGCCAGTTGAGAACACCTTTATTTAACCAGGTAGGCCAGTTGAGAACACCTTTATTTAACCAGGTAGGCCAGTTGAGAACACCTTTATTTAACCAGGTAGGCCAGTTGAGAACAAGTTCTCATTTACAACTGTGACCTGGCCAAGATAAAGCAAAGCAGTGCAACGAAAACAACAACACAGAGTTACACAAACAAACGTACAGTCAATAACACAATAGAAAAGTCCATGTAAAGTCCGTGCTTCTACACCTGCATTGCTTGCTGTTTGGGGTTTTAGGCTGGGTTTCTGTACAGCACTTTGAGATATTAGCTGATGTACGAAGGGCTATATAAATACATTTGATTTGATTTGATGTACAGTGTGTGCAAATGTAGAAGAGTAGGGCCGGTAAGGCAATAAATAGGCCATTGAGGCGAAATAATTACAATTTAGCATTAACACTGGAGTGATAGATGTGCAGATGATGATGTGCAAGTAGAGATACTGGGGTACAAAAGAGCAAGAGGATAAATAACAAATGGGGATGAGGTAGTTGGGTGGGCTATTTACAGATTGGCTGTGTACAGGTACAGTGATCGGCAAGCTGATGAAGACTAAAATTAAGTTATGATAACTAGCCAATGATAACTAGCATTAGCACAATGATTAGAAGTGAACAGGAACAGTTAGCATGCTAGGAGTTAGCTAATGCTAAGGTCAAGATGTAAATTATTAGGAATAGCAAACACAGGTTGGCTTTAGACTTCATCAGGGTACTCTGGTCTTCATCAGAGTACTCTAGTCTTCATCAGGGTACTCTGGTCTTCATCAGAGTACTCTGGTCTTCATCAGAGTACTCTAGTCTTCATCAGGGTACTCTGGTCTTCATCAGGGTACTCTGGTCTTCATCAGGGTACTCTGGTCTTCATCAGGGTACTCTAGTCTTCATCAGGGTACTCTGGTCTTTATCAGGGTACTCTAGTCTTTATCAGGGTACTCTGGTCTTTATCAGGGTACTCTGGTCTTTATCAGGGTACTCTGGTCTTTATCAGGGTACTCTGGTCTTTATCGGGGTACTCTGGTCTTCATCGGGGTACTCTGGTCTTCATCGGGGTACTCTGGTCTTCATCGGGGTACTCTGGTCTTCATCGGGGTACTCTGGTCTTCATCAGGGTACTCTGGTCTTCATGAGGGTACTCTAGTCTTTAGTCATCCATCCATCCCTCCCTGCAGACATTTCCTAAGGCAGCTTGTTTACCTCATGCAGACTGTTACCACTGCATCTTTACAGTACAAGTGTCTGTCTGTTTCGATTTCTCATCCACCCATCCTCCACACCCACCTGCCACCCAGCCTGTATCCCAAATGCCACCCTATTTGGGACGCGGCCTCAATATCTCTGCTGCTGTTCTGTGGCGGGCCCAGCCAGTTCTCATTACTGAAAAGGCTTCTCTCCTTATTAGATCTGAGAGTCAAGAAAGTGCATTAGCAGATTAAATACAGGGAGAGGGAGTAGAGGAGAGGAGAGAACAGCCCACACTACTGCTGTGCTGGCTAGTTCTCTCCTCTCTTATCTTCTCCCATTCCCCTTGTCCTCCCCTCTCTTATTTTTTCAAATCCTCTCCTCTCCTCTCCTCTCCTCTCCTCTCCTCTCCTCTCCTCTCCTCTCCTCTCTGCCCAGAGACCCAGAGAAAAAGCCAGGTCTTGTGAGGAGCAGAGCAGAGTAGGATGATGACTGGCTAACACACAACACAGAGGAGGTCTATGTGTCAACCAACGCATGACTTCCTCGAATGCATCAATGAATAACGCTGTGTCTGTGTGTGTGTGTGTGTGTGTGTGTGTGTGTGTGTGTGTGTGTGTGTGTGTGTGTGTGTGTGTGTGTGTGTGTGTGTGTGTGTGTGTGGTGTGTGTCTGTGTGTGAACCCCCACCACTCCCAGGCCTGAGGAACATTCTTCATCTATCACCATGGTCATTTCCATTCCCTCCTCTCTCCATCTTCCCTCCTCTCTCCATCTTCCCTCCATCTTCCCATCTTTCCTCCTCTCTCCATCTTCCCTCCTCTCTCCATCTTCCCTCCATCTTTTCTCCATCTTCCCTCCTCTCTTCATCTTCTATCCATCTTCCCTCCTCTCTCCATCTTCCCCCCTCTCTCCATCTTCCCTCCTCTCTCCATCTTCCCCCCTCCCTCCATCTTCCCTCCATCTTCCCTCCTCTCTTCATCTTCTATCCATCTTCCCTCCTCTCTTCATCTTCTATCCATCTTCCCTCCTCTCTCCATCTTCCCCCCTCTCTCCATCTTCCCTCCATCTTCCCTCCTCTCTTCATCTTCTATCCATCTTCCCTCCTCTCTCCATCTTCCCCCCTCTCTCCATCTTCCCTCCTCTCTCCATCTTCCCCCCTCCCTCCATCTTCCCTCCATCTTCCCTCCTCTCTTCATCTTCTATCCATCTTCCCTCCTCTCTTCATCTTCTATCCATCTTCCCTCCTCTCTCCATCTTCCCCCCTCTCTCCATCGTCCCTCCTCTCTTCATCTTCTATCCATCTTCCCTCCTCTCTTCATCTTCTATTCATCTTCCCTCCTCTCTCCATCTTCCCCCCTCTCTCCATCTTCCTTCCATCTTCCCTCCTCTCTCCATCTTCCCTCCATCTTCCCCCTTCTCTCCATCTTCCCTCCATCTTCCCTCCTCTCTCCATCTTCCCCCTCTCTCCATCTTCCTTCCATCTTCCCTCCTCTCTCCATCTTCCCTCCATCTTCCCTCCTCTCTCCATCTTCCCTCCATCTTCCCCCCTCTCTCCATCTTCCCTCCTCTCTCCATCTTCCTTCCATCTTCCCTCCTCTCTCCATCTTCCCTCCATCTTCCCTCCTCTCTCCATCTTCCCTCCATCTTCCCCCCTCTCTCCATCTTCCCTCCTCTCTCCATCTTCCCCCCTCTCTCCATCTTCCCTCCATCTTCCCTCCATCTTTTCTCCATCTTCCCTCCTCTCTTCATCTTCTATCCATCTTCCCTCCTCTCTCCATATTCTCTCCTCAACAAAACTTCAACAAGAGTACTTTGTAAGCAATGCGCGTGGTAGCAGCCCAAATCCATTCACAGGACCCACATTAATACCATGTGCAGACTGAGTCTAAGATTTAATTTCAAGGGGAATAATTTATCCAAAGCGCTGAGGCAGAAGCAAGATAATGGACAATGGATATATTATGCAAATGAATTGTAAAAGATATGATGTAGAACCTTCTCGACAGTATTTACACCTGTTGTGACATGAAATAACATAATATATATAGCATGGCTGGTTATGACACCTACATAAGAGTACTAGGTCTATCTGGCTTATATTATTATGATGGTCATAATTCTTCATGACAGTGTCATAAGGTGTATATACTTAGTCTAAGCAAAATGACACAGGACGGTCATAATGCTTCATGACAGTGTCATAAGGTGTATATATTTAGTCTAAGCAAAATGACACAGGACGGTCATAATGCTTCATGACAGTGTCATAAGGTGTATATACTTAGTCTAAGCAAAATGACAGGACGGTCATAATGCTTCATGACAGTGTCATAAGGTGTATATATTTAGTCTAAGCAAAATGACACAGGACGGTCATAATGCTTCATGACAGTGTCATAAGGTGTATATATTTAGTCTAAGCAAAATGACAGGACGGTCATAATGCTTCATGACAGTGTCATAAGGTGTATATACTTAGTCTAAGCAAAATGACACAGGACGGTCATAGTGCTTCATGACAGTGTCATAGTAAAATGACACAGGACGGTCATAATGCTTCATGACAGTGTCATAAGGTGTATATACTTAGTCTACGTAAAATGACACAGGACGGTCATAATGCTTCATGACAGTGTCATAAGGTGTTATGCTGCTGGGTGTCAAGTAAAGTGACACCAAAATTTCATGCTGGATATTACAAACTTCAGATACCGTTTTAAACATCACATTTTACAATCCATTGCAGGAAATTGCTCTCCTGCGACAGGGCGATCAAATTAAGATCTGTTGCCTGGAAACCATTTTATTACCTTCTATTTTTTTTTTTTTTTTTTTTTACAAACTGTTGTTCACTTTTAATTTTTATTCATCGACTTATTATCTATTCATTAGCTTTGCTACTTTACGTGCTGCACTGTTGAGGAGGAGCTGCCATTGAGCATTTCACTGTACAGTTCACACACCGTTGTATCCTATGCACGTGACGAATAAACATTGATTTGACCCTGAATACTCGTGAATGCTCATCAAACAGAGCAGTTTCATCTATTGTGTAAACCTGGATTTAAAACGGCTCAGTTTTACCAGGCTGTGTTTTTTGGCCGGTGATGACGAGACAGCGGAGTACAAATAGCTCTCATCTCACTAATTACAGCATGACTGATATCTGAGATGAACCCCTTTAATAATAGACGTATGTCTATGACTGATGGGTCTATTGATCCGAGCAGCTACTCAGTATGAACGTGTCTGACAACAGGGGGTCGGATCAAAAGGAGGTGTTACCAGTTCACTGTTTCGGCACCAATTGCCTGGTGTCTTAAACTAACAGCAGTAAGCGGAGGACAGAGCAGAGAAACAGCCTGAAGAGGGAAAGATCAAAATAAAGTGTCACTCACCATTTACTGAACAATCACAAACATGTGGATATTAAACTGATACTGCATCTGTCTATTAAGTATCTATCTATCTAAGTGTGTATATGTCTGTCTAAGTGTGTATCTGTCTATCTAAGTGTGTATCTGTCTGTCTAAGTGTGTATCTGTCTGTATCTGTCTGTCAAAGTGTGTATCTGTCTGTCTAAGTGTGTATCTGTCTGTCTAAGTGTGTATCTGTCTGTCTAAGTGTGTATCTGTCTGTCTAAGTGTGTATCTGTCTGTCTAAGTGTGTATCTGTCTGTATCTGTCTGTCAAAGTGTGTATCTGTCTGTCAAAGTGTGTATCTGTCTGTCTAAGTGTGTATCTGTCTGTCTATGTGTGTATCTGTCTGTCTATGTGTGTATCTGTCTGTCTATGTGTGTATCTGTCTCTCTAAGTGTGTATCTGTCTCTCTAAGTGTGTATCTGTCTCTCTAAGTGTGTATCTATCTGTCTAAGTGTGTATTTGTCTGTATAAGTGTGTATCTGTCTGTCTAAGTGTGTATCTGTCTGTATCTGTCTGTCAAAGTGTGTATCTGTCTGTCAAAGTGTGTATCTGTCTGTCTAAGTGTGTATCTGTCTGTCTATGTGTGTATCTGTCTGTCTATGTGTGTATCTGTCTGTCTATGTGTGTATCTGTCTGTCTATGTGTGTATCTGTCTGTCTATGTGTGTATCTGTCTCTCTAAGTGTGTATCTGTCTCTCTAAGTGTGTATCTGTCTCTCTAAGTGTGTATCTATCTGTCTAAGTGTGTATTTGTCTGTATAAGTGTGTATCTGTCTAAGTGTGTAGCAGCTAAAGGAGAAGAGAAGAGCAAACTTTCTCACCTCTATATCATGATCAGCGAACTGCTTGACATAATTGTTAATACCTTCAGGGTAGTTGTTCAGTCTATCTGTCAGGGTTGGGTTAACTATTCAGCCTATCCGTCAAGAATAAGGTCATTGTTCAGGGTATCTGGCATGGTCAGGGTAATTGATCAGAGTATCGGTCATGATCAGGGTAATTGATCAGAGTATTGGTCATGATCAGGGTAATTGATCAGGGTATCGGTTAGGGTAATTGATCAGGGTATCGGCCATGATCAGAGTATCTGGCATGGTCAGGGTATTTGATCAGAGTATCGGTCATGATCAGGTTAATTGATCAGGGTACAGTGCCTTGTGAAAGTATTCAGCCCCCTTGAACTTTGAGACCTTTTGCCACATTTCAGGCTTCAAACATAAAGATATAAAACTGTATTGTTTTGTGAAGAATCAACAACAAGTGGGACACAACCATGAAGTGGAGCGACATTTATTGGATATTTCAAACTTTTTTAACAAATCAAAAACTGAAAAATTGGGCGTGCAAAATTATTCAGCCCCTTTACTTTCAGTGCAGCAAACTCTCTCCAGAAGTTCAGTGAGGATCTCTGAATGATCCAATGTTGACCTAAATGACTAATGATGATAAATACAATCCACCTGTGTGTAATCAAGTCTCCGTATAAATGCACCTGCACTGTGATAGTCTCAGAGGTCCGTTAAAAGCGCAGAGAGCATCATGAAGAACAAGGAACACACCAGGCAGGTCCGAGATACTGTTGTGAGGAAGTTTAAAGCCGGATTTGGATACAAAAATATTTCCCAAGCTTTAAACATCCCAAGGAGCACTGTGCAAGCGATAATATTGAAATGGAAGGAGTATCAGACCACTGCAAATCTACCAAGACCTGGCCGTCCCTCTAAACGTTCAGCTCATACAAGGAGAAGACTGATCAGAGATGCAGCCAAGAGGCCCATGATCACTCTGGATGAACTGTAGAGTTGTATATTGCACAAATCTGGCCTTTATGGAAGAGTGGCAAGAAGAAAGCCATTTCTTAAAGATATCCATAAAAAGTGTAGTTTAAATTTTGCCACAAGCCACCTGGGAGACACACCAAACATGTGGAAGAAGGTGCTCTGGTCAGATGAAACCAAAATTGAAC
This sequence comes from Oncorhynchus keta, assembly GCF_023373465.1. Taxonomy (NCBI): domain Eukaryota; kingdom Metazoa; phylum Chordata; class Actinopteri; order Salmoniformes; family Salmonidae; genus Oncorhynchus; species Oncorhynchus keta. The sequence continues at coordinate 50,324,763 of NC_068441.1, forward strand.
TTTTTGGAAACAATGCAAAACGTTATGTTTGGCGTAAAAGCAACACAGCTCATCACCATGAACACACCATCCCCACTGTCAAACATGGTGGTGGCAGCATCATGGTTTGGGCCTGCTTTTCATCAGCAGGATCAGGGAAGATGGTTAAAATTGATGGGAAGATGGATGGAGCCAAATACAGGACCATTCTGGAAGAAAACCTGATGGAGTCTGCAAAAGACCTGAGACTGGGACGGAGATTTGTCTTCCAACAAGACAATGATCCAAAACATAAAGCAAAATCTACAATGGAATGGTTAAAAAATAAACATATCCAGGTGCTAGAATGGCCAAGTCAAAGTCCAGACCTGAATCCAATCGAGAATCTGTGGAAAGAACTGAAAACTGCTGTTCACAAATGCTCTCCATCCAACCTCACTGAGCTCGAGCTGTTTTGCAAGGAGGAAGGGGAAATAAGTTCAGTCTCTCGATGTGCAAAACTGATAGAGACATACCCCAAGCGACTTACAGCTGTAATCGCAGCAAAAGCTGGTGCTACAAAGTATTAACTTAAGGGGGCTGAATAATTTTGCACGCCCAATTTTTCAGTTTTTGATTTGTTAAAAAAGTTTGAAATATCCAATAAATGTTGTTCCACTTCATGATTGTGTCCCACTTGTTGTTGATTCTTCACAAAAAAATACAGTTTTATATCTTTATGTTTGAAGCCTGAAATGTGGCAAAAGGTCACAAAGTTCAAATACGAATACTTTCGCAAGGCACTGTAACTAGCACGGTCAGGGTAATTGATCAGGGTAACTAGCACGGTCAGGGTAATTGATCAGGGTATCTGGCATGATCAGGGTAATTGATCAGGGTATCTGGCATGGTCAGGGTAATTGTTTAGCCGGAGTGGAGCAAAATGGAAAAGTTAACCACTAGTCACTTTTGTTCATCATAAGTGAACAGCTACCCAATCCCCTTTGTTCTTGTGTGTGACCATGCCAGATACCCTGAACAATTACCTTAACCCTGACCATGCTAGATACCCTGATCAATTACCCTGATCATGACCGACACTCTGATAAATTACCCACGACAATGCCAGAATCCCTGATCAATTATCCTGACCATGCCAGATACCCTGAACAATTACTCTGACCATGCCAGATACCCTGAACAATTACCCTGACCATGCCAGATACCCTGAACAATTACCCTGACCATGCCAGATACCCTGATCAATTACCCTGATCATGGCCGTTACCCTGAACAATTACCGTAACCCTGACCATGCCAGATACCCTGACCATGCCAGATACCTTGACCCTGACCATGCCAGATCATTTAACACTGACCATGCCAGATACCCTGACCATGCCAGATACCCTGACCATAACCCTAACAGACACCCTGACCATAACAGATATCCCAACCCTGACCATAACAGATATCCCAACCCTGAACATAACAGATATCCCAACCCTGAACATAACAGATATCCCAACCCTGAACATAACAGATATCCCAACCCTGAACATAACAGATACCCCAACCCTGACCCTAACAGTTACCCTGAACATAACAGATATCCCAACTCTGACCCTAACAGACACCCTGAACATAACAGATATCCCAACCCTGACCCTAACAGATACCCTGACCATAACAGATACCCTGACCATAACAGATACCCTGACCCTAACAGATACCCTGACCCTGACCATAACAGATATCCCAACCCTGACCCTAACAGATACCCTGACCCTGACCCTAACAGATACCCTGACCATGCCAGATACCCTGACCATAACAGATACCCTGACCATAAAATATATCCCAACCCTGACCCTAACAGATACCCTGACCATAACAGATACCCTGACCATAACAGATACCCTGACCATAACAGATACCCTGACCATAACAGATATCCCAACCCTGACCCTAACAGACACCCTGACCATAACAGATACCCTGACCATAACAGATATCCCAACCCTGACCCTAACAGATACCCTGACCCTGACCCTAACAGATACCCTGACCATAACAGATACCCTGACCATAACAGATACCCTGACCATAACAGATACCCTGACCATAACAGATACCCTGACCATAACAGATACCCTGACCATAACAGATACCCTGACCATAACAGATATCCCAACCCTGACCCTAACAGATACCCTGACCATGCCAGATACCCTGACCCTAACAGATACCCTGACCATGCCAGATACCCTGACCATAACAGATACCCTGACCATAACAGATATCCCAACCCTGACCCTAACAGATACCCTGACCCTAACATATACCCTGACCATGCCAGATACCCTGACCCTAACAGATACCCTGACCATGCCAGATACCCAACCCTGAACATAACAGATACCCTGACCGTAACAGATATCCCAACCCTGAACAAAACAGACACCCTGACTATAACAGATATCCCAACCCTGACCATGCCAGATACCCTGACCATGCCAGATCATTTAACCCTGACCATGCCAGATACCCTGACCATGCCAGATACCCTGACGATGCCAGATCATTTAACCCTGACCATGCCAGACACCCTGACCATGCCAGATACCCTGACCATGCCAGATACCCTGACGATGCCAGATCATTTAACCCTGACCATGCCAGATACCCTGACCATGCCAGATACCCTGACCATGCCAGATACCCTGACCATGCCAGATACCCTGACCATGCCAGATACCCTGACCATAACAGATACCCTGACCATGCCAGATACCCTGACCCTAACAGATACCCTGACCATGCCAGATACCCTGACCCTAACAGATACCCTGACCATGCCAGATACCCAACCCTGAACATAACAGATACCCTGACCATAACAGATATCCCAACCCTGACCCTAACATTTACATTTACATTTAAGTCATTTAGCAGACGCTCTTATCCAGAGCGACTTACAAATTGGTGCATTCACCTTATGACATCCAGTGGAACAGCCACTTTACAATAGTGCATCTAAATCTTTAGGGGGGTGAGAAGGATTACTTATCCTATCCTAGGTATTCCTTAAAGAGGTGGGGTTTCAGGTGTCTCCGGAAGGTGGTGATTGACTCCTAACAGATACCCTGACCATGCCAGATACCCAACCCTGAACATAACAGACACCCTGACCATAACAGATATCCCAACCCTGACCATGCCAGATACCCTGACCATGCCAGATCATTTAACCCTGACCATGCCAGATACCCTGACCCTAACAGATACCCTGACCCTAACAGATACCCTGACCCTAACAGATACCCTGACCCTAACAGATACCCTGACCCTAACAGATACCCTAACCCTAACAGATACCCTGACCCTAACAGATACCCTGACCCTAACAGATACCCTGACCCTAACAGATATCCTGACCCTAACAGATACCCTGACCCTAACAGATACCCTGACCCTAACAGATACCCTGACCATGCCAGATACCCTGACCATGCCAGATACCCTGACCATGCCAGATACCCTGACCATGCCAGATACCCTGACCATGCCAGATATCCTGACCATGCCAGATCATTTAACCCTGACCCTGCCAGATACCCTGACCCTGCCAGATACCCTGACCCTGCCAGATACCCTGACCCTGCCAGATACCCTGACCCTATGTTGTGTTTTCTTCTTCTTTCAGACGGGTCGGGGCCCATGCAGGCCCTGTCGCCCATCGACCTCTTAATGAGATTAAAGCTACATTCAGAGATTGTAAAAAGCAACAACACGGCAGCCCCGCCACTTGTTTTGTTATACAGTTGAGGGATGGGGGTTGGGGGTCGCTGTAGATCCAGGACATCAGCATGGTTTCAACTATACATAATTGTATTTTTTTTGTAAACAATGAAATAAAAACATATTTGTAGATGATAGTAATGTAACACAGTAATATAGTACTATTTTTGATAATAGTATAGTAATACATGTAACTGCAAATATTCTCCAAGAATAAATGGGTACATATCAAGACTGGAAACGACAATCAAAAATAGCTTCCCATATCGCAGACTACATCTTCAACAAGACAAGCCATTTGACCTAGATCTGGTGAGAGTAGTTGCACATTAGAGATGAGAGAGAGCCCTGCCTGTGTTCGACTGCTTTACTCGGATGATTGGAGGACTACTGGACAGTTTGAGGCGAGGAGGGACATTGGAATATGGCACCAGGGTTTCCTGACAAATGGACCCTGACGCAGAGAAGAGGGAAGTGACATAGCATGCTACGAGATTAACATAAATGACTCAGTACTAAAGACACTTTTATTATTTCACCACCAATATTCTACGTGGAAATTCAGTAATAATACCTGCCTGAAGAACTAGTCTTGTGGAATAGTAGGCAGAGTTGCCCCTCATATCAGAGAGCATTTATATTAGCAGTAATGGTACCACTCTACTCCATTATGCCTGCGGGCTTTAAGTAAAGTGTTATCAAATATATCTCAGTGTTGCTCTACACACTCCTGCACAAGAGCTTTTCTCCTTTTGTTCCCTGAGGTAAGTCATTAACCTGTAAGCCTCCAATCTGATGCCAGAGCTAGAGAGAGAGCTAGAGAGAGAGCGAGAAAGAAAGAGAGAGAGAGAGAGAGAGAGAGAGAGAGAGAGAGAGAGAGAGAGATTTCGAGCAGCTTTCATTGCTCCACATTATCCCAGAGAGGCTTCAAAGTGCTTTGAAATCAGAGGTTTTATTGCTACTGCTTCGAGAGTTCTAGAGCATCTCTGACTCACAGGGCCCAGAGGTCTAACCTCCACTTAGGCTACACACTTGTGCACTCAACACCTCCACTTAGGCAACACACTTGTGCACTCAACCCCTCCACTTAGGCTACACACTAACACACACTACCCCTTCCACTTGCACACTAAGAGAGGAGAGGAATGGGCTTGAAGGCCAAAGAGGACTGGATTGCACATGTTTGTATTTATTTTATTACAATGTGTGATGGTACAATGTTATGAAAGACAAATAGCAATAAAGTATAATTTTTTTCAATATCTGACAAATTCATGTTTTGAAAATATGACCCCTTTCCTCTGTGAAAACAATACAATGTATTCACACAGCCTTGAAAGCCTTCATTAGGAGTTGAGCAATTAGCAAACTGGCTTGGCATCAATTATCACTCAAATATACATATACAATAAATAATAAATAATTAACATCATGCGAGTGGAAGTTTTTTATATTTTTTACTGAGTGAGTGAGTGAGTGAGTGAGTGAGTGAGTGAGTGAGTGAGTGAGTGAGTGAGTGAGTGAGTGAGTGAGTGAGTGAGTGAGTGAGTTAGATAGATAGATAGATAGATAGATAGATAGATAGATAGATAGATAGATAGATAGATAGATAGATAGATAGATAGATAGATACAGAGTGAAACAGAGAGATCTAGCAAGAGAGAAGAAAGAGAGAGAGAGAGAGAGAGAGAGAGGAAAAAGAGAGCGAGAAGAGACTAAAGAGAGAGAGAGAGAGAGAGAGAGAGAGACAGAGACAGAGACAGAGAGAGAGAGAGAGAGAGAGAGAGAGAGAGAGAGACAGAGAGAGAGAGAGAGATGGGGGAGAGAGAGATGAGGGGAGAGAGAGAGAGAGAGAGAGAGAAGAGCCGGTGAATAAGATAATAGAACAGTTCATTAAAAGGTGTCTGAGTATCAGTTAAGACTGACCTAAATTCCTCTGGTGGATTGTACCAGAACCAACTGGGAGGGTTTTATGTAAAAGAGATGTTTGTGTTGAAAACCAACCTGGCCTACATCCCAAAATGGCCCCCTATTCCTTATCCCAAAATGGACCCCTATTCCTAGTCTCAAAATGGACCCCTATTCCTAGTCTCAAAATGGCCCCCTAATCCTAGTCTCAAAATGGCCCCCTAATCCTAGTCTCAAAATGGGCCCCTATTCCTAGTCTCAAAATGGCCCCCTATTCCTAATCCCAAAATGGCCCCCTATTCCTAGTCTCAAAATGGCCCCCTGTTTCTAGTCTCAAAATGGCCCCCTATTCCTAATCCCAAAATGGACCCCTATTCCTAATCCCAAAATGGACCCCTATTCCTAGTCTCAAAATGGCCCCCTATTCCTAGTCTCAAAATGGCCCCCTATTCCTAATCCCAAAATGGCCCCCTATTCCTAATCCCAAAATGGACCCCTATTCCTAGTCTCAAAATGGACCCCTATTCCTAGTCTCAAAATGGCCCCCTATTCCTAGTCTCAAAATGGCCCCCTATTCCTAATCCCAAAATGCCCCCTATTCCGAGTCTCAAAATGGCCCCCTATTCCTAGTCTCAAAATGGCCCCCTATTCCTAGTCTCAAAATGGCCCCCTATTCCTAGTCTCAAAATGGCCCCTTATTCCTAGTCTCAAAATGGCCCCCTATTCCTAGTCTCAAAATGGCCCCCTATTCCTAGTCTAAAAATGTCCCCCTATTCCTAATCCCAAAATGGCCCCCTATTCCTAATCCCAAAATGGCCCACTATTCCTAATCCCAAAATGGCCCCCTATTCCTAATCCCAAAATGGCCCACTATTCCTAATCCCAAAATGCCCCCCTATTCCTAATCCCAAAATGGCCCCCTCTTCTTAGACGCAAAATGGTAAACCTCCAGGCAGGCTAGAGCACACGCTCAAAGCATCTGAATGATTTCAAATAGTATTTGAATCCATGCAGGTCTGGTTGGAAATATGTTGTTGTTCCTGTCAGACTCTGGCACAGGGAAACAGAGGGACAATATGCCCATTCATCAACAGTGACTGGGATAGCTAGCGGAGGCCTACATCACTTACAGTATGACGTCACCATTCTAGAATCTAGATGATTATGCGTTGTTCTGCTGCGGAATCTCTTTTGTGTTCGCCATTCTAAAGTCTGCTAAGGCATTCTATTGTTGCAGTGTGGGCCTAAAATGTTCTAATTTATAAAACTGCAGCGTCTCTCAAGAGAACATCTCAAAGAGCTTGAGAAACGTTAGCAGCAAAGGAAGCCGAGCTGAGAGGAGAGGAAGTGGGAGGCAGAGTGAAAGGAACAGTGACATTGATGGAAAAAGACTCCCCATTGAAGAGGAGTAGAGTGGTAAACAACACACTGGAGAAGTGTGATACAAGTTTAGATCAGGAGAGAAGACAACGGCATGAGTATGTCTCTTTCTCACACACACACACACACACACACACACACACACACACACACACACACACACACACACACACACACACACAACCACATCACATCTTACCATATTGTGACACACAACCACGAGCCAGTAGCTGTACACACACACAGCACTCTTTCTGAATCCTAGATCTTATTCCAAGTCACATGGCAGAGCCAGTTGTAGAACAACAGCATCTTTCTGAATCCTAGAAGGCCAAGTCACATGGCAGGCTTAGGGCTGAAGCCAGACAGACACCACACGCACGCACACACACACACACACAGCGAGCCTAGGGCTGGAGCCAGACACACACACACACACACACACACACACACACACACACACACACACACACACACACACACACACACACACACACACACACACACACACACACACACACACACACACACACCGAGCCTAGGGCTGGAGCCAGACAGACACCACACACACACACACACAGCGAACGTAGGGTTGGTTGTTGGTGCCACAGTGACTATAGGCAAATATGAGATCAATATATCT
>NC_068441.1:50334952-50362452 GCF_023373465.1 Oncorhynchus keta
AATACAGTTTAGCTCTGGACTCAAATCTCATCAATATCAAATGAGTCTCACTGTCACAGAATAAGGGATGAAATGCCTGTGAAATACATACTATTATAGTACAGTGTATTGCTAAATCAAATATAATACAATTAAAAAGGATAAATATGCATGTTTAAGGTCATTCATGAGCCTGGCATGCTGTAAAGAAGGCAAATGGTTCGTAGCCTATAAGAAGCTTTACGCCCTTTAAGCAGATCTGTGTTCTGGCCATGCTACTCAGTGTTTCCATGTTTTATAGAAGCAGATACGTGTTCTGGCCATGCTACTCAGTGTTTCCATGTTTTATAGAAGCAGATCTGTGTTCTGGCCATGCTACTCAGTGTTTCCATGTTTTATAGAAGCAGATACGTGTTCTGGCCATGCTACTCAGTGTTTCCATGTTTTATAGAAGCAGATCTGTGTTCTGGCCATGCTACTCAGTGTTTCCATGTTTTATAGAAGCAGATCCGTGTTCTGGCCATGCTACTCAGTGTTTCCATGTTTTATAGAATCAGATCCGTGTTCTGGCCATGCTACTCAGTGTTTCCATGTTTTATAGAAGCAGATCCGTGTTCTGGCCATGCTACTCAGTGTTTCCATGTTTTATAGAAGCAGATACATGTTCTGGCCATGCTACTCAGTGTTTCCATGTTTTATAGAAGCAGATACATGTTCTGGCCATGCTACTCAGTGTTTCCATGTTTTATAGAAGCAGATACGTGTTCTGGCCATGCTACTCAGTGTTTCCATTTTTATAGAAGCAGATACGTGTTCTGGCCATGCTACTCAGTGTTTCCATGTTTTATAGAAGCAGATACGTGTTCTGGCCATGCTACTCAGTGTTTCCATTTTTATAGAAGCAGATACGTGTTCTGGCCATGCTACTCAGTGTTTCCATGTTTTATAGAAGCAGATACGTGTTCTGGCCATGCTAATTAGGGTTTCAAGTTATTTTAAAACACTTAGATATGAACTCTTCTTCTACTATTTAATTTATTTTTTAGGTTATTTGACAAACTAATGCGAAAGAGTTCCAGATAGGTTTTACAACCAAATTCCAATTAAAACCCAGGCAGTGATAACAATCCTGCACGCAGCATTCACGCAATTAATAAGGCCTATGGCTCAATGCTTTAGGACTAATCACAAAGCATTGTAAAAATAAAAGTAGTCAGCCTTCTACTTTTACAGCACAAACACAGAGAGGCTTATATTACACACCTTATAACGGATCAGAACATCATGACTTGATTATGTGAGCACAAGGTCAAAACAACATAAAGAATCGGGGTGTCGGGGGGGGGGGTGTAGGCCTATAGTATATATACAGGATGGCTCTCTCTCCAAGACAGTTCATATTTGGATCAATACGATTGTGATCAATTATGCCTAGAGATGAATGATAAAGAATGAGCACTGCCTGTCATGCAAACAGCAGGGTGGCAGCCTGTGTGTTTCGGGAATTGGGTCATAATAACTTATAGTCAAAACGGTTCAAAAGCAAGAGTCGGATTCATAGGAAGACAATACGTTTGTTGAACTTTAAACAAAAGTTGTTGTTTTTTTTTACCACAGAGAGGGTTTTATTCTGTGTTCTCCTATACCGTTCCTGGCAGGCAAAGTACCAGGGTGTTTTCTCTGGTTTTGAATCTGAATTTAGAGAACTGAATTTAAAAACTCAATCTGAATGCCTCTGAGAAGTTGAATATATGAAACTTGATAAACTTGAAATACTAAGTTTGTAAACTTGATATACAGACAATGAATGCAATATATAATTTAGCATATTGAAACCGAATATATAAATATTGAATTTGAATATTCATAAATATTGCATTTTAATGCTGACTGCAATATTAATTCAATTCAGTTTCAAATCATGAATTATATGAATCAATTTGTGCATTATAAATTCAACAAGGTATTTACATAAAATGCTAAAATACATCCTAATACAAATGTAAAATGATGGAATTCAGAATATAATACCAGTGCTACGCTGCCCTCTGTGCTGGAGGTTGTTGAGACTCTCCGGTGTCACTGCATTGGCTCTTAGCCCCGCAGCTCCCAAAACAATAGATCAATATGTGTAATGTGTGGACATCTGTCGGGAGTAGGGACCTACTGTACGCCACGGAAACATCAATACGGTGAATGGAATCAGAGAGAATGATGTGTTCTGTAGGATATAATCACAGCCCGCTGCGCGTCAGTCCAGTTACTTTTATTCAACTTCGGTATGCTACTTTGCGTTGCTTTACCAATTCGAGACCAGTCGGTCGCTTTATTATAAACAGAGTCATGCGAGCAAACACCTCAGCTCAGCAATACAAAATAAAAGAAAAAGCAAACAAACGCAGATGGTACAAACGCAGATGGTACAATTACTTCAAGACGTTTAAATATGTTCCCGAATTCGTTTATCCCCTGGCCTACTGCACGTATTTAACGATGTATGGTGGCGATGATGTGTGCGGCACCGCGCTGTGCCTGGTGCAAATGTTAGCCTACACGGTCCCTTTCAATCTACGTCCGATAGTTCTTGGTGGAAGTTCGGAAAAACCGCGATTCTGGCTTCGGATAACGTCGTTTCACGTGTCAATATCAGAGCGTCACAATATTACAAATTGAGACATCTTGCAGTGACAGATAATTATATTAGGCTGAGACAGTAAAGGCTACTGTACAGTTTGTCCCAAAGACCGCATTCATATCGTGCGTTCCCAAGGGTTGCAGAACTACATATTTACGCACATTTTTTCTAAAAATGAATAGACAATTGTTACCTTGATATGGTGTGTAAAAAGCCTCTGGGAAATAGTAGCTGACAATGATATATCCCTGTCGGAGCGAAAGCCTTCAACTGCAATAGTTCTGATGTCAGAGTGGCAATAAACCAGAGAGAGAGAGAGAGAGAGAGAGAGAGAGAGAGAGAGAGAGAGAGAGAGAGAGAGAGAGAGAGAGAGAGAGAGACGGAGAGTGTGTGTGAGAGAGAGAGAGAGACGGAGAGTGTGCGTGAGAGAGAGAGAGAGAGACGGAGAGTGTGCGTGAGAGAGAGAGAGAGAGACGGAGAGTGTGCGTGAGAGAGAGAGAGAGAGAGAGAGACAGAGAGTGTGTGTGAGAGAGAGAAATGCATACAGAGACGGATACGGACTGCCCTATCCAATTACACAAGACAAATGAGAAGCAAAATGAAAACAATGCACAACCGGTACTGCCATCTGCTAATAGCCGATACCCCCCCACAGTGCCCTAAAAACCACTTCCAGAATAACCTATAAAACGGTACAGTAGTCGAACTATACATTCAATATGTGGCGTAATGAAAACGGAACAGTGATTCGTGAGATTTTATGTTGATTTGAAGGAAGAAAATAACTGTTTTACTTGAGAAAGTGTTCTCAAGAGCAATACGAAGTCTCCAAGTCAATCACAAATTGAACTGTCATTTGCAATCACATTTAATTAACTCGATATAAATTTGCATATCAGCAAGGGAAAAATGCAATTAGGCTACTTTATGCTTTAGAATCACTTCTCATTTCGACAGCGCAGTAGCTGAAATGTCTATATTTCAACAACAAGAACAATTAGGCTGACTACAGCCATAAAGTGTCGACACAGGAAATAATTGGCTTTCCAGTCCATTGCAAACCATGGTCACCTAAAATAAATAGTATATGTCAGTCTAGGAAAGCTGTGCATGACTGGCCCAGCGGTCGGGCATTCCCCTCCTTCTACTCACTGCCATCTAGCGAAACAGTTAAGACCTGCTATATAAGGCTTAAACCTACTGTGTAATCTGAATGTTTAATATGTTTGACCTAGTTCCTTCCATGTCCTCCATAACTGAAGGATTCAGTGCATTCATCCATGTTTGAAATGCGCAGTTAAATAATTAATTAGTTAATAAGGCACAGTTGGCAACGGCATTGTCAGTATATTCCTCTTGCTTGACATTTTCTTTTGAAAATAAATTGATAAAATTCCATTACATCACCAGCTGTTTGTTCACGTCATCAGACCCTGTAGGTACACACACACATTTAAACATTTGGCAAGGCAACCAAATGGTAGCATGTTTATTTCTGCCAGTAGCCTACTCTAAAGTAGAGGCCTTCAGACTGTCCACTCAAATGAATGCAGTGGAGGCTGCTGAGGGGAGGACGGCTCATATTAATGGTCCGAACAGAGCACAAGGAATTAAATCAAATCCATGGCAACCATGTGTTTGATGTATTTGATACCGTTCCACTAATTTCTCTCCTCTCTTCCTTTGGTAGCCGGCCCATCCTTTGGTAGCCGGCCCATCCTTTGGTAGCCGGCCCATCCTTTGGTAGCCGGCCCATCCTTTGGTAGCCGGCCCATCCTTTGGTAGCCGGCCCTTCCTTTGGTAGCCGGCCCATCCTTTGGTAGCCGGCCCATCCTTTGGTAGCCGGCCCATCCTTTGGTAGCCGGCCCTTCCTTTGGTAGCCGGCCCATCCTTTGGTAGCCGGCCCTTCCTTTGGTAGCCGGCCCATCCTTTGGTAGCCGGCCCATCCTTTGGTAGCCGGCCCATCCTTTGGTAGCCGGCCCATCCTTTGGTAGCCGGCCCTTCCTTTGGTAGCCGGCCCATCCTTTGGTAGCCGGCCCTTCCTTTGGTAGCCGGCCCTTCCTTTGGTAGCCGGCCCATCCTTTGGTAGCCGGCCCTTCCTTTGGTAGCCGGCCCTTCCTTTGGTAGCCGGCCCTTCCTTTGGTAGCCGGCCCTTCCTTTGGTAGCCGGCCCATCCTTTGGTAGCCGGCCCATCCTTTGGTAGCCGGCCCTTCCTTTGGTAGCCGGCCCTTCCTTTGGTAGCCGGCCCTTCCTTTGGTAGCCGGCCCATCCTTTGGTAGCCGGCCCATCCTTTGGTAGCCGGCCCTTCCTTTGGTAGCCGGCCCATCCTTTGGTAGCCGGCCCTTCCTTTGGTAGCCGGCCCATCCTTTGGTAGCCGGCCCATCCTTTGGTAGCCGGCCCATCCTTTGGTAGCCGGCCCATCCTTTGGTAGCCGGCCCATCCTTTGGTAGCCGGCCCATCCTGGGGCGGCAGCGTAGCCGGCCCATCCTGGGGCGGCAGCGTAGCCGGCCCATCCTGGGGCAGCAGCGTAGCCGGCCCATCCTGGGGCGGCAGCGTAGCCGGCCCATCCTGGGGCGGCAGCGTAGCCGGCCCATCCTGGGGCGCAGCGTAGCCTAGTGGTTAGAGCGTTGGACTAGTAACCGGAAGGTTGTACAAATCTGTCGTTCTGCCCCTGAACAGGCAGTTAACCCACTGTTCCCAGGCCGTCATTGAAAATAAGAATGTATTCTTAACTGACTTGCCTGGTTAAATAAAGGTAAAATAAAAAATTGTAAAAAATCCTTTGGTAGCCGGTTTTCTATTGTGTTTGGTGGGTGATTATTTTCCGTGTTAGTGTTTGTACCACACGGGACTGTTTCGTTTGTTTCACTTTGTTATTTTGCATGTTGTAGTGTTTGACTTATTAAAATGGACAATTACAACGCTGCAAATTGGTCCGATCTCTCTTACTCCTCATCAGAGGAGGAGGACAAAAACCCTTACACACAGTCTGTCTGGCTGTTAAGAATTGAGCCAACACAGCCTATCTGGCTGTTAAGAATTCAGCCTACACAGCCTGTCTGGGTGTTAAGAATTCAGCCTACACAGCCTGTCTGGGTGTTAAGAATTCTGCCTACACAGCCTGTCTGGGTGTTAAGAATTCTGCCTACACAGCCTATCTGGCTGTTAAGAATTCTGCCTACACAGCCTGTCTGGGTGTTAAGAATTCAGCCTACACAGCCTGTCTGGGTGTTAAGAATTCTGCCTACACAGCCTGTCTGGGTGTTAAGAATTGAGCCTACACAGCCTCTCTGGGTGTTAAGAATTGAGCCTACACAGCCTATCTGGCTGTTAAGAATTCAGCCTACACAGCCTGTCTGGCTATTAAGAATTCAGCCTACACAGCCTGTCTGGCTATTAAGAATTCAGCCTACACAGCCTGTCTGGGTGTTAAGAATTCAGCCTACACAGCCTGTCTGGCTGTTAAGAATTCAGCCTACACAGCCTATCTGGCTGTTAAGAATTCAGCCTACACAGCCTCTCTGGGTGTTAAGAATTGAGCCTACGCAGCCTATCTGGCTGTAAAGAATTCAGCCTACACAGCCTGTCTGTCTGTTAAGCATTCAGCCTACACAGCCGTTCTGGCTGTTAAGAATTCAGCCTACACAGCATGTCTGGGGGAAATGCTGTATTCACGCTTTAGTAGGTTTTAGTAGGCTTTAGTAGGTTTACATTTCTCTAGTTATTCATTGTATGTTTATTGGTGCAAACAAAGGCTCATGTAACTCAATATTTCTAAAATGTTGAATACAAGTAGTTAGTTGTCTGCTCAACGTACACAAATAAACATCAGGATATCTTAATGCATCTAGGAAATACAGAACTGTAAACACGGAGATAAATAGGTGGAAAAATCAACTATGGGGCGGCAGGGTAGCCTAGTGGTTAGAGTGTAGAGGCGTCAGGGTAGCCTAGTGGTTAGAGTGTAGAGGCGGCAGGGTAGCCTAGTGGTTAGAGTGTAGAGGCGGCAGGGTAGCCTAGTGGTTAGAGTGTAGAGGAGGCAGGGTAGCCTAGTGGTTAGAGTGTAGAGGAGGCAGGGTAGCCTAGTGGTTAGAGTGTAGGGGTGGCAGGGTAGCCTAGTGGTTAGAGTGTAGGGGTGGCAGGGTAGCCTAGTGGTTAGAGTGTAGAGGAGGCAGGGTAGCCTAGTGGTTAGAGTGTAGAGGCGTCAGGGTAGCCTAGTGGTTAGAGTGTAGAGGCGGCAGGGTAGCCTAGTGGTTAGAGTGTAGGGGTGGCAGGGTAGCCTAGTGGTTAGAGTGTAGAGGAGGCAGGGTAGCCTAGTGGTTAGAGTGTAGAGGTGGCAGGGTAGCCTAGTGGTTAGAGTGTGGAGGCGGCAGGGTAGCCTAGTGGTTAGAGTGTGGAGGCGGCAGGGTAGCCTAGTGGTTAGAGTGTGGAGGCGGCAGGGTAGCCTAGTGGTTAGAGTGTAGAGGTGGCAGGGTAGCCTAGTGGTTAGAGTGTAGAGGAGGCAGGGTAGCCTAGTGGTTAGAGTGTAGAGGCGGCAGGGTAGCCTAGTGGTTAGAGTGTAGAGGCGGCAGGGTAGCCTAGTGGTTAGAGTGTGGAGGCGGCAGGGTAGCCTAGTGGTTAGAGTGTAGAGGAGGCAGGGTAGCCTAGTGATTAGAGTGTAGAGGCGGCAGGGTAGCCTAGTGGTTAGTGTGGAGGCGGCAGGGTAGCCTAGTGGTTCAAGTGTAGAGGCGGCAGGGTAGCCTAGTGGTTCAAGTGTAGAGGCGGCAGGGTAGCCTAGTGGTTATAGAGTGTTGGACTAGTAACCGAAAGGTTGCAAGTTCAAACCCCCGAGCTGTCAAGGTACAAATCTGTTGTTCTGCCTCTGAACAAGGCAGTTAACCCACTGTTCCTAGGCCATCATTGAAAATAAGAATTTGTTCTTAACTGACTTTCCTAGTTAAAAAAGGTAAAAAAATAGGGTTAGGGTTAGGGGTTAGGGTTAAATATTTATGATATATATGTAAGCTGTTTAATAGATAACTTTCTAAGTCAAATTTGCTCTCATTAAGTGCTGTATTGTCTACTCCTGCCTGTCAAAAATACTTACAGCTAGCCACGCATGTTTTTTTGAGGTTGTGGCTAGTGTAATCTAATCGGCTCTAAGGAAAACAAGTTTGCTGAGGCAATGAAAACTGTCATTTATTTTCAGTCAAAGGTTCCTCTGTGGATTTTGTTCAACCTCTTCAAATTACTTTAAGGGGGGCCCACTAGATTTAACTCCAAATCCATGATGACATCCGAATCCAATATGGCCATTATTCCATAAATGAGACACATATTTCAGTGTGTGTACTGTACCTATGACCTGTACTCAATACCAATGTTGTGTAATTAAACTAGATGTGTGTACTGTACCTATGACCTGTACTCAATACCAATGTTGCGTAATTAAACTAGATGTGTGTACTGTACCTATGACCTGTACTCAATACCAATGTTGTGTAATTAAACTAGATGTGTGTACTGTACCTATGACCTGTACTCAATACCAATATTTTATTCAACGATGTTTCAGGGCCCCTGAGTGGTGCAGTGGTCTAAGGCACTGCATATCAGTGTTTGAGGTGTCACGACATACAACCTGTTTCAAATCTGGGCTGTATCACAACTTACCATAATTGGGAGTCCCATAGGGCGGCGCGCAATTGCCCCAGCGTAGTCCGGGTTTGGCTGGGGTATGCCGTCATTGTAAAATAATTTGTTTTTAACTGACTTGCCTAGTTAAAAATAAAGGTTACATTTAAATAAACTGTTGGGCATCCAGTAGGCCTGCCATAATTAAAAACATTATCTGATATATAAAAGGCAGCAGACTGCTTGGCATGGCAACACCAAATATTCAAATTCACGAGCCTCTGAGGATCAATGAGGCAACCGGGAGGCTCCTATGAAAAGAAAAAGAACCCTAGACACATTCTCCCTAGGTCTACAACTTGCCCCCAACTGTGGTGTAACTTGTGCCTCCAGTCTCTTAAGTCACTCACCTTCTTATCATGTAAGCTTTGATTCATAGTCCGATACGACCGCCTGAACCCAACACGACCTTCCACTGGATTCACTGTATTTGTGATGCACATTGGGATGTAAAAGTGCACTCTAGTGCTGTTTGGGTTGAGCTGGTGACATTGCTTTAAAACCAAAAATATGTCCCACCATCCTGGAGTTGTTATATGTTGACCTGGTGATATTATAGTGTATGGAGAGGATACAACCACACATGATGAGAAGCAGATGAGGCAGGTGTTCACTATAAGGAACCAACACAAGCTGACACTCATTGACAAGAAGTGCCATCAATTAGTAGGCCTTCACATGTCATAGTAATTGTGCCTATCCAAAGTCAATGCCGTCCTGAATCGCCCAGTCTGTCTTTGAGTTGCCATACATGTAGACTTGGGGTATGGGGAGGTTACAACCATGGCGACAAGCTCATAGGTCAGGCGTTCACCACATTGAACCAACACACCTCTCCAATGCTAATGCCATCCTGTATCTCCCAAAACTGTTCTTGATAGGCCCATGCCACCATCAGTCCTCAACTGAATCTCCCAGAACTGTTCTTGATAGGCCCACTCCACCACCAGTCCTCCTCTGAATCTCCCAGAACTGTTCTTGATAGGCTCACTCAGCCTGTTATCAGAGCTGTTACCAGATAATTTAATATTAATTTCTCTACCACTAGCCGTCTGTAATAAAGCTCTTTTGTGGGGGAAACTAATTCTGATTGGCTGGGCCCTAGCTCCCCAGTGGGTGGGCCTGGCTCCCAAGTGGGTGGACCTGGCTCCCAAGTGGGTGGACCTGGCTCCCAAGTGGGTGGACCTGGCTCCCAAGTGGGGCGCAGCCATGGGTGGGCCTGGCGGGGCATAGGTCCACCCACTTGGGAGCCAGGTCCACCCATGGCTGCGCCCTTGCTAGTCTTGTGAAATCCATAGATTAGGGCCAAATGATTTTATTTCAATTGACTGATTTCCTTACATGAACTGTAACTCAGCAAAATTGCTGAAATTGTTCCATGTAACATTTATATTTGTGTTTAGTAGTTTTGCTGTCTGAGTATTTCTTTTAAAGAGATCTCAGAAATGCAGTGCAACTGCTTAACATTTCCTGTTTCCTTATGTCACAGGGTGAATACAGTTTTCATGGGACACAAATCCCCTAAACTGTACGCTGTTGCAAAATTCGAATGCCTCTAACCGAAAGAGTCACCTTACCTTGATACTTAAAAACCTAAATGAATACTGTCATTAATGTGGTTCTTCAACAACTATGCATAATAGTTGCTGGATACTCATTTGGTGTCAAGCTGTTTAATTACACTGTGATAGTTTCAGGAAGGAATTTTCTGAATGACAGTCAAGTGATGAACAGTTGTCGTCATGGAACAGCCCACATGGTGGCAACACCTCACGGCAAAACATTTTAGTCCCCCCTGCCCTTTGACAGTGGAGACAAATATTGAATTTCATGCAATTCTACACATTTTGCCATGGAGCTAGAGTTTGTGAGCTGAGTGGAGCTGGAGCGGCGCGAGGAGTAGAGCGTTCCCAATTTGATTGAAGTGCAGAGCAAGATTCTCAAAGGCTGGAGCTTCTGCCTTTTCACGTGCTCCAGTAGCGCTCCAGTAGTGCTCAATTCGCGAGCCCAAAGCACGCCCGGCCCAGCATGCATCTGTAGTCTACTTGTGTGCTGCTATAGCCCCTTGCTTTAGCTACCGTCATAGAGTTCGTCTAAATATTTGCGGTGTTGTATTGTCCACAACTAAAGAACCATTGTGGATCCTGAAAGCAGTATGATATACTCACTACCTGTACATGCTAACAGAAATGAAGGAAGTGGGTAATTAGCTAAGCGTGTCATTCTAGCAAAGTATTTATAAACTAAAAATCAGGTCTCTTATATGTTCCAGTCATTGTTGTTCAATTATCTATACAATAGGCCTGGAATATTGCCAAGTTCAAGGAGCTTTCAGTATTTATTGGGTTATTTTGCCTAAAGATCTTTAGGCCTACCTATACACTCTGCATCTCTGCCCAGCCTGGTAAGAGCAGCCAAAAGACTGTTTAGCATCCCCAGTGGCTCTTGAAGTTATGAGAGGATGTTCTCCTCTGCTGACCGGCTCTCCAGGCACCACCACATGAGCCTGAAGCCACAGGCTGGCAAAACTCCTGTTTCTAAAAATGAATTCAAAGTCATTAATAAGTCATTTTTTTGTGTTTAATTTGTATTTCCTTTTAATAAGTAAGTCACAGTCTATATAAACAATTTCTAGAATATAATGATGTAATACATACAATGTTGTTTAAATGCTGAGCACTTTATGTCGCTGCCAGCCTATAGTGTTGCATTGGCAAATTATTCACAGTGTATTTCTTTATATGCTACAGCCTTGAAATAATATATCTTAAATAATACATTTTTCTTCCTCCTTAGTCTCCCTGTCTGGCTCCTGACCTGTTTAGAGTGTTTATATGCTTTTTAATTCAACATGTAGTCTATTTGAAATAATGAGCGCTTCTTACATTCACCTTCTTCATGTTTATTCAAATACTTTTCATTCAATTTTTTTTAATTTTTTACATTTTTATTTCACCTTTATTTAACCAGGTAGGCTAGTTGAGAACAAGTTCTCATTTGCAACTGTGACCTGGCCAAGATAAAGCATAGCAGTGTGAACAGACAACACAGAGTTACACATGGAGTAAACAATTAACAAGTCAATAACACAGTAGAAAAAAAGGGGAGTCTATATACAATGTGTGCAAAAGGCATGAGGAGGTAGGCGAATAATTACAATTTTGCAGATTAACACTGGAGTGATAAATGATCAGATTATCATGTACAGTTAGAGATATTGGTGTGCAAAAGAGCAGAAAAGTAAATAAATAAAAACTGTGGGGATGAGGTAGGTGAAAATGGGTTGGCTATTTACCAATAGACTATGTACAGCTGCAGCGATCGGTGAGCTGCTCAGATAGCTGATGTTTGAAGTTGGTGAGGGAGATAAAAGTCTCCAACTTCAGCGATTTTTGCAATTTGTTCCAGTCACAGGCAGCAGAGAACTGGAACGAAAGGCGGCCAAATGAGGTGTTGGCTTTAGGGATGATCAGTGAGATACACCTGCTGGAGCGCGTGCTACGGATGGGTGTTGCCATCGTGACCAGTGAACTGAGATAAGGTGGAGCTTTACCTAGCATGGCCTTGTAGATGACCTGGAGCCAGTGGGTCTGGCGACGAATATGTAGTGAGGGCCAGCCGACTAGAGCATACAAGTCGCAGTGGTGGGTGGTATAAGGTGCTTTAGTGACAAAACGGATGGCACTGTGATAAACTGCATCCAGTTTGCTGAGTAGAGTGTTGGAAGCAATTTTGTAGATGACATCGCCGAAGTCGAGGATCGGTAGGATAGTCAGTTTTACTAGGGTAAGCTTGGCAGCGTGAGTGAACGAGGCTTTGTTGCGGAATAGAAAGCCGACTCTTGATTTGATTTTCGATTGGAGATGTTTGATATGAGTCTGGAAGAAGAGTTTGCAGTCCAAATCCATGTGGTTTAGGTTCAATACTTCAAAAACCAATTGGTTGGTTCAGGCTAGTCACAAAAATAGATAGGTGTTGGTTAAATTGTGATTTTAACCAATAGAGCGAATTTGGAGCAGCAGTTTTTTAAATTTTTCGTGTGAGTTCGGAGCGGTTTTAAGCAGAGCAGTTGGAAATCAAATCAAATCAAATGTATTTATATAGCCCTTGGTACATCAGCTGATATCTCAAAGTGCTGTACAGAAACCCAGCCTAAAACTCCAAACAGCAAGCAATGCAGGTGGAGAAGCACGGTGGAAAGGATGTGGAGCTCCTAGAGGTGGACGGTCCATGAGCAATGTGTGGGATTTCCCACAGCTCAACTCAGCTCACATGCTCTACATTGTTGGACGGAGAGAACTTTGCAATTTTAAAGATAATTTCCAGCAATTATACACAATTGTCAATGGGGCAGAAAGAACACTTTAGCAGTTTGATATCCCATTTTCTGCAATTCTACCCATTTTGCCAAGGGGTGGTTTTGCAATTTTAAACCAAATTTCTTGAAATTCTACCCATTTTGCCACGTGGTGGAGAGAAATGTAGTAATTTTAAACCTAATTTCTTGCAATTCTACCCATTTTGCCATGTGGTGGAGCGAAATGTAGCAATTTTAAACCTATTTTCTTGCAATTCCACCCATTGTGCCATGTGGTGGAGAGAAATGTTGCAACTTTAAATCTAATGTCCTGCAATTCTAGCCATTTTATAATCACATACACCATGTTAATATGATATCTAATTGAGAAGGACTAACAAAATGAATGGGGGACCCCTGGAGGTCAGGACCCCTGGGAATGTGCCCTGCGAGCTCGGTCGATATTCGGTCATGATTACCACAAGTTTAGATAGCTGGCTAGACTAACTACCAATCTAAAAAGTGTTAGATCGCTGGCTGGACTAACTACCAATCTAAAAAGTGTTAGATCGCTGGCTAGACTAACTACCAATCTAAAAAGTGTTAGATCGCTGGCTAGACTAACTACCAATCTAAAAAGTGTTAGCTGACATGGCTAATTGAGTGACTGACATACAGTATGTAACAAGATAAAAACAGCTGATGCACAACCACATTTCAAAATGGCTCCCGGTCTATTGTAATATTCTAACTCTCAATAGTAAGTTGAGACACCAACCACTGGAACCGGCCCTGTTAATGAGGAACGTCCATAGTATTGTGTTGTCTCATTACTTGTGCCAGTGAAGACAGTTAATTGTGCCTGGATCCATGTTGGCTCTAACATCCCTAGCGAATTGATGTCGATCATCTGTTGTTTTCTGCTTTATTTACAGCAGGGGGCTTGTTAGATTTAACAGAGAAAGCATTACAGGTAATGAGTTCATGTGCTTTGGATTGGACACTTAGTCTACCCAGTCTACCCAACGCTATTCTTACTAATGAATTATTCTGGATTAAATGACAACAAATTACATAGCTTTACATTGGCTTCTCAATGTGATCTGGTAATGAAATAATGTTTTGGTTTCCATGTTACACCTGACATTTTAAACAATACAAAGGGGCTAGAAGTACCCAACTTCAACTTGAATTTGGAGCTCAGAAATTCAAGTCCTGGAATAGGCCTAACCCAATTTGGTGCTTGAAAAGTCCTTGTCATTATTATAGTCAATTAATTAGTTCTCCTGCTCCCTTATAATTATCTGTAATTTTCATTTGTGTGCCTAGACCCATTGTACAATTGTATAACATTGAGGTTCTTGAAAATTAGAATGAAGTGCTTGAAAAAGTCCCTGAAAGTCCTTGAATTTGATTTGCCAACTGGTATATAGTCCTAGGCCTATGTTGTTGGTTTCATGGGTTGCATGTTTCCTCACAATATTGTTTTGAACGTTCGTTTTGGACTGATGATCGACCCAAGCATTCTACTCAAGGCCTCGTCGATGAGCGCTGATGAGGATTTCACCAAAAGTACATCACAGTGGCTTGGAAATAAAAGGACATTAAAAAGGAGGCAAAAAGGAAAGGAAACCCTTTTGTAGGAAAGGAAACCCTTTTGTAGGAAAGGAAACCCTTTTGTAGGAAAGGAAACCCTTTTGTAGGAAAGGAAAACCTTTTCATCATTTTGATGTCACCAGATTGACTTTAGATGCCGTATAATGTTAGCCAGCTAGCTAAGATTAAGGGGAGGCCACTGGATTTTCGCTAGCTAACGTTAGCATTGACAGCTATTTTTTACAAACTTTGCTAGCTAATGATAACATTCCCATCTGTCTAAAGTAAATTTGACAACATGATAATGCTGGAAGTTGTTTCCTATGAAATATTTTACCACTTTAACAATGTCATCATATTTACAGGCACTATAGTGTAATTTAGAATGACTGGGCTTATCACCACTTTAGGGGACCACTATGGTGCCTCTGATAGAGGGCGGCTTGACAATGTGCATTACAATGGCATGACGCGACCAAGTGTATAGGTGGAGTTATGGGCCATTGTGCATATATTGCACTAAGTACACATGTGGAACTGCACACGTTTTTATTTTTAAAAAAATCAAACCGTTTGGAAAATTTGTTCTCAATGTCACACTTTGGCCCCATTATTTATCGAAAGACCCAAACAGCAGTTGTGTAAAGTACTGTACTTTACTATTTATATAGTAATATACTATTTATATTTATATTTTTGCCAACTTTTACTTTTGCATTTCTAAAGAAAATGATGTACTTTTTACTCCGTACATTTTCCCTGGCACCCCAAAGTACTCGTTACATTTTCAATGTTTAGCAGGACAGGAAAATGGTCCAATTCACGCACTTATCAAGTGAACATCCCTGGTCATCCTTACTGCCTCTGGTCCGGCAGACTCACCAAACACAAAGTATTTGTTTATAAATGGTGTGTTTTGGAGTGTACCCCTGGCTATCCATAAATACAAATAATTAAAAAAGCGTACAGTCATTTTAAACTTTTATATTTTTACTCAAGTAGTATTTTACTGGGTGATTTTCACTTTTGTTTGAGTCATTTTCCACTAAGTCCTATAATTTACTGTGTTAAATAACACTAATATATTCCAAAGGAATATTTAGGAAGTGACCTGCAGGACTTTCAGCCACAATCAATAGAAAAAATGCCAACCACAGGTTAATTAGGTGTTGGAAAGATCTAAGGGCAGGTTTGTTTGTGCCAGCGCTTTCACAGACTCTCCTTCACAACCAGACAACCAGACCATTCCACTACTGAAGTATCCCCAGCATCATGCAGGTTGAGATAACATTCCAGTTTGTGATTGGGTCTCATTGGTATGCAATCTGCATCTGCTGAGTGCCTACACACAACTGTTGTAGAAATGGAAACTGATCACCACACAGCCCTGAATATCCTGCCAGTGATACAGGAAGGATACTGCACCTTGCCCAGAATGAACATTAAGCTGTTCAACCTGGTCAGGTCCCAGAACTACGACCACTACTGTTAGCTGTGCAACCTGGTCAGGCCCCAGAACTACAACCACTACTGTTAGCTGTTTAACCTGGTCAGGTCCCAACCACTACTGTTAGCTGTGTAACCTGGTCAGGCCCCAGAACTACAACCACTACTGTTAGCTGTTCAACCTGGTCAGGCCCCAGAACTACAACCACTACTGTTAGCTGTGTAACCTGGTCAGGCCCCAGAACTACAACCACTACTGTTAGCTGTGTAACCTGGTCAGGTCCCAGAACTACAACCACTACTGTTAGCTGTGTAACCTGGTCAGGCCCCAGAACTACAACCACTACTGTTATCTGTGTAACCAGGTCAGGCCCCAGAACTACAACCACTACTGTTAGCTGTTCAACCTGGTCAGGCCCCAGAACTACAAACACTACTGTTAGCTGTGTAACCTGGTTAGGCCCCAGAACTACAACCACTACTGTTAGCTGTTTAACCTGGTCAGGCCCCAGAACTACTGTTAGCTGTGTAACCTGGTCAGGCCCCAGAACTACTGTTAGCTGTTCAACCTGGTCAGGCCTCAGAACTACTGTTAGCTGTTCAACCTGGTCAGGCCTCAGAACTACTGTTAGCTGTTCAACCTGGTCAGGCCTCAGAACTACTGTTAGCTGTTCAACCTGGTCAGGCCTCAGAACTACTGTTAGCTGTGTAACCTGGTCAGGCCTCAGAACTACAAGCACTACTGTTAGCTGTGTAACCTGGTCAGGCCCCAGAACTACAACCACTACTGTTAGCTGTGTAACCTGGTCAGGCCTCAGAACTACAACCACTACTGTTAGCTGTGTAACCTGGTCAGGCCCCAGAACTACAACCACTACTGTTAGCTGTTCAACCTGGTCAGGCCTCAGAACTACAACCACTACTGTTAGCTGTGTAACCTGGTCAGGCCTCAGAACTACAACCACTACTGTTAGCTGTGTAACCTGGTCAGGCCTCAGAACTACAAACACTACTGGCTGCTTTGTCTCCTCATCCTGTTAGGACACAGTCATGCCCTGTGGCGGCAGGGTATCCTAGTGGTTAGAGAGTTGGACTAGTAACCGAAAGGTTGCAAGTTCAAATCCCCAAGGTTCAAATCTGTTGTTCTACCCCAGGAACAGGCAGTTAACCCACTATTCCTAGGCCATCATTGAAAATAAGGATTTGTTCTTAACTGACACGCCTAGTTCAATAAAATATGTCAAATACTTGGAATCAACCTTGTCCAGTTTGTTTTAGACGGGAAACGAGGGGACTTGTTAGAGCTGCTGGCCGTTGTGTTACAGGGTGTTTTCCTGTAACTTGCTTATACTACTATGGCTGCTTTTACACAGGCAATCTTTTTTTCCCCCACTAATTGTTTTTTTCCACTACTTGATTGACCAATCGCATCAGACTTTTTCACATGAGATCTTTTCCAGACTCACCTGGACTCCTTCCTTTTGTTGATTGCCCCTGCATATACAGTGGGGAAAAAAGTATTTAGTCAGCCACCAATTGTGCAAGTTCTCCCACTTAAAAAGATGAGAGAGGCCTGTAATTTTCATCATAGGTACACTTCAACTATGACAAACAAAATGAGAAAAGAAAATCCAGAAAATCACATTGTAGGATTTTCTATGAATTTATTTGCAAATTATGGTGGAAAATAAGTATTGTGTGTGTAGATGGGCAAAGAGGGGACATGTTAGAGCTGCTGGCTGAAAATGGAGGCAGTGCCACTAACCTATACCTGATCACAGCAGAAGAAACAAAATGGAGGCCGTGCCACTAGCCTATACCTGATCACAGCAGAAGAAACAAAATGGAGGCCGTGCCACTAGCCTATACCTGATCACAGCAGAAGAAACAAAATGGAGGCCGTGCCACTAGCCTATACCTGATCACAGCAGAATAAACAAAATGGAGGCTGTGCCACTAGCCTATACCTGATCACAGCAGAAGAAACAAAATGGAGGCTGTGCCACTAGCCTATACCTGATCACAGCAGAAGAAACAAACATTTCACTTCCTCATTTAGAGGAATCAAAGCTAAGTTGACAACATTTCTTAATATAGAAATAGTGATCTCATTAGATAACGTGCATTCTGTAGTGGTAACTTTTTTTGTTGTAAACAAATGCATGAAAAGAATCGGCCAACAAGTGAAGCCACAAACAAACCGAGTCCCCCCCCACACCTAAATAGAAATAGTGGTGAAGTTGGCTTGATGTTTGATATTTCTTTGACTTTCGCCTCCAATACTGTTAATAAACAAACGGCTATTGTTAAACGTACATCTTATGGTCAATACACTGTTTGTGATCTCTGGTTGAAACAGGTTGGAATATTCCGGACTGACACAGTGATAGATCACACTGTGATTCCAGACTGGTATTCAGCGGGACGCAACGTTTTGTTTACGTTCAGCTAGAAATATGCTACGTAGAACAAATTCCTCTCTGCCAAAGAATAATTTAATCTCTATTCATATCATTTCTATCTGTAACATACACCCAGGTTTCTGGTTACACAGCCTGAAAGTAAGTAGTTTTTTATTTTACCAGGCAAGTCAGTTAAGAACAAATTCTTATTTTCAATGACTGCCTAGGAACAGTGGGTTAACTGTTAACTGCCTGTTCAGGGGCAGAACGACAGAGTTTTACCTTGTCAGCTCAGGGGTTTGAACTTGCAACCTTCTGGTTACTAGTCCAACACTCTAACCACTAGGCTACCCTGCCGCCCCAAGTATAGCACATGGAGGAATGTGAAACTTACTCCTCAGTCTTAAATGTCCATACTTGTGACCTCTGAAGTGCTAGCTTTTGAGTGGCACTACTGATAGAGATGCTTCAGGGAGAACAGACACATGTGTTTGTGAAGCAGAGGTCCTGGGTTCGAGCCAAAAATGTAGAAAGTCTCCTTACAAGCCAGAATGTTGAATCAAATCAAATTTGAACTTACTCTACTGGCTGTCTGTGTGGTTGATCCCTCAGCTGGTTGAAAGTTGAGGCAAAATATATCCAAAGGGAAGTATTATTTTGCCTTTTAGAGAGAAGGTATTGCCGTTGAGAGTTCTGTCATCTGGCACACGCTCAGCACCATGAAAACACCTGCAAGACTTTGGTTATTGTGCGTTCATTTTGTCTTGTGCACCTGCCTTAGGCAATGACAAAATGTGTCTTAATTGCCACGCACAGAGAGACGTGAGTTTTGAAGTCGGAAGAATCATATTCTCCTATGGATATTTAGTCTCATTTCGACTCGATTAAGAACCAACCCCACGGACAACCGGCACAGTAAATGAATATATAATGATATTAAACATTCGTGACAGAAGTCGTTTTTTGCTCCCCCATGTTGTTATGTGTGGCTTTGCTGTACAGGCAATGGAAAGAATAGTCACATTTAGGACACAGGCGGCCGGTGGCACTTTAAACAGGCTTTAATTAATTGTATTATTATTATTTATTAATGGCTGGAACGAATGAAATGGAAGAGAATTGAACACGTCAAACACCTGGTTTCCATCCATGAGCCGTCATCTCCTCAGCAGCCTCCTGTTGTTCCTGGACTACGTACTGTAGGACCACGAGGGGCCTATTTCCTTACTTACTATTTCCTTAATAGCCTGCCCAGGAAAAATACTATTTTGTCTGTAGGTCCCATTGGTTATTGATGGCGTGAGACAGAACAGAGGGAGCGTGAAGTGAACCAGTCTCCGGCCCTGAAAGGCAAACAGCCTACACATTACGCCAATAGGGTTAACCAACTGAAGTGAACCAGTCTCCGGCCCTGAAAGGCAAACAGCCTCCGCATTACGCCAATAGGGTTAACCAACTGAAGTGAACCAGTCTCCGGCCCTGAAAGGCAAACAGCCTACGCATTACGCCAATAGGGTTAACCAACTGAAGTGAACCAGTCTCCGGCCCTGAAAGGCAAACAGCCTACGCATTACGTCAATAGGGTTAACCAACTGAAGTGAACCAGTCTCCGGCCCTGAAAGGCAAACAGCCTACGCATTACGCCAATAGGGTTAACCAACTGAAGTGAACCAGTCTCCGGCCCTGAAAGGCAAACAGCCTACGCATTACGCCAATAGGGTTAACCAACTGAAGTGAACCAGTCTCCGGCCCTGAAAGGCAAACAGCCTACGCATTACGCCAATAGGGTTAACCAACTGAAGTGAACCAGTCTCCGGCCCTGAAAGGCAAACAGCCTACGCATTACGCCAATAGGGTTAACCAACTGAAGTGAACCAGTCTCCGGCCCTGAAAGGCAAACAGCCTACGCATTACGCCAATAGGGTTAACCAACTGAAGTGAACCAGTCTCCGGACCTGAAAGGCAAACAGCCTACGCATTACGCCAATAGGGTTAACCAACTGAAGTGAACCGGTCTCCGGCCCTGAAAGGCAAACAGCCTACGCATTACGCCAATGGGGTTAACCAACTGAAGTGAACCGGTCTCCGGCCCTGAAAGGCAAACAGCCTACGCATTACGCCAATAGGGTTAACCAACTGAAGTGAACCGGTCTCCGGCCCTGAAAGGCAAACAGCCTACGCATTACGCCAATAGGGTTAACCAACTGAAGTGAACCTGTCTCCGGCCCTGAAAGGCAAACAGCCTCCGCATTACGCCAATAGGGTTAACCAACTGAAGTGAACCAGTCTCCGGCCCTGAAAGGCAAACAGCCTCCGCATTACGCCAATAGGGTTAACCAACTGAAGTGAACCAGTCTCCGGACCTGAAAGGCAAACAGCCTCCGCATTACGCCAATAGGGTTAACCAACTGAAGTGAACCAGTCTCCGGCCCTGAAAGGCAAACAGCCTCCGCATTACGCCAATAGGGTTAACCAACTGAAGTGAACCAGTCTCCGGCCCTGAAAGGCAAACAGCCTCCGCATTACGCCAATAGGGTTAACCAACTGAAGTGAACCAGTCTCCGGCCCTGAAAGGCAAACAGCCTACGCATTACGCCAATAGGGTTAACCAACTGAAGTGAACCAGTCTCCGGCCCTGAAAGGCAAACAGCCTACGCATTACGCCAATAGGGTTAACCAACTGAAGTGAACCAGTCTCCGGCCCTGAAAGGCAAACAGC
The DNA here is from genome assembly GCF_023373465.1 of Oncorhynchus keta. Taxonomy (NCBI): domain Eukaryota; kingdom Metazoa; phylum Chordata; class Actinopteri; order Salmoniformes; family Salmonidae; genus Oncorhynchus; species Oncorhynchus keta. Next base: position 50,355,700 of record NC_068441.1, read on the forward strand.
CTCCGCATTACGCCAATGGGGTTAACCAACTGAAGTGAACCAGTCTCCGGCCCTGAAAGGTTAACCAACTGAAGTGAACCAGTCTCCGGCCCTGAAAGGTTAACCAACTGAAGTGAACCAGTCTCCGGCCCTGAAAGGCAAACAGCCTACGCATTACGCCAATAGGGTTAACCAACTGAAGTGAACCAGTCTCCGGCCCTGAAAGGCAAACAGCCTACGCATTACGCCAATAGGGTTAACCAACTGAAGTGAACCAGTCTCCGGCCCTGAAAGGCAAACAGCCTACGCATTACGCCAATAGGGTTAACCAACTGAAGTGAACCAGTCTCCGGACCTGAAAGGCAAACAGCCTACGCATTACGCCAATAGGGTTAACCAACTGAAGTGAACCAGTCTCCGGCCCTGAAAGGCAAACAGCCTACGCATTACGCCAATAGGGTTAACCAACTGAAGTGAACCAGTTCCGGCCCTGAAAGGCAAACAACTGAAGTGAACCAGTCTCCGGCCCTGAAAGGCAAACAGCCTACGCATTACGCCAATAGGGTTAACCAACTGAAGTGAACCAGTCTCCGGACCTGAAAGGCAAACAGCCTACGCATTACGCCAATAGGGTTAACCAACTGAAGTGAACCAGTCTCCGGACCTGAAAGGCAAACAGCCTACGCATTACGCCAATAGGGTTAACCAACTGAAGTGAACCAGTTTCCAGCCCTGAAAGGCAAACAGCCTACGCATTACGCCAATAGGGTTAACCAACTGAAGTGAACCAGTCTCCGGCCCTGAAAGGCAAACAGCCTACGCATTACGCCAATAGGGTTAACCAACTGAAGTGAACCAGTCTCCGGACCTGAAAGGCAAACAGCCTACGCATTACGCCAATAGGGTTAACCAACTGAAGTGAACCAGTCTCCGGACCTGAAAGGCAAACGGCCTACGCATTACGCCAATAGGGTTAACCAACTGAAGTGAACCAGTCTCCGGACCTGAAAGGCAAACAGCCTACGCATTACGCCAATAGGGTTAACCAACTGAAGTGAACCAGTCTCCGGCCCTGAAAGGCAAACAGCCTACGCATTACGCCAATAGGGTTAACCAACTGAAGTGAACCAGTCTCCGGACCTGAAAGGCAAACAGCCTACGCATTACGCCAATAGGGTTAACCAACTGAAGTGAACCAGTCTCCGGCCCTGAAAGGCAAACAGCCTACGCATTACGCCAATAGGGTTAACCAACTGAAGTGAACCAGTCTCCGGCCCTGAAAGGCAAACAGCCTACGCATTACGCCAATAGGGTTAACCAACTGAAGTGAACCAGTCTCCGGCCCTGAAAGGCAAACAGCCTACGCATTACGCCAATAGGGTTAACCAACTGAAGTGAACCAGTCTCCGGACCTGAAAGGCAAACAGCCTACGCATTACGCCAATAGGGTTAACCAACTGAAGTGAACCAGTCTCCGGCCCTGAAAGGCAAACAGCCTACGCATTACGCCAATAGGGTTAACCAACTGAAGTGAACCAGTCTCCGGCCCTGAAAGGCAAACAGCCTACGCATTACGCCAATAGGGTTAACCAACTGAAGTGAACCAGTCTCCGGCCCTGAAAGGCAAACAGCCTACGCATTACGCCAATAGGGTTAACCAACTGAAGTGAACCAGTCTCCGGACCTGAAAGGCAAACAGCCTACGCATTACGCCAATAGGGTTAACCAACTGAAGTGAACCAGTCTCCGGCCCTGAAAGGCAAACAGCCTACGTATTACGCCAATAGGGTTAACCAACTGAAGTGAACCAGTCTCCGGCCCTGAAAGGCAAACAGAAGTGAACCAGTCTCCGGACCTGAAAGGCAAACTGCCTACGCATTACGCCAATAGGGTTAACCAACTTGGTGTGAACTGTAACGTGCCGCATATAACGAGGATCACTACAATATGTCCAAGTTATGAAAATCATCCATTTGAATGATAACACATTGATATTTGAAAATAAGGGAAAACTCCCAAGGGCTACTCATACGTTCCCTACTGAAGTAATCCACCTGGAAAAAACAGGGTTAAATCAATGTTGTTTCCACATAATTTCAACCAAAAGATGACGTTGAATCAACGTGGAAAACTGATTGGATTAGGGAGAAGTCATCAACGTCAGGGAATTTAGTCCGAATCCAATGACATGGTGACATTTCTGATTGATTTCCCGTTGAATTCACGTTATATGACTCAACCAAAGGAAAATCAAAACTGGACGTTTAACTGACGTCTGTGCCCAGCGGGAGGTTACATGCTGCGGCCTTCCCACCCACGGCCCCTCCACCTATGACTACCACACCCACGGCCTCCCCACCCACGGCCCCCCACACACGGCCTCCCCACCCACGGCCCCTCCACCTATGACTACCACACCCACGGCCTCCCCACCCACGGCCCCCCACACACGGCCTTCCCACCCACGGCCCCTCCACCTATGGCTACCACACCCACGGCCTCCCCACCCACGGCCCCCCCACACACGGCCTCCCCACCCACGGCCCCCCCACCCACGCCCTCCCCACCCACGCCCCCCCCACCCACGGGCCTGAAGCGGAAACACTTTGCAGTTTGTGGAAATGTGAAATGAATGTAGGAGAATATAACACATTAGATCTGGTAAAAGATAATACAAAGAAAAAAACAATCTTCTTTTAAATGCAAGAGAAAGGCCACAATGTATCATTCTAGTTTTGGCGCAATTTCGATTTTGGCCACTAGATGGCAGCAGTACATGTGCACAGTTTTAGACTGATCCGATGAGCCATTGTATTTCTGTTCAAAATGTTGTATCAAGACTGCTCAAATGTGCCTAACTAGTTTATTAATACATTTTCAAGTTCATAACTGTGCACTCTCCTCAAAAAATAGCATGTTATTATTTTACTATTGGACAGTGCGTTAGATTAACAATAGTTTAAGCTTTCTGCCCATATCAGATCCCGAAGAGATGAATAAATAAAATACTTGAATGTAAGTGCCTATTTCCACTATATGATGTGAAGTGTATAGAGTCAAGAGGACAGGTTGGGACAGGTTGTTGTATCAGAGTGAGAAGAGGGGACAGGCTGTTGTATCAAAGTGAGAAGATGGGAGAAGGGGGGACAGGCTGTTGAATCAGAATGAGAGGAGGGGAGAAGAGGGGAGACGATGGGACAGGCTGTTGTATCAGAGTGAGAAGAGGGGACAGGCTGTTGTATCAAAGTGAGAAGATGGGAGAAGGGGGGACAGGCTGTTGAATCAGAGTGAGAGGAGGGGACAGGCTGTTGAATCAGAGTGAGAAGAGGGGACAGGCTGTTGTATCAGAGTGAGACGAGGGGAGAAGAGCGGACAGGCTGTTGTATCAGAGTGAGAGGAGGGGAGAAGAGGGGACAGACTGTTGTATCAGAGTGAGAAGAGGGGAGAAGAGGGGACAGGCTGTTGAATCAGAATGAGAGGAGGGGAGAAGAGGGGAGACGATGGGACAAGTTGTTGTATCAGAGTTAGAAGAGGGGATAGGCTGTTGTGTCAGAGTGAGAAGAGGGGACAGCTCCTGGCTTGTGACTCTGTGTGTGTGTGTGTGTGTGTGTGTGTGTGTGTGTGTGTGTGTGTGTGTGTGTGTGTGTGTGTGTGTGTGTGTGTGTGTGTGTGTGTGTGTGTGTGTGTGTGTGTGTGTGTGTGGACAGCTCCTCTGCTCTCAGACTGACTTACAGAACTGTTTCTGCCACAGGAAAGGATTAACAATCAAGTGTGCTAAAGGGAACTCTTATCACACACACACACACACACACACACACACACACACACACACACACACACACACACACACACACACACACACACACACACACACACACACACACACACACACACACACACACACACACACACACACACACACACACACACAGGCCCTGGCCCCTTCCCTCTCAGTCATCCTGAGCTCTTCCTCCTCAACATAATAGAACAAGGGGTGTTGGAGTTTAGCCTGTGAGGCATTGTAGACAGGTGTCTCAGTTCATCAGTGCTTATGGTCACTCCTAATACAACTATGTTGACAACGGGCTGCAAGGAGATAACCGAGCTTGAATCCCTAACACCAGTTGTGTAGGCATCTATTGGCACAGCGCAGGGGGTATTGTGTTACAAGGCTGCACCAGTACTGAGATATTAAAAACAAATGTCTTTTTATCTCACCTTTCTTTAACCAGGGAGGCCAGTTGAGAACACCTTTATTTAACCAGGTAGGCCAGATGAGAACACCTTTATTTAACCAGGTAGGCCAGTTGAGAACACCTTTATTTAACCAGGTAGGCCAGTTGAGAACACATTTATTTAACCAGGTAGGCCAGTTGAGAACACCTTTATTTAACCAGGTAGGCCAGTTGAGAACACCTTTATTTAACCAGGTTGAGAACACCTTTATTTAACCAGGTAGGCCAGTTGAGAACACCTTTATTTAACCAGGTAGGCCAGTTGAGAACACCTTTATTTAACCAGGTAGGCCAGTTGAGAACACCTTTATTTAACCAGGTAGGCTAGTTGAGAACACCTTTATTTAACCAGGTAGGCCAGTTGAGAACACCTTTATTTAACCAGGTAGGCTAGTTGAGAACACCTTTATTTAACCAGGTAGGCTAGTTGAGAACACCTTTATTTAACCAGGTAGGCCAGTTGAGAACACCTTTATTTAACCAGGTAGGCTAGTTGAGAACACCTTTATTTAACCAGGTAGGCTAGGAGAACACCTTTAGGTAGGCTAACACCTTTATTTAACCAGGTAGGCTAGTTGAGAACACCTTTATTTAACCAGGTAGGCTAGTTGAGAACACCTTTATTTAACCAGGTAGGCCAGTTGAGAACACACCTTTATTTAACCAGGTAGGCTAGTTGAGAACACCTTTATTTAACCAGGTAGGCACCTTTATTTAACCAGGTAGGCTAGTTGAGAACAAGTTCCAGTTTACAACTGCGACCTGGCAAAGATAAAGATAAAGCAAAGCACTTCGACACATACAACAACACAGAGTCACACATGGAATAAACAAAACATACAGTCAATAATACAGTAGAACAAAAGAAAACAAAAAGTATATATACAGTGAGTGCAAATGAGGTAAAATAAGGGAGTTAAGGCAAAAAAATAGGCCATGGTGGTGAAGTAAATACAATATAGCAATTATTAAACACTGGAATGGTAGATGTGCAGAAGATGAAAGTGCAAGTAGAGATACTGGGGTCCAATAAATAAATAAATACAGTATGGGGACGAGGTAGGTAGATATATGGGCTGTTTACAGATGGGCTATAAACAGACAGGTGCAGTGATCTGTGAGCTGCTCTGACAGCTGGTGCTTAATGCTAGTGAGGGAGATTTGAGTCTCCAGTTTAAGAGATTTTTGCAGTTCGTTACAGTCATTGGCAGCAGAGAACTGGAAGGAAAGGCGGCCAAACGAGGAATTGATTTTGGGGATGACCATTGAGATATACCTGCTGGAGCGAGTGCTACGAGTGGGTGCTGCTATGGTGACCAGTGAGCTGAGATAAGGCGGGGCTTTACCTAGCAGAGACTTGTAGATAACCTGTAGCCAGTGGGTTTGGCGACGAGTATGAAGCGAGGGCCAACCAACGAGAGTGTACAGGTCGCAATGGTGGGTAGTGTATGGGGCTTTGGTGACAAAACGGGTGGCACTGTGATAGACTGCATCCAGTTTGTTGAGTAGAGTGTTGGAGGCTATTTTATAAATGACATCGCCGAGGATCGGTAGGATGGTCAGTTTTATGAGGGTATGTTTGGCAGCATGAGTGAAGGAGGCTTTGTTGCGATATAGGAAGCCAATTCTAGATTTAATTTTGGATTGGAGATGCTTACTGTGAGTCTGGAAGGAGAGTTTACAGTCTAACCAGACACCTAGGTATTTGTAGTTGTCCACGTATTCTAAGTCAGAACCGTCCAGAGTAGTGATGCTGGACAGGTGAGCAGGTGCATGCAGCGATCGGTTGAATAGCATGCATTTAGTTTAAGAGCAGTTGGAGGCCATGGAAGGAGTGTTGTATTGCATTGAAGCCTGTCTGGAGGTTAGTTAACACAGTGTCCAAAGAAGGGCCAGAAGTATACAGAATGTTGTCGTCTGTGTAGAGGTGTACCAGAGAATCACCAGCAGCAAGAGCGACCTCATTGATGTATACAGAATGGTGTCGTCTGTGTAGAGGTGTACCAGAGAATCACCAGCAGCAAGAGCGACCTCATTGATGTATACAGAATGGTGTCGTCTGTGTAGAGGTGTACCAGAGAATCACCAGCAGCAAGAGCGACCTCATTGATGTATACAGAATGGTGTCGTCTGTGTAGAGGTGTACCAGAGAATCACCAGCAGCAAGAGCGACCTCATTGATGTATACAGAATGTTGTCGTCTGTGTAGAGGTGTACCAGAGAATCACCAGCAGCAAGAGCGACCTCATTGATGTATACAGAATGGTGTCGTCTGTGTAGAGGTGTACCAGAGAATCACCAGCAGCAAGAGCAAAATCATTGATGTATACAGAATGGTGTCGTCTGTGTAGAGGTGTACCAGAGAATCACCAGCAGCAAGAGCGACCTCATTGATGTATACAGAATGTTGTCGTCTGTGTAGAGGTGTACCAGAGAATCACCAGCAGCAAGAGCGACCTCATTGATGTATACAGAATGGTGTCGTCTGTGTAGAGGTGTACCAGAGAATCACCAGCAGCAAGAGCGACCTCATTGATGT